>NC_085843.1:128921475-129250521 GCF_035594765.1 Anolis carolinensis
GCTTGAACCCCATTCCTTGAAGGAGTCACGGTTGGACCTTCCTTTTGCCAGATGGGCATTCTAGCTGGGATTCTAGTTGTGATAAGGCTAATGAGCTTGAGAGAGAAAAGCGATATATCAGCAGAGAAGAGAAAGGGAGGTTTCCAGGTGCAGCAAGAGGCTGTTATTGAGAAAGAATAATGAACAGACTTCCCACGGGAAGAAGCTTTGAGCTTGCCCTTAAGAAGAGCTGCTTCTGTGAGAGATTCAGAGGTGGTAACTTTGCTCATTGAGAGAGAGATCCCTGTTTCATGAATCCTGTTCCATGTTCCTGTGGGCTTTCATGTCAATTTATACAGCCTTGTGCCTTGAGTTTTGTTCCAGTCTTTGTCCTTGCACTTGGGGATTTTTGGATTGTCCAGCTATTGTTCCTGTAAGTTTGTAGTTTGAATTTCCTGCTCCAGCTAAGATCCTGCCTTGAGTTCCAGCATTGATCCTGTTCCTTGGACTAATCTTGGTGATTTGATTCCTGTGTCCCAGTTTGTTCCCATGCCTTGGACTAATTTTGATACCTTGTTTGGACTATTGTTGATATCCTTTTTAGACTCTGATCTTTTCTATGACTTTTATAGATTCTTGCTTCAAGCCTTATTTCATTGACTTTGAACTCTGATTTGCTATTGCTTGCATATAATCTTCAATAAACAGCTTTGCTTATATTCTGGGGTTCCAGGGGTGCAACACCAGCTGGGAGAGGCTGCAACAGTTTGCTTTTATCTGAGTGCACTAGAAAGGACAAGATTCTAGCCCCTTTTCTTATTTTCCCTCTGCCCACATTAACTTAGGACAAACTAATTTCGAGATATGAATTTAGTTTATAGACATTAAAATAACCAGAGGACAAAGGTAGAAAACAGGGAGACACAAGCTGGGACATTTTAAAAACAACTTAAATGGTTGGATGATTACAGGGGATTAATAAAGTCTGTCCCTGATAATCGGTATAGTTAGAGAGTTTTCAAAAAAATCTCTTCCCACCTATGCTATCTCACCATGCAATTTCAGCAAAAGCATAATTAAAAAGAAAATGGGAAATTTGCAACAAGAAAGAATCTAAACAAGGCTCTTCCACACAAGCCCATAATCCATGATAGGTCACTGGTTTACCTGACGTGTCGTTAGGTAAACATGAATTAGATAAACAATGCCTTAGATAAACCTGAATTAATCTGGAATAAACTGTGATTTCCCAGTTTACTCTGGAATAATTTGACACCTGGAAAGTTAGGGTCCAGATCTGTTCTGGTATGGGCTTGGGAAATTGCCTCCCGGGACCGTATTCCATGATTCCAGGGGTCAGTCCTCATTGTCATCTCTGTTCTTTGGGCTCTGACCCAAAAGGAACAGGATGGCACCCCCACCCTCCCCGCCTCCAGTTTAGCCCAAAAAAACAGACCCGGGGGACCTCTTGTTGACCCAGGAGGGCATGTAGCCCCCCCCCCCCTCTACCAAGGAAAGCTTGGGGTTTGGATGAGGTGTGAGGACTAAATCCCTGGAGGGACTGGGATTTATCCCTGTCTGGAAGGGCCCCAAACCAGGCTTCTTGATAGCAATAATCTTTCCTGAAGGAAAAATTATCTTTTTGTTAGGTGATCCTTCTTTATATGTTTGGAAGCATAATTTGCATGCCATGACCTAGACAAGATTACTTTCTTGCAAGATTATCCTTGCTAGAAGGACCATTTTTACTGATGACTTCCTCCTTCATAAACAAATAAACCATTTTCTTTTGTCTCTCACAGAGGTAAGAAAATGTATTTTTGTTGATCACAGCTCCCAGAATTTCCAAGTCAGCACAGTTGGTAACCCTGGAAATGGCCAAAAAGTTATTTTCCTACAGGCTTGTCCTTGGCTTCTTAAGAAGGAGGTGACACTGAGTGAGGTTGAGTGGAAAGCTAACCCATTTTTAATAGAGATGAGATGAATGAGTCTGTACTGGATTCAAAATGGGATACAATATTATTTATTTATTTATTTATTTATTTATTTATTTATTTATTATTATACAGCATTTCTGCCCTGTCCTTCTCATCCACTAAGGGGACTCAGGGCGGCTTACAAATATAAAATACATATATAAAACAATTACAATTAAATTTCAATTCAGTTTACATTAAATTACATTAAAACATTCATATAAAAATACATTATTTATTTATTATTATTTATGCAATTATTTATGCAGATTTGTAAACTTTTAGAACCTCCCTTCTCCTTTTCAGTATTAATTCCATTCTTCATAAGGATAGGAATGGTGAACAACAACTTCAGTTGTAACATTATTCTGTTCCCTTCATTACTGTAACCACGACTAGTTTACCTTAATTCTGGATATCAATCCATAAAATAGTAGTAATCTGAATTAGATATTATGTTGTCACTACCACACATAAGATGAAGTATTGCAGCATGGCTGGGGAAAGTTGAATATTCTGATTGCTGATTTTTCAGGACAAAATATATCTGTATCCTTTTTGACATTAAGTAGGCAAACCTATTTAGTTCAACTTATGTCAGCTTGATCCCATAAGACCTTTGAGCAACCCAATTAAGTGAACAAACTGAAACCTTCAATAATTTTTTCCTAGCGGCCATCCATTTACACTTTCTTAAATCAACATCTTAGCATTCTGGATGTATGAAAACACTCTATGAACTTATTATGAGCTTTTGTAAAGATAGCATACAGAGTGCATGTTTCCTCATTTTAAATCTTGTGCTTCATGACAGCTTTGTCTAAAAATATAGTCCTTACCCTTGTCATCTTGCATCTTAGAAAAGGTTTAAGTATAGGTGTCAAGTTTCTGGATGAGTTTTGTCTCTGCATCCTCAACCTTGTTGTTGTTTCCCCTTTTCATTTCAATCAAGGCATTTTTATGCCAGAGAAAGTGTGATTCTCACAGGACAGCAAGCCGAGTGACAATTAAAAATCCAAGGACTTTGGAAGTGATAGAACAACTCCAGATGTTCCTTTGTCAAAACTGGCTGATCCTTTCTGTACACAATTTGCTTCCTCTGAACTTCCTATGATTTCCCAAGGTTATGTAATCTGTAATCTGTAATAGAATATTCTTAGCTGCCATTTCAGGCTCACCCTATTGTAGTTGGTGACTTTCATGTCAATTGGGTCATGAACTTGTTGTAAATTTTAGACTAAATATTAAATATTTAAAGAAATGCTTTAAAAGAATAAAGGAGAAACATAAGGTATTGAACATTGTATCTGAAATAGATTCAACACATTAGCTCATTTGAAGTTCAGAGTAGATCCAGCATCTCATGGAATTAGAACCATCACTCCTTCTTTCTTGTTGGCTATGTGTTTGAACCTGGTCACACTTGGCAACAGGTTCTGTGGGACCCCCCCCCCCTCCTTTGATGGCTTCCCTGAAAAGAGTCAGAGTAACAAGAGCAGTTGGCATGAAGTGTCAATCCTATGATGAGGGCAGAGCTTTGGCTATTTAATGTCTGTCCATCCTCCACGTACCTCTCTTCAGCTTTGGTTTGTGACTTGTCCTCACATCCTCAGTTCATTATGAAATTAGGTTTTGGATAGGAATTTTCCACCTTTATATGGGGTGTTTTTGCCTACCCCATAATGTATTTGACAACATTTGATGAGTAGTTAAGGGCAGTATCTTTAAGTAGTGGTAACTATCAAGGGAAGAATGAGTTCCATCTCTATCTCTTTATTACTTCAAGTGGTAATGTACTAAAGACACTGTTGTCTTAAAGTTGTTATACAACTAAGGATGACATGTTTAACAAATTAATAGTTACATTACTTGACTAGAAATTCTAGTCAAAAAATTTACCCAAAAATCCTAGGTCGATTTATTCATGGGTTAATGTAAGTAGTACTGTAACTTAACTGTTACCTGTAAAAAGGTCATCCCCCTTTTCCTCAGTGGAGTGGCAAAAGTAAAGAGCTTATCCATTCTGGAAAGTCCTGTAAGTTTCAACAATCTCTACTTTCTCTGTGTTAGCAATGTGTTTGGTCTTTTTGAATGCCTGGATAGGAAACCGATGATGCCTCTCCATGGCATAACCTAGACTAGTGATGGTGAACCTTTTAGGAGTCTGATGGCCCAAACCAGGGGGGGGGACTGTTAAAAGATGCAGAATGGGGGGCAGGCAGGTGAGCCAGCAAGCAAGCAGGGGAGGGGGTGGATGAACTGGTAGAGAACAGGTAAGTGAGCTGGCAACTGGGAATTGGGCAAGCAAGCGAGCAAGGGGTGGGCATAGGTTCACCACCACTGACCTAGACCCTTATCTATGGATCATATCAAAATGTTGCGACCTCATCACATATATGGCTGATACAATCTCTGCATGCTGCTAGCATGCTGCTGGCACTCTGCTGGCAAATAGCCTGCTAGGGCCCATCAAATAATGCAAGGCTACTTCTGGTGGGGCTTTGTTGGGCTCTGTTGGCAGCATGCTAGCAGTGCAGAGATATGAAACCCTGAGGAGTTGGATGACTACCTAACTTCTTATAGAAGAGGCCAGGGACAGCACAGGAGGAAGCCAGGGACAGCATAGAAACATTGTGGAATGGCAGCCCACGATCAGTCACAGTAAGAGAACAAAGCAGTACACTGCACTACAGTTCCCCCCACTGTCTCCTGACTTCTCAACCTCCATGTGTGATGAGGTCCTTAGTCTTGACTTACACACAAAGCCAACTTATGCATTAGTACATATGGTATATGTATAGTTGCAATTATGATACTACCCTAGTTTCATAATTAAGGTCAGTTAAGTTATCTGGTAGACAAATGAATATGTGAAACACTTGAATAATTTAGACTGCAATCTGACATCCAGGAAGTTATATATAGAAAGTAGTATGCAGTTGACACTTGACAGTCACTAGAACTTTAGATTCATAACTTCCTTCTTTCATTCTTGCATATAGGAGGAAACTTCTTTTCTGACCAGTTGTTGCAAAAAGGCAACAATATTTTGGCCTCTATGATGTTTGACAGGGAAGCAGGGCCAGACCTACAATCTGACAGATTAAAGTAATTTCCTATGGTAATGAATGACCCTAAATTCTTAAAGATAAATGCAATTGCTTTGTTTGGGGCTCTGGAAATGAGTGAAGTGATGTAATGCTCCCCTGCCATTTATTCCCTCTATTTATTTCCCTTCAGTTTGCAAATATCGATTCTGAGACATCCCCTTAGAGGGAAAGAGTTACTTTTGTTCAATTTCATCATCCTTTCTTTGATGCCAACACTATTCTCACCTTCACATATTCAGTGTTGATGAAATTATTACAGATATAACATGGGTACAGGCTCTGCCATAGTGTGGACTTCTAAGAAAAGGTTGACATCAATCTCCCATTATAATTATAATGATATATTTTGTTTGCCACTATTTTCCAGTGTCTGAGGTGTTGACAGGGAATTGCTAAATGTGTACTAAAGGAATATGCCACCTGGGCACAAGTTAAACTGATAACACAAGCAAGTCTTGCAGAGAATTCTTTTTTCATCTGAGGTCACATCAAAGACAAAAAAAAGTTATATTGAAAATACATCATCCACTGCCATGGTAGCCATAGATCTAAATGGTCTGAAAATTAGCAAGTTTATGAGGAAGTAATGATCCATTATTCTCAAATGATTTGCTTGGATTTTGCCTTGACTTTATAAAGTGAAACTTTGCAAATTTAAATTGTGATTGTTACAATTCAACAAAGATCTCTATTCTCCTTTATCAATAATAGATTTCATAAATATTGCTGCAAATAATAAAAAGTAATTTAAAAATAAACATTAATTAGCTGTAATTAATATAAGTCCCTTTTCTGTATGGATGGACAGACAGCATGGCTTCAACTGATGAGGTCACATCCCAGGCAGTAGAAAGCAGTTTTTCAGATGCTGTGGCCTAAAGCCATTGAAAGCTTTGTAAGACAAAACCTAACACTTTGAATTGGATTGGAAGTCAAAGCAGTTGATCGAAGACTGGTGAAATGTAGTTTTCAAAGTGCACTCTAGAGAACAAACCAGAAGCCACAATATGTGGACCCATCCAGACAGGCCCATATCCTGAGATCTGTCTCAGTTTTACCAGAGACAACAAAATGGTCCCTGCAATAAAACTGAATTAATTTGGGAAAAAACAGGGTTTTCCCGGTTTGTTCCGCATTAATTAGATACCCCATTAAATCCGGGCCTATGAGGACTCATTTCTGGGCAGTCCTAGGACTAGGGTGTGAATCTCCATAGCCATCTCACTTCTTTGAGCTTCCAAAAGCCTGGAGCAACAAGATGGAATTCACCCCTCCCCTCTGACTTCCATTTACTTCTAAAAATAAAGTAAAACTTACCTGGGCATCATAACCTTTCTCCACAGGTCAGGAGACTGAACGGGGGGGGGGGGGGATTTTTATTTTTAGGATAAAATTGGGAGGCTTCGGGGTGGCTGCATGCCATTTCAATTTTAATTGGGATGGCAAATAGTCCCCCCCCCACAGGAAAGCCTGTTTTTTTTGGGGGGGAGTGGGGATAGGAATCTGTACCAAAGCGGGTTTTGAAAACCCGATTTGGCACATATTTTGCTGCTGTCTGGAAGTGCCATGGATTAGTCATAGTTTCTGAACAGGTCAGATCCATTAACTAGTTTAAAGGGTTGGTAATTAAATAATGAATCACTGTGATCAGATCTGCCTTCCCTAAGAAGAGCATAGCTGGTGCAGAAATTAAAGTGGGGAAACCCCTCTTTTGGCCCTATTCCAAAGTAGTGCTGGATTCAAGACAACCCCAAAACTTTGAGCCAGCTTGTTCATATGAATTATAATTATATCAAGGAAATTATATCTGCATTATAATAGCAATGTAGATGGGGCCTTAGAGTCACATAGGTCAGAAGCAATTTGGGCCTGACTTGTTCTCTTCAAAGTAGCTTGCTGCTATCATTATGGGAGAATCTTCATATTCTAAGTTTCAAATATCCACACCTGCAATTTCATTTGCCCTCCAACCCTCTGAAAGAAAGAGCCAACACAACAAACTTGGATTTAAAACTGGGCAACATTATTAAATGTTACCTAATTAAATCTTTAATTTGTGACTTGAATCTAACTCTCAATTGTCATCTATGAATTTGGTGAGGCATAAAGCCATACTGGTGGTACTTCCCAACAATCCCTTTAACTGAATTTAGGGCTAAACACCAGGTCCCCAGCGTAACTAAATCTGGATGACCTAACGGGGAATGTGGCGGAGAGTTCTGCCCCAAGGATGATTGAGGTCATAGTCTCCCATTCTTAGGCCATAATCGTTTACTCTCACCAAGGTTGTTTGAACCCTAAGTGAGGGTTTCCGTTTCAGGCCTACACCAAAACTGAGGTTCCTTGTGGTGCACACCAAAAGTATGCAATTCCCCTATGTATTCCAATGGCAACCCTATTTAAATGACCACACCTTCCAACTTGCCACTACACACAGTATAGGGTAGGCAAAAAACCCTCCTAGAACATAAGAGGGGAAAAATTCCTACCCTGCCCCACTAGGTGATCACATAAGCTATACTGTTAGGGGCGGGCGAGTGGGTCGACGACCAAAAGGTGTGTGACAATGGGGGCGGAAGCCCTAGAAGCCCTAGAAGCCCTGCCCCTCCAGCAATGCTCCCTTCTAGTGGGAGGGGGCAAAGCCACTTCCTTTCCCCCAGCTCTGCTGGGGGAGGGGGGGCAGGGGGAGTTTATTATACACTTCTGACAAAAAATGGTTTCCCTAGACATTTTCTAGTTCTCCAGTGCAATTCTATAGTATTCTTGGGAAGAAAGCATTTTATTATTTGCTATTATCCGTGGTTTGCTATTATGCATGCCCTCACTGAATTGATTCAATAACTCAAGACTTCCAAAGCTGCTTTGGAATCAATGAGAGAAAATGGAGGAAGAAATAGCCAGCAGCATTGTTTAATTATCATATACTTCATGATAATATCTGACCCACAATCTCTAGATTGACATCTTCCAGTGACTCTATATAAATGTCCATCTGAAAGGGAACACTGTTTGAGCCTAAATGAGCCCCATAAGCTCAAATCTATAAGCCAAAGAGTAGTGTTATAATGTCACCTTCCAAGGGTTTTTAGCCAAAGAAAAGTTGAACAGAGTGGCCAAATTCCATATTAGCCAAACTGAACAGGGAGATAAACTGTCAGCTGGCATCAAATGCCACTGAGAACTCCAACATTTTCAACAGGGATATGTTCTCTCTGTCTAGCTGCCAGCATAGGTTATCTACAAAGGTGAGCAAGCTGTTTTGCTAGAAATTACAAGCTAAGGAAGCCTTGCCAGTTCCTGTACCCTCCAAATGGAAATAACATATTTACTTCATCTTAAAGATCCACAAATTTCTGTGTGTTTACTGGCAGCTGTATCATAGCTGGATCTTAAACTTCTGTATAAGATGAAGGGAGCACAAATCGCCACTGTGTCTTCTCATGCTCAATGCTGAGAAGTTTTCCTAAGAACTCATAAAATCTGTCAAGTTTATATCATGTGAGATTCATTCAGAGCTAGCTCAAGGCATTTTGCATCAAATGGCATGTTTTCTGAAACCAAGTGCACAACATTCCAAAACATTCACAGATGGAGTTTTGAAGAAACATCTTACATCTATGGGGATATTATTTTTAAAAGGTAATGTTTTATTTCAAATTTGTAGACAAAGAAAAAAAATTGATTTTATGATGTGACTTACCTGTTTTTAAAACAGAATGAAAATGGGCCCCTGAAATGCAAGAATTAGTGTCAGGGCCAGATAATAATATATGTTTCCTATAAAGTACAGTGTATCCTATTGTTATATGCACGTGCTTTTCTCTTCTGCCATATTTCTCCATTATTTGTGTAGGGATTATTTGTGTCGCCTACTGATATCCATCCTGGAGGTGCTCTATAAGAACATATGAATGGATGGAGATTATCATTATTCTTGAAGTTGCTATCTCAACTTACCATCCAGATTTCATTTCATTTTTACTGGCTGTAGGTGTTGCAAGTACCTCAGTCCCACCCCAGCCTATGTGATCTTATTGAAAACTCATGGAATTATAGTGTTGAAAAAGACTCCAAGACCCATCCACTCAACCCCCTGCCATGTAGGAATACAAAATCAAAGCACCTCAAATAGATGGTTGTCCGGCCTCTGTTTAAATCCTATAAAGAAGGAAAATCTACCACTCTGATGTTCTTGGTCACATGGATGTTCCTGCTACAATGAGGTCTGCCAGACAGAGCAAATGTTGGTTTTAGCTGTGGCATTTATAGCTGCACTCCTGGACTATTCAGTACTAGCAATTGCCACCCCAGTAACTATGTTTCATTTCTTCCAAGAGTGTATTTCTTTCACCTTATTTCCAGGATATATTAGAACAAAAGGGGTCTAAGGGATTTGTAAAGTTCAATGCTTGCAGTTCACATCAGGTTCCTTGCTGAAGAGGAAGGTGAAACTGCAGCATGGATGTTCCCTGGACATTTACATAATTAACTTTTACTACTGTTTCTTTTAAAATGAAGGAAGAATACCACAGCTCACAAATCCAGAGCTAGTTCAAAGCAAAGGCACTGAAGAGATCTAAATAATTATTGGCCAAGTTACTTACAGTGTCACAAGATCAGATCAATGAGTGACCATGTCATCTGTGATGTTGCTCAGCTTCCTCCATCCTCCCTACCTTGTCACCTTTTAAAAGGACTAAAAAATCTGGCATCACCAACCAACAACAGTGAACATCATGTAAAGTGTCCATTCCTGGTCTAAGTGAGAAACATGAACTCATTTGACAATAGACCAGAGAGATCTGCAGTCCACTGGTTATTTGCAAACAACATCCACATTTTCACATAATGTGCAAAGTGGTATTTAACTGCTAAGCTCTTGTAAGTGTCATTCTAATCACATTTATTTAGAGCACCGAGGAAAAAAATATGTGTAGAAGTCTCAACTGTTAATTGCATCTAATTTTAAAGTACTTCTCATCATCTTCTGGATGAGGGTCTCTGCAGATTTTGTTCTCATTAACATGGCCTCGAGGGAATCACTTTTGAATAAAATGTGCTATGAAATGGTAGTGTACTTGAGATCAATCTACTTTTTTTTTTAAGAAAAAGCAAAGGAAGGGGGGAAATGTGTAATAGGGACACATACGCAAACAAGGATACATATGCCTGCAATAACAATTGTGGCACTTGTTAAAAATGTGTAAAGAGAAAATATTGAGCTCAATATAAACTTCAGAGTTTGTAAATTGGAAAACATTAGCTAAATATAAATCTATCTCAAAAGTGACTTCATTCTGCAGCCTAATTTTGGAGGTGTCATGTTTCATTAAAAACAGCAAGGGAAGATATAACATAAATTTCTCCTATCCTTCATATTCCTATACTGTCTCCTTAGGGTGGAACTATATAATCAGCTAATAACTCATCCAAACTGAAAAGTCCCAGATTTTGGTCCTTTCTAATTTTATACTAGGTTTAAATAAACTGCCCATAGAAGTTGGTATAAAAAGTTCCTGATTGTACTGGGGGAAAGAAGAAAATATACGCAAAAGATGTATGGATTCCCTTCAAAAATCAGAAAGAACAGGAATAAAGCTTGTGTCAGACACCTGGCTGCTAGGCACCAATAACCGTACACGGAGGCCAATCTCTATCTAATATCTTTATTAAGGAAATATTTAAAAGCAATAAAAACAAGTGAAGAATATAGTTCAGAAGCAGACCTTTCAAATGAGGTCAAATATAGTCCAAAAATATATTGTCCAATAAATGATATTAGAGTTCAAAGTTTTAATCCACTTGACCGAAACACACACTTTTGCCAAGCAATAGTGTGGGGAAATGACAGAGTCTTAGAGTCCAATGAAGCTTGACAACAAGGCTGGAAATAAACTTGGTTCTTGGCTAGGTCCGTGACTAGAAACAAAGCAAAACATGAAGCGTGGAGCAGGGTCCGTGGTTAAACAGCAAGGCAAGGCAAAGGCTTGAAAGCTTGATCCGGGAAGCAAGGAACTGGGGTTACGAAGTCCACACACGATCTCTCTCCTGAAACTGATCAATTGACTCCGCAAAGAATCTCCCGCGCCAAACACCTATATTGGGTCTCGTTTTCCCGCCAACAAATCTCTTTCCCTAGAGAACAAGAAGCAAAACCCAACTCTGTCCAGATGCAAGACTCCTTAGAATTTCCCAAGGGAAGCAGGCCTAATCAGCCTGTTGTTTGGCAGCGATGCGTAAACTCCTCCGTTGGGCCTCTCTAACTCCTCTGTCTCTAGAATAAGATTCCTTCCTGGGAAACGGAGGGGAGTTCTGCCCAAGGCCTGTTTTACTGAATTCTTGAGGGCAAACATCAACATCCGGCAGGTGAAGAGACTCCGGCTCTTGTTGAACCGGCGAAAACCCCATGTTTTCATCTTCGTCTGCCACAATAGTACTAGGAACAGGACTACAAGGCCCATGAGGCATCACACTATCCCCTCTCCCAAGGCCCCCCTCATTCAGGGCCCATCCCCAAGAGTCGCGGGGCCGCGGCTTGGAAGAGTAGGCGTGATGGAAGCGGCGGACCAGGTCGGGGGCATGGACCGTGGAAGCGTCTTCCCAGGAGCGTTCTTCTGGGCCAAAACCCACCCAGTCAATGAGATACTGAAGGCGGCGGCGATGGAAGCGAGAATCCAAAATGTCCTGAACCTCAAACTCCTCCTCTCCGTCCACTAGAACAGGGGCGGGGGGCGGCCGGCTCACGTCGGGGCGAACACCATCTGCCGGAAGGAGCAGGGAACGGTGGAACACCGGATGAATGCGCACGGAGCGCAGAAGTAGGAGTTTGAAAGTCACGGGGTTAAGTTGCGCCTCCACTGGGTAGGGACCAATGAAACGGGCATCTAACTTCCGGCAGGGACGGTGGGAGGGCAAAAAGCGAGTGGACAACAGAACCCGATCTCCTACCTTGATCTCGGGACCAGGCTGGCGATGGCTGTCAGCGTGGTGTTTGTAGTCCTCCTTGGCTTGATCAAGATGCTGGTGCAAGAGTTCTTGTACCGCTGTGAGTTCCTGCAGCCAATCCTCCGCTGCAGGGACTTCTGAGGTCTCTATGACAGAAGGAAAGAAACGAGGATGGAAACCGTAGTTTGCAAAGAACGGGGTTTCTTTAATTGAATTCTGGACACCATTGTTGTAAGCAAACTCTGATAGAGGTAATAGTGAAGCCCAATTGTCCTGTTGGTAGTTTACATAACAGCGAAGGTATTGTTCCAAAGTGGCATTGGTGCGCTCGGTTTGTCCATCTGTTTGGGGATGGTGAGCTGAAGATAAACGAGAGTCTATGCCCAATAGTTTTTGCAGGGCTTTCCAAAAACGAGAGGTGAATTGAGATCCACGGTCAGTGACCAAACTCTTGGGCAATCCATGTAGTCGAAATACATGCTGAAGGAATAAATCTGCAGTCTCTTTGGCCGTGGGAAGGCCATCACAGGGAATAAAATGAGCCAACTTGGTGAAAAGGTCCACCACTACTAGAATCGTGGTGAATCCAAGGGAGGGTGGTAGATCAGTGATAAAATCCGCTGAGATTATCTCACATGGGCGAGAAGGAGTGGGAAGGGGATGCAGTAGCCCTGACGGCTTCTCCCTTCGTGTCTTGGAACGCTGGCATACAGGGCAGGTATTGACATAATTCGCCACATCCTTGCGGATCTTGGGCCACCAGAAATCTCGTAGGATCAAGTGCATGGTTTTAAATAACCCAAAATGTCCTGCTGGCTTGCTGTCATGGCACAAATGAAGTGCCTTTTCTCTGCCGGGACCTGGAGGGATGTAAACATGGTTCCTATAGCATAATAGATCGTTCTTGAGTGAGAAAGGGAAATGTAGTCCTTGGCGAATCTGCTCTTGAGCCCAGGCATCTGTCTGTTGACTGGCCCTAATCTCTTGAGTGAAAAGGGATTCTGGGTTAGGAGGGGCTGGCTCAATTGAAGTGGATTTGGTGTTTCCCACTGTGAGCGTGGCAAAGTTCTCAGGTTGCAGCAATCGTGATTCTGAGGTGTCTTTGCGCCCTGCTGCATATTCTGTTTTCCGTGACAGGGCATCTGCTTGCTTGGTCTGAGCTGGAGTCACATAATGGATCCGGAAGTCAAAACGTTCAAAGAACAAAGCCCAGCGCTGCTGCCTTTGGTTTAGCTTCCGTCCGGTCCTTAGATGCTCCAAATTTTGATGGTCAGTATGGACTTCAATGGGAAATTTGGCCCCTTCTAGCCAATGCCTCCAATTTTCAAAGGCTGCCTTTATGGCTAAGAGTTCTTTTTCCCAAATGGTATAGTTTCTCTCTGGGGCTGTTAGTTGTCGTGAGTAATAGGCACAAGGATGGAGATGTTCTCCCACTGGTTGCATGAGCACAGCCCCAATTGCCACATCGGAGGCGTCAGCCTGCACAACAAAAGGGGTTTTAGGATCAGGGTGCTGTAGAATTGGCTGGGTCGTGAATAACTGCTTTAGCTGGTGGAACCCTTGCTCAGCTTGTTCTGTCCAGCGGAAAGGTTGTTTCCCTCGGATGCAGCTGGTGATTGGGTCAGACCAGCGAGCGAAGTCTGGGATGAACTTGCGGTAGTAGTTTGCAAACCCCAAGAAGCGTTGCACTTCCTTCTTGTTGGTTGGCACCCGCCATTCCAATACGGCCGAAACCTTTGCCGGGTCCATGGATAGTCCTAGTGGCGAGACGCGGTATCCCAGGAAGTATACCTCTTGCAAATCAAAGGCGCATTTTTCTAACTTGGCATATAGTCCATGATCCCGCAATCGTTGTAGCACCATTCTGACGTGCTGATCGTGTTCCGTTTGTGATTTCGAGAACACCAAAAAGTCGTCCAAGTATATGATCAAGAACCGATCTAGATAATCTTGGAAAATATCGTTGACAAAATGCTGGAATGTTGCGGGGGCTCCGGATAATCCGAAATTCATGACTAGGGACTTGTATAATCCGAATTTGGTCTGGAAGGCGGTTTTCCATTCGTCCCCTTCTCTTATGCGAACTAGATTGTAAGCCCCGCGAAGATCCAGTTTGGTGTAAACCTTGGCCCCTCGGAGTCGGTCCAATAGGTCTGAGATCAATGGCAATGGGTAGCGGTTCCGCTTCATGATGTTGTTCAGTGCCCGATAGTCCACAACCAAGCGTAGGTCCCCTGACTTCTTTTTCACAAACATCACTGGGGAAGCGGCTGGGGATTGAGAGGGTCTGATGAACCCCTTGCGAAGGTTTGACTCTATAAACTCCCTGAGAGCTTCTTGCTCTGGTTCAATCAGGGAGTAGAGATGTCCTCGCGGAATTGGGGCCCCCTCCACCAGGTCAATGGCACAGTCATAGGGTCTATGTGGGGGTAGTTTCTCGGCTTCCTTTTCATTGAAAACATCCCAAAAGTCTGAGTATTTCTTGGGCAAGGTGATGATGGGTTCTGCGTCTGTGGCATGGCAGACCTTGGCTACTAGACAATGATTTTGGCAATACCTTGAGGTGAACTGCAGTTCTCTGTTGGTCCAGGAGATGTTTGGGTCATGGAGTGTCAGCCACGGGATACCCAAAATCACGGGGAAATGGGGAACCTCGTAACGAAGAAGGAGATTTCTTCCATGTGTTCTCTTATCCACATTCTGGTGGGCTCGGTCCATTGGCTTACTGGACCTGTCTTCAGGGGTCGGCCGTCTATGGCTTGCACCACCCGGGCGTTCTTGAAATCATGATATTGTAGTCCCAGAGAGTCAGCATAGTCCCTATCGATGAAGTTGTTTGTTGCCCCTGAGTATGTCATGGCATGGATCATGACGGGTCCTTTTTTCACTGACCACAGCGTGACCACCAGGAGAAATAGGACCCCCGTTTGCGGCTCTTGAGTAGAGTTTTTGACCGGGTTGGCGAGCCTTTCTACGCCCGGTCGCTGGCTTCCCCCGCCGGCTTTGTTCCAGCCGCCTCAGCAGCCTCCGCCTCCGTGGAGGATGCCGCCGCCAGACGGGCGGCGGGCTTCTTTTTGGCTGGACATTCTCTGGCGAAGTTGCCCCCATTTCCACAGTACCAACACAGATTCAAACGTTGGCGGCGGGCCTTTTCAGCAACATCTAGCCTGGGGCGCACATTGCCCAACTGCATCGGCTCCTCCTCGCCTCCCGTGGGGTTAGGGGCTGGTGGTGGAGGTCTCCATACTGAACGAGGCTGGACACTGGTAGAAGTGGGAGGCTTTACTCCGGCTCTTCCACTCTGGCCCCGGAGCCACTGTTTCTTGTTGGCAAGCAAGACTTCAGCCCGTAAACACTGGGCGATGAGTCTTTCAAGAGTCCCAGGGGTGTCCACCTTAGAAATTTCTTCCTGCATCTCGATGTTGAGGCCCTCGCGAAACTGCCCTCTGAGCGCTATATCGTTCCAGCCGGTGTTTTGAGCCAGCACCCGGAACTTGGCTATGTATCGGGACAACGGTCTGTCCCCTTGGAAGAGGCGCCGGAGTTTATGGCCGGCCGCCTCTTCGTCGTCCTCGATCCCCCAGGTTTTTCGAAGGTGGTTCAAGAATTGCTGCGCGGTGCTTAGGTGCGTGGAACCTGCGTCGTACAATGCCATCGCCCAAGTGGCCGCAGGCCCATCCAGGAGACTGAATATCCATGCCACCTTGACGTCTTCTTGGGCAAACTCGGCTTGACGGGCTACTAAGTACGCCTGGCACTGGCGACGGAAGACATGAACCTTGGAGGCTTCTCCAGAAAACTTGGTTGGCAGCGCTAGAGCAGGGAGACGGGCTCCTCGTTCCTTCAAGCCCTGTATCTCTCCCTCCTGCTCTCGGAGTGTGTCCCGGATCCGATTAAATTCATCTTGAGAAATGGTGTAACTGAGTGGTTGAGCTGGGGCGGTCGCTCCGGCTCCTGGAGTTGACATATTGGCCTTAGGTTATTTGGTGCTGGGTTGGCGGAGTCAAACTGTCAGACCCCTGGCTGCTGGGCACCAATAACCGTACACGGAGGCCAATCTCTATCTAATATCTTTATTAAGGAAATATTTAAAAGCAATAAAAACAAGTGAAGAATATAGTTCAGAAGCAGACCTTTCAAATGAGGTCAAATATAGTCCAAAAATATATTGTCCAATAAATGATATTAGAGTTCAAAGTTTTAATCCACTTGACCGAAACACACACTTTTGCCAAGCAATAGTGTGGGGAAATGACAGAGTCTTAGAGTCCAATGAAGCTTGACAACAAGGCTGGAAATAAACTTGGTTCTTGGCTAGGTCCGTGACTAGAAAAAAGGCAAAACATGAAGCGTGGAGCAGGGTCCATGGTTAAACAGCAAGGCAAGGCAAAGGCTTGAAAGCTTGATCCGGGAAGCAAGGAACTGGGGTTACGAAGTCCACACACGATCTCTCTCCTGAAGCTGATCAATTGACTCCGCAAAGAATCTCCCGCGCCAAACACCTATATTGGGTCTCGTTTTCCCGCCAACAAATCTCTTTCCCTAGAGAACAAGAAGCGAAACCCAACTCTGTCCAGATGCAAGACTCCTTAGAATTTCCCAAGGGAAGCAGGCCTAATCAGCCTGTTGTTTGGCAGCGATGCGTAAACTCCTCCGTTGGGCCTCTCTAACTCCTCTGTCTCTAGAATAAGATTCCTTCATGGGAAACGGAGGGGAGTTCTGCCCAAGGCCTGTTTTACTGAATTCTTGAGGGCAAACATCAACATCCGGCAGGTGAAGAGACTCCGGCTCTTGTTGAACCGGCGAAAACCCCATGTTTTCATCTTCGTCTGCCACAATAGTACTAGGAACAGGACTACAAGGCCCATGAGGCATCACAGCTTGGTATTTTCTGGTCTCTTTATTCCATCCTTCGATAATTCCCCTACTACTGCTTAGTCAGAATTTAATTTTTGAACCAGCTTATATCCTTTTCTTCCATTAAATTATTTCTTCCTGAAAGTCATTTCCTAGGCTCAGTTTCCCAGTTAAATACTATACATGCTTTCTCAGAACTAAGTCACTATGTTCAATGAGATTTGAATC
Organism: Anolis carolinensis; assembly: GCF_035594765.1. Taxonomy (NCBI): domain Eukaryota; kingdom Metazoa; phylum Chordata; class Lepidosauria; order Squamata; family Anolidae; genus Anolis; species Anolis carolinensis. The sequence goes on from NC_085843.1 coordinate 128,938,571, forward strand.
ATAGTAGTCATATTTAAGGCACTCATACTCTACCTGTCCTTTTCCCTTGACTTACAGAACTGCTGGAATCTCTGAAATGCTGGTTGAGATCAATAAGAACAAAAACACTGTAAGATATGTTTTCTGCTGAGTGAAGAACAAAATGGTACCTCCACCCCTTCTCTGGACCAGACCTTATCAGTGTAACTGTTGATCTGGCAAAATTCTCCACTGAGACCACAAAGAACATTTAGAGTCATGTGGTTCACACTCCTTTGCATTTTGCACCTGAGAAAGCTGTCTCATTCTACCAAACAATAGAACCAGCTCTAGTAGATGGCACAGCGATTCCCTTGTTTTACTGCCTCATTTTCCATGGCAGTTGTGGTCAGCAGAACTCCTTGTGAGCTTTGCTTGCTGTGCCAGTTTCTATCACTCAAGAACTCACCTGTCTTTCATTGCTGTGCTATGATATAAAGAAGAAACTTTGAAGTGACTGCAGCATGCCGACTGATTATGATTGTCTCTTTGTGTTATCTGTGTTAGCTCTAGAATACTAATGCAGCCTGAAAGGAGAGCCATTTTAGTGGCTGCTTTCCACCGTGTTCTGCTTGCATGCTTCAGGTTTGAAAGTAGACTGCAGTAATTATAGTTGTGAGATTGCAGACACAAAAGACATAAAAGGATTTCTTAAATAAAAGACTGAGGCAAACATTGTGTGAAGGTTGTGGCTATTTGGGTAGCCATTAATCTTCCGTTTTGGTTCTCACTTCAACAATGAATGGAGTCAATTTGAACATAGCAGCAAAGAATAGTCAAGATCAGGCTATTCTATATCTCTATCTATCTATCTATCTATCTATCTATCTATCTAAGCAGATTGTTAAGTAAGTGTAGTTATCTGATTGCTTACATTTATTTTTCTGATAGTGGGCTAGCTATAACACATATTTCTATCAGTGGCTCTATTGCAGGGGTGAGCTCATTGTGGTCCTATTCATGTGATTATTGTAGTCTTCAGGGTTGTTGTGTGTTTTCCGGGCTGTATGGCCATGTTCCAGAAGTATCATCTCCTAACATTTTGCCCACATCTATGGCAGGCATCCACAGAAGTTGATATATACCTCACAATCTCTGAGGATACCTGTCATAGATGTGGGCAAAACATCAGGAGAGAATACTTCTGGAACATGGCCATACAGCCCAGAATACACACAACAACCCTGTGATTCTGGCCATAAAAGCCTTCGACAACACATTGTAGTCTTCACTCATTCAGAGAGGGTGAACTTCTGCTCCTAGAAACATCAGTGAGCCATTTTTAAATATGTGGCTATCCTTTTGTACTCTGCCATTAAAAACTCCTGTTATGCAAAATTAGAAATTTCCATATTCTCTTTTTGCCATTTTTTCAGCATTTTTGCTAATTTATGTATTCCTAGAGAGAGAGCTAGCTTTGTGTAGTGGTTTGAGCACTGGATTAGGACTCTAAGCCCAGGATTTGGATCCATGTTCAGGCTTGGAAACCAACCAGATGACCTTAGGCAAGTTACATACATATTTCAATGGTGTGAGAACACTACCAAAACAATTTAATCAGTGTGAGGAGGATAAGTTTCCACACACATTTTCACACACAGAGTTTCTCTGCAAGCACATGTGTCATAGACTGAATGTGGATGTGTGAAAGAGGAGAAACCTGTTGATGTGGAGTTAATAGATATTTTTATTCCTACTGTATACTGACTTATATCCCTACTGCACATCACCATGTTCTTCCTTCAAAAGCAGAGGTGGGCTGATGACAGTGACACAAAGTGCACTGTAGGGACAGGCCAGTAGCCAGGATTTTGTTTCAGGAGGGGCTGGGATTTTGGTTCGGGGGGGGGGGGAGTCTGAGCAGGAGAGGGTCTACCTTAGCAAACCTTTTGTATCGTTATCCCAATACCCCCATGCATATGGGATATATTGAGCATGGTGATCAGATCATGATATGAATAAACATAACAGTTTAAATAATAAATGTAAGGCCTTCTTGCAGACTATCCTGAGAATTTCGGGGGGGGGGGGGGCTGAAGCCCCTCAAGCCCCCCCCTCCCCCCGGCTACATGCCTATGTAGAGATGTCCATCATGTATTTCCAAAAAACTGTGGAGTTCACAGGGGAATTACAGAGAGATCAACAAAATATAACCTGTGATGTTTGATGAAAAGAAATTTGTCCCAAATGAGTTCATTCTAATAGGTCTTCTGCACAAGATTTTTATACTTAAGAACAGATGCCTGAACACAAATTCCAATTAAAGATTGATTAAGAACTCATTTTTTTTCCATAAAATACAAGGAAGGGGAAATGGGAAGAAATAAGGGATGAAGATTGGTTTTGCTTCCACAGGGTTCCAATTTTCACTTTGAGCAAGAGATGCTCCCAAACAATGGGATATATAACTACAAAAGCAGAATGTTTAATTTCACTTTTCTACCTGTACAATAAGGTTCATAGCATCTGATATTTTCAAGCAGGAGGAAATGAAGGTTGATGCTTTTCTTATGTCATCATTCATGTTTATGTTTTATTATAGTGCTTCTGCTGAAACCAAAGCATTCAGATAGTTTTCCTGGGTTGTGATCTTTGAAAGGATATTTATTCTGAAATATATGTCCCACTGTATATATATAAATGGTTTGTAGTGGAACCAACACAATCCAAACTGTGAAAGGGTGCATCTACATTGTAGAATTAATGTAGCTTGACACCACTTTAACTGCAATGGTACAGTGCTTTGATTTATAGGAGTTTTCTATTTCTTTAGCCTTTTATGCCAAAGAGTGCTGGTGCTTCACCAAACTTCAGCTTCCGGGATTCCATAATAATGAGTCATCACCCTAAACTGCTGTTACACTGCATTAATTCTACAATGTAGTTGCACTCAGCGGTACTCCAAGCCTTGCAAAAGTTCTTGCCACTAGAGGAAAGCCAAAATCCTAAGTACCCCCCTTGCCCTAATTTTTCTGTGTTTGAAAAAAATGCCTCTGGACAGAACTAATCAAAGAAATCCATGTAGTGAACAAAAAGAACAGACTGATTGAGCCAAAAGACACAAACAGACCACTCAATGCTTCTAATTTTGTAAAGTCCATGCAAAAGTTTATCAAGTTTTGCAGAAAGTAAGAAAAATCTCTCTGGGACCTAGATAAATAAATATCAATGTTTTACAGGATTGATTTCTCTACATTCATTTTTAAATTAAAAAAATATTTTTGACACATCTAGAATCTCATTTTTAACAAAAATGTTTTTTTAAAAAACAGGCTAACCCTACTTCTTTCACAATTCATTTCTAAATTAGGTAAGTTATTAAACAAGTTTACCCCCATTTTTTCATTATTTGTTTCCTTGTCAAGCAAATGAAAATGGAAGACTAAAGGGGAAAATGAATGAAAACCCCTTTGCTTTCACCTTCTGTTTCTGTAGAAGAAATGACAAGAGTTATTGCATTGCTTAGCAGATCAATATATATGGCTTCATTCAGGGAACATTCAAGGAAGAGGGTTGATCTTGGAGTGCTCTAAAGGTGACAAGAAATGAAAACTCCCCAGGCTGAACCATAAAGAATGGGATGTTTAGATTTTGTCACCCATTTTTAATTGCATATAAAATGGTGGGTGGGTGAGACTTTATTTGTTTTATCTGAAACTTGTCAGGCCTGATGTATTGGGAGAATAATACCAAAAATGTTAGAAACAATCACAAAAGAGAAACAATATGAACAAGGCAATAACCAAGGTGAAAGAAAATGAAGGCGGCTGCCAGAATCAGAATGAACAATGTCAAAAAATGAAACCCTTTTCTTTAAAACAAACAAAAAAGAACCCCACAAAAATTCCCATGCTTTAGGACTAGTCTAGGGTAAAGATGGGTATTCAGGCTTTAAAGAAAAAGAAAAGAAAAGAAAGAAAAGAAAAGAAAAGAAAGAGGGATTTCTCCTCACACTCATTTTTTCTCTTTGCCTAGAAACCCTAAAATTTTCTCTGCAATGTCAGCTGGTTCCATGAGATGTGTGTGCGTGTGTGTGTGTGTGTGAGAGAGAGAGAGAGAGAGAGGGAGAGGGAGAGGGAGAGGGAGAGGGAGAGGGAGAGGGAGAGGGAGAGGGAGAGGGGGCTAAAAGATCATAAGTTATATGTTAGAGGCATGATCTTAGCAAAAAATTTCACTTGGTAATTTCTACACCTAATCCTTAAAATCCCTACCCTATGCCATATTGTATTTAGATCTGAAATAACACTCAGTAGGTCTTATGAGATGGGGCATTGTACTAAATGTTTCCCAGAAAAAGCCTCCTATTAATGGTGACCTGTTGCAACACATACACACAATTAGTGTATTTATCCAGCATTACCCAGGTGTTGTTGGGACCATTGCTTGTCTATGGTCTCAGTTCACCCTCTGTTAGAAGGCCAGGATCACAATATCTCCATCGCAATACTCTGGTAACAGTTGGCAGGTTCCCTTTGTGGCTCTTTCTTTCCTTTCTTTGTTTCCCTCATACACCTTCTCTCTCTTTTTTGCCTTTCTTTCAGTTCCTTTCAGTTCCTTTTTCTTCTTTCTTTCCTTTCTCTCCTTTCTCTTTCCTCCTTTTTCTCTCTTTCCTTCCATCCTTCCTCTCTCCTTTCTTCCCTCCCACCATTCACCACTTTCTCTCTTCTCCTCACACATTTTTCCTTCTCCCTTTTCCTTCCTTCCTTCCTTCCTTCCTTCCTTCCTTCCTTCCTTCCTTCCTTCCTTCCTTCCCCAAATACACATGTCACCTAGCCGCAGCCAAACCACTCTTTTTTTCCCAATGAAGACCCATTTCACCTAGCCTCAGCCAATCTGCTTCAACCCGTTTCTTTTCCTCTGTTTTGTGTTCAAGAGTCATTTTTTGAGTTCAAGCCTCTTAAATATTTTAAGTTGGATTATGACTGTGTGACTAATTTTGTCCAGATCCATCAAGCCATGTTGGAGCCTTTGTGGTGCAGGCGGAGAAACCAACCAACCAACCAACCAACAACACACATACATAAATGCTTTGACTTTTATGTATATGGTAGCCTAGAAAACTGATGGGCACATAATCATAGGAGTTTTCTGTTTACCCATTCACTTGTTTTCTGATGCAAGGCCCAATTTTATTTTTTAATTATCCATAAAATGCACACTTTCATGGAGTTTCCTTGTTTGTTTGTTTTTATGAGGCAGGGAGGCGGAAATGTATTCCAACTCTGATTTTATGTCTCTGCTCTGTGTTTCAACTAGCCAGGAACCAGGATTTAAAACTCACTGACTTCATATTTGTAATAGAATGATACTTTAAAATTCACTTATGAATGTTTAGTTGTGCACTGGACTAGGTGTAATGTATTTAGATTGCATGCTTCAGATAATAGTTAGTGATATATCTATTATTCATCTTTAATATTGTATCACATATCCATAGAGCTGTTATAAAATTTAGCAGAAATCAGTATTTATGGAATTAGTAACACTCTTTTTATTGAATGCGTGTTTTCCAAAATTTACCACTATCATGTTGAAGATTCCTTTTATTAGTCTGATATTCTTTTTCCTTTTCCTTTTGTTTTCAGGAGAAAATTGCTATTCAAATAGTTTATTCTCTCTCTGTCAGGATAGATCTTTCTCTCCTAATAAGGTAACTAATACTTAGCAGAACAATATTGTACATATGAGTGTATATATTTGAACAATGTAATATGTGGATTTCAATGGAGCATCCCAAGGGATTGGCGGTGTTGATGGTGAACTAAAAAAGAAATTGTAAAACACCAAGAAAAAAATGAAGATGCAGTAAGAATTCTAGATAGCAAAGCCCCTTAAAATAGAAGAAACAAAAATCAAACTTACTTTAATGTCTGAAGTAGTCCACAGTAAATTGGGGAAGACAGGGCCATACAAATGATAATTTATCAGAAAGAAGTTCCAGGTGAGGGCGAGAGCAATCAAGAAGGCATACACTTCACTTGGTAAGTAGATGGAAAATCAATAGAGCCAATATACAATGTGATTGTGAGCTCACATTGAATAGCCGGCAAGTACAAGCTCTCTTTTGCTTGATTATACATAGAGACTATGTCCCAAAGCAACTAATCCAGAAAATGCAGGGATTAAAACAATGCACACATAAACACTTCAATGCACAGATTGTTGTTAGTGTTTACCCAGAAGTATATTTACAATTACATTTCTAGGTGAAGTACAAAGCCTCTTTTAATATAAACCTCAAAAGATTATGTACAAATTTGATAACCCCCTGTCTGAAAAGATATGTGTCAAGTGGGGCTTCAAAAAAATGTCTTAGGCTGGATTTACACTGTCGTATAATCATATCTGATCCCAGAGTCTACACTGCCATATAATCCAGCTCAAATCAGATATCTGGGATCAGAAACTTGATTATATGACAGTGTAGATGAAACCTTAGCATGAAGTTCAAGATTCTAGACTCTCTAGAATATTCTACAACATTTTCCATTAAACACACACACATGCACACTTTTTCAGGTTAACAGAAAATATAAACTTTAACTGTCATAGTTTGACAAAGACAGGTCCAATTAATCCTCAATCATCCAATTTTTCTCTCCTATCCACATTTCCCTCCTTTCTTTCAAGTTTATAATTGTGCAGCAAACTGAGATTGAAGAGTAAAATTAGTTTTCAATCAGTTCCTTCAATAGGGGGAGATAAGGGGAGGTATCAAAATCTTGCTCTTCCCAGTGGGCTTAGGCAAAAGCAAACTGTGGCATCCTTTCCTAGGGGCTGGGCTGTGGCGCAGGCTGTTGAGCAGCTGCAATAAATCACTCTGACCACGAGGTCATGAGTTCAAGGCCAGCTCGTGGCGGGGTGAGCACCCGTCAATTAAAAATAAAAAATAGCCCCTGCTCGTTGCTGACCTAGCAACCCGAAAGATAGTTGCATCTATCAAGTAGGAAATAAGGTACCACTTATATAAAAAAAGTGGGGAGGCAAGTTTAACTAATTTATGACCTGGACCTGGAATGAGGAAGTGCTGTCAGAGTGGATGATGAAATAGCTGCTCCCCCCTGTGGCCAGAATCGAACATCCCCTCAGGAGAAGGTTAAATTGCCTCTGTGTCTGTCTGTCTCTGTCTCTGTTTGTTGTGTTTATGGGCAGTGAATGTTTGCCCTATATGTGTATAATGTGATCTGCCCTGAGTCCCCTTCGAGGTGAGAAGGGCGGAATATAAATACTGTAAATAAATAAATAAATAAATAAATAAATAAAAAATAATGCGTTCTTACTCATTAATAACCTTTGCCATCTTGATGTTGCTTGTCTCAGGTTTCATTTGTGAAATATTTGGGAGAATGAGAACATACTTGTTCCTCTGTATGCTAATATTATCTGTTCAATATTTTAAAAATGTTTTCCTGATTAAAGTTGGGCATTATCAAGGTCAAATGCAGTTTGAAACAGTTTAAACAGAACAGGAGAAATACAGTTCTTAATATTGAGAATAAAATGATCCCTCTAGTGCCCCCACTAACCCATGCCACAAATAAAAATGCCACCCACTCTCCCCATCTAAATAACTCCTGTCCAGCAAAAGTGGTGTTTAACTGGTGAGCTGCACAAGGCAAAAAAAGTAGATGTGATTTCTGCCAATAAATTCCCAGTCTTTTAAAAATCTTTACCCTCATCGCAGGGCCCAAACCACCTCTGCCCATGGCCAGGTGAAGGCCAGTGTGCATCCACCCCTTCTCAGGTCTGTATGAACCAATTCTACTCTCCCCAGAGGCAGCCCCAAATTAACTGAGAAGGACAAACAAAATTTTGAAAAGAGGCAAAAAATGAGATAATGAAAAAGATAGGGGTTGCAACAAATCCAATAAAGCTGTGGCATGTGCATAAAATGCTTCAACATGAACCAGTCCACCCCTACCTATATGCAATAAGTCAAATACCAACCAAATAGGCAAGCACTCAGCCAAGAGGCAACCCAAGCATGTTAAACACTGAAAGAAATGGCAGAATGAAAAAGTAAAATATGGCCAGAAAAACTCATAGGATACAAGGAGACTAGCAAACACCAGGATGATCAGAGTGAAACATTCTCTTATGCACTGCAATGATCCAAAGAGATGTGTGAGGGGGTGGCAGACCTAAAATACAGTGTAGGAAGATATGCGTTCTAGCATATACTGCCTCTCCTGATGACCAGGACAATGGCAGTTGAAATTAAGGGAGGCCTTTCATCTGCTGCTGTGCCTAGGCATAATGGAGCTATGCCGACTTTCTCTTCACCCCTATTGAGATCTCAACTCTATAAGCACAAGATGCTGGGAATACATTTACCTGACATGTCTGTGTCACAGTCTTGACCCAAGTTTTTTGCTACCTCTAACAAAATCAAAAAAGGATCTCTCATATTTCACTAGAGAAATTGCCTGTCTCTAAATACATTACTTTGCCTTCTGGCCTTTTAACGTTAATGGCTTGAGCTGAATTCAATTGGAAGGGGAAGACCATATTTCAGATATCAGTCTACTAGGCTTGAGCGATCCATAAAAAAAATGATTCTAAACTCGTTTCAAAAGTAGGGGGCGCCAGCGTTTCGTTTCTGAAGTCATTTCTGAATTTTGCCCCCCAAAAAATTCGAAATTAACGAAAATTCGTTAGTTTCAAAATTAATTCGTTAATGGCAGACGCGCATGCGCAGTGGCAAAAAAAAACAGCACGAGGGGAGGTTTTACAGGACTCTCCCGCCCTCATTTTTTGAGTGATCTTCTTCAAACTTGGTACAGTGGTAGAACACATTTAACACTGATAGCTCACCAAAATTTGGAACGTTTCCCTTATCCTCTGATTTTTGGCGAATTTTCATAGCTTTTATAATAAACCATTTTTTAATAATTGCAGAATTCTGTTCCTGGTTTGAAAGTCTTATTTCCTGTTAAATTGGGTTGTCTTTACTGTGAAAGTCATTGTTCTACTTCAGAAACTTTGTTTTTGTGGCTGAAACTTTGTTAAATTGGTGTGTGTGTGATATATACTGTATATATATATATATATATATAGTCCCTGCATATGTGTGTGTGTGTGTGTATGTGTGTGTGTATATAGGTAAAGGTAAAGGTATCCCTTGACGTTAAGTTCAGTCATGTCTGACTCTGGGGGTTGGTGCTCATCTCCATTTCTAAGCCCAAGAGCCAGTGTTGTCCATAGACACCTCCAAGGTCATGTGGCCGGCATGACTACATGGAGTGCCATTACCTTCCCGCCAGAGCGGTACCTATTGATCTACTCACATTGGCATGTTTTCAAGCTGCTAGGTTGGCAGAAGCTGGAGCTAACAGCGGGCACTCACTCTGCTCCCAGGATTTGAACCTGGGACCTTTCGGTCTGCAAGTTCAGCAGCTCAGTGCTTTAACACACTTCACCATCGGGGCTCATGTATATATAATATACATACACATACACACAATGTGGAGAATATGTGGAAAGGTAGATAGATAAGTTGGGAGCCACAGCGAAGGCACCTTCCTGGGAGCAAGGTCTAATAATAATAATAATAATAATAATCATAAATCCCTTACAATATCCAAGATGGCTCACTGCTACAGAATCTTGGGAGCTTTAGTTTGGTATGGTACCATTATTGGCAGAGAAAGCTAAGCTGTAGGAGTTGAAATCCAATCATTTATCCTCCCTATAGAATCAGTTTTATATGCATTTTTAGCTACAGAAAAGCTAAAATCAGGACAGTAAAAGAACAACACCCAGAAAATGGGAATTCCAGACAGGAAACAATCAGGGCCAGCTAATACCTCCCAACAAAGGATTCTCCCAGGTAGGAAGCAGCCAGGCTTTGAAGCTGCAAGGCTATTCAATGCTAATCAAGGTGACCAATTGCAACATTCACACTTGCCTCCCACAGACAAGAGTTCTTTCTCCCACCCTGGACCTTCCACAGATATAAACCCCACTTGCCTAGCTTCGCACAGACGTCAAAACCTCTGAGTATGTCTGCCACAGATGTGGGTGAAACGTCAGGAGAGAATGCTTCTGGCACATGGCCATAGAGCCCGGAAAACTCATAGCAACCCAGCCAGTAGGCTGTTGCTGAACAACCTATGAACTTTTAGCATTAAAGGAAAAAATGCCCAAGATTTTATCACTTAATACTGTTGGCATGTCTGGAGAAGAATAGAATGCTTCTATACCAGGCAAGGGCAAACTTTGCCCATGTCTGGAGTTAGGAATTGTAGGAGTTGAAATCCAAAACAATTTGACAGAAAACTGGGAGTTGTAGTTTGGCATGGTACTGGCTCTCTTCTGCAGGGAAGGCTAGGGACTTTGTAAAACTACAGCTCACATGACATGGCACTGAATCTGTTGCAATTGAGCTGGTGCCAGAATCCTTTCCGGGAGATCTCCTCAGTGGAGATATCTCTTAAAGGGATATCCTCTGGCTCTAAGGATTCCGTTTAGGAAGGCAAGCCAGTGGTTTTGGTATTCCCCTTTAACCCTGGCTGAAGAAGCAAAACCAAACGGTGGCTCCAGGGCGAGGCAGGGAGGCCAAGCGCAGGCAGGCATGGCTCTTCTCTCTTCTCTTCGCTCCCTCCCTGCTTCGTGGAAGGCTTCTACTGAGCCGGTGTGGTCCGGGGGGGGGGGGATCCGAAGACATCAGAAACAAATGAAAAAAAGGTACTTTTATTATTCAAATTCGTAATATTTGTAAGGCAGTGAGCAGATGTTTCAATATCAATTCAAAATTAATTACGAAACGAATTTTAAACGAATTTAACGAACTAACGAAAAATTTGCTCCAGCCTACAGTCTACTATCAAACTGAAATCTTACATGGCTTTCCCCCTGTAGCTGGCTTATCACTACCAATTCAAAAGTTCTCATTCCCAACAAAGCTATTAATCATGTACTACTCTGATTTGCATGTGTTATGGTCTATATCATGCCTGCTAGAACTGTAGCAGGTCAGACATCTGTCTTCTGTGAAATAATAATACCTTTATTTATAACCTGCCCTATCTCCCCAAGGGGACTCAGGGCAGTTTCCAACAAAGGATGGAAAACATTCAGTGCCATAAAACAATACAAAATTAACTAATAGCCATATGAATAAAACATCTAAAACATCTATAACAAATTATAACAACTACTCACAAAGTTTAAATAATTAAATAAAATATATACATCTATTAAACTTACAAAGTAACCAAACTAATCAGTTTTAAAGCAACTAAAACAGTTTTTAAACTATTGTTACATAATGTATTTGCTGCCAACAAGCCAGAGTAAGCTGTTGTGTTCTAGTCAAGGTTGTAAAACATAATACTCGAATCCTCCTCCTCTCTGTAAGCTAAAGAACAAAAAAATCTTTTCAGTAGTTTTTTAAAGGAAAGACGAAAAGGGGCCATTTTTACATTTTTAGGGAGGGAGTTTCATAGGCAGGGGGCGATCATGGAGAAGGTCCCCTCTTTCATTCCCACCAGCTGTGCTTGAGATGAAGAGTAGGGCCTCCATCGCTGACTGCAGTGACCATGCCGGTTTATATATGGAGCTGCGGTTAGTTAAATAGTTTGACCCCAAACTGTTTAGGCTTTATAGGTAATAACCAGCACTTTGTGCTTAGCTTGGAAGCAGACCGACAGCCAGTGGAGCTGTCGCAACCTGGGGGTGGTTCAATCCATGTACAGCACTACAGTGAGTAATCTGGCTGCCAATATCTGAAACAGTTGAAGCTTCCAAACTATCTTCAAAGGACAAGGCACCTGGTCAGATGGATGTAAACTTGATAGACCACTGCAACTCCTCTCCATCCCCTGGGTCTTGCCTGCTGCTGCACACTGAAATCTGGTGGACAAAGTTGGGAGAGATTTACCCCCCTCCCTTTTGTCCAACCAGGTCTCAGTGATGCAGGCCAGGTCAGTGTGCTCATCCAAGATTAAATCTTGGATGGCCATTGTTTTTCCATTCACTGACCTGACATTAAGCAGCAGGACTTTCAGCCTGGGTTGCCTGCCATCTTGGTTACCTAGATGATTTGTGGACGGGGGGGGGGGGGGGGGCAGGGGTCACAAGAATTCTCGTGGTATCCCTTGGCCTGCCCCCTCAGCTCCTGTGGTTCAGAAACACAGGAATGGAAATCCCCTGATCTCCTGGAATCACCAACTGCCCCCCCCCCATTACACCACACCACTGTTTCAATATTGATTGGCTGCTAAAATGTTATGAATATATGACCTACTGACAGACCCCACCTGGACATGGAAAGTGCCTTAAATGTATATTTAAATGTATAATTATGTATATTTTAAATGTATATTCTTAATTTTATTGTAATTTTTAATCTCAATGGATTATATATATATTGTAAGCCGCCCTGAGTCCCCTGATGGGTGAGAAAGGTGGGGTAGAAGTGTTGTAATAAATAAATAAATAAATAAATAAATAAAAATAAGCCCTTAAATTGCACACTTTCACCCTTGGTACACAAACATCTGGAAATGATAATGATACCTTTCATTTATGAAACCACTTCATTCTAATAAAAGGTAAAGACCTGGCTTTGCGAACAAGCATTTAATGAATGAATTATGATGGCTTTAACTCGGCCCGGACTAAGGTTTACGTGCAAGGTTTATGTGGACGAATGGATTAAGTATTTTATTATACTGTTTTAAATGTATTTATGGGATTATTTTAAATTGATTGTTTTATATTGCTATGTTTTATTTTTCTACTGTATTGTGAGCCGCCCTGAGTCCCTTCGGGTGAGAAGGGCGGCATATAAATGATGGGAATAAATAAATAAATAAATAATATAGTATGACTCCTATACCCAGGGACTAGTATATGGAATTTCATTTACCCTCATTTGACAAAAAAGGTCTGCTTTAGGAATTTTCTTGGTCCGCCAGGCTTTCTATGGCATGCTTCTGCTGGAAGTTATTATACAGTTGTTATCAAAAACTAGATCCCAAGATGATAAACCCAAGAGTCCGTAGCTCCATAGGGACCAATAGGGAGCCCACATTTACCTTTTTGTCATCTTCAAGTCACTTTTCATTGAACCCCTCTAGAATATTGCACAAGCACTACATACCCCAGGCCTCAGGGAATGACCACACAGTAGTTAACATAATCCTTCTCAATACCCTGGAAAGACACATAGAACACATAATAGGTTTTAAGAAGAGCCACAGGGTTTTGCTGATACAATTCAATTTTATCTCTGGGACTGTTTCCTCAACTCTATCATTGAATCAGATCCCTTCCCAGGGTTCTCTATTGAATTTGCCAACACCCTGACCGCTCCTTTGTCTACATGACTGGCAGCCATTTTTATTTTACCAAAGCACAGATATCAAAACCCATTTCAACCCATGATCTCTTTCCCCACCACATTCCTTTCTGCTTGCACCCTTCTCCTGGATGGATCAATAAAAAAACATAAGCCTACAAATATACCAATGACAGTTTATGAAAATTTCCCACCATGACTGAAGCCAATCAGTGATGGCAATGGATGGACTCCTGGACTTATCAGGGAGTGGATAATAGCTGGTACCATTTTGAACCAATCAAGAGCCAGAGCAGCAGAGTTCATTTGTTTTGAATAGCTGTCAAAGTGCTAGAAATGAATCTGCATGTTGGCAATTGTGTTTATGCCAGTTTTGGAGCACTCTCTTTGCTGACATCCTCTTTGGCCAAGGAGAATAAAGCCTCTGATTATTGCCTTCATGCCAAGCTCCAAACCCGTGGTCCTTGCAGTACCTGAAATCACATATCATGGTTGCCACAGAGTAGCTAAGGGGGATAACTTTTTAGGATTTTTCATGTTATCCAGTGGAACCCTATGGTCATTTCCAGCACAAGTTGTTAATTTAAATAGAGTTACCCATTATTTCCTGTTTCCACTATAAGTTCAGCAACACATTCTCTCTCTCCCCCCCACCCTCCCTTTTCCATTCACTCAAGTGTTATTCAAATGAGTTTTAAAATACAAATTCCTTGATTTGTATGACTTGCATTATTTTTACAAGCTGGGATATGAAGGGAATGATTTGTCCTGCATTTCCTAAAATCATTTAATGAACCCTAGACTGGAGACAAAAAAAACCCCCACCAATCATAAGAGCACTTTCTGACTAGAAATGATTGCTTAATACAAGGTACTTATTTTGCATGACAGCACTCTGAGACCAATTATCAATGTCATGAAGAAGCATGGACCTATTGTCTAGCACAGAATGTTGTTGATTTAAAAGGTTTGAAAATTAGAGATGAGTATTAATCCACAAGACATCGCTTTGTATGTGTGTGCTATACTCATGTTTATCTAAATTACCACATCTAACTGCTGCAATGGAAATGGAACATTCACATGCATTTAAATAACTTATTATAGTTTTTTTTTTAAAAAAAAAGTCCAATTATGAGTTATGAGATTTAACTTTTCTAATTGGACAGCACAACAGATGGGCAAATACTTTGCTTAGGAGTGATGACCCTATTAGCATAACCCCTGCTATTCAGGGGCTCCTTGTTTATTACTTGCTATTTTGATTATTACACTATACAGATTCCCTTTACAAAAGGAAAAGTTTGGAAAAATATTTATTTTTAATCAGGTCACAATGACCGCTGCAAACAATTGGTAATTCTGTGATAGATTTGTTCAAAGGCCTCAACACAGGAGTTTGATAACTAATATTGAATCTCCTAATTCACAATATTGCCTGAAGGTTCAAGATGGTATCCCTCCTTATATATATAAAGGATTATTATATAGGTAGTTGTATTTTCCTTCAGCACTGGACAGAACAACATCAACCACCACACCCAAACATACCTGGTTCACTGAGGCCCCATCTACACCGTAGTCAGACAACAAATCCCCCTAAAAGCTTTTGAAAGGAAGCCCTCGATGTACATCACTGCTCTGTAATATATGTAATCATTATCCGGGCCTCAAACAGGTTCCGAGCTGGGATGTGGTGCAGGCTGGTTAGTAGCCAGCTGCAATAAATCACTATGACCAAGAGGCCATGAGTTTGAGGCCAGCCAGTGTCAGAGTGAGCACCCGACCATTAAAATAAAAAAATAGCCCTGCTCATTGTTGACCTAAGCAACCCAAAAGATAGTTGCATCTATCAAGTAGGAAATTTAGGTACCACTTATGTGGGGAGGCTAATTTAACTAATTTATGACACCGTAAAAATTATCCAGCAGTATTTTGAATGAGGAAATATCCAAGGACTTGGTGTTACAGTGGATGATGAAGCAGCTGCTCCCCCTGTGGCCGGAATTGAGCATACCCTCAGGAAGCTGGAAGCTGGAAAAGGTTAAATTGCCTCTGTGTCTGTGTCTGTGTCTGCCTCTATGTTCATATGGCACTGAATGTTTGCCTTATATGTGAACATTGTGATCCACCCTGAGTCCCCTTCAGGGTGAGAAGGGCAGAATATAAATACTGTAAATAAATAAATAAATAAAATAATTTCCTATGAAATTATATGCACAGAGAAACCACTTCCTTTTTTCCAAATTTTTTTATTTCAGAAAATTAGAGGGTGTAGGTTCAGATAAGATAAAAAGTTGAAAAGAAATGCTAAAAAGGAATAACAAAGAATAATAAAAATTAAAAAAAAGAAAAAAAAGAAAAATGATGTTTGACTTCCCATTTTTCTTCATCTAGGTATACAGTAGATAGGGTCTCTGTTCCTTTATAATTTTAATATCATGAAGGAGAACCTCAGCTTTTCATGATGCATTACTACTTTAACTGTTTCACTCTATTAGTAGTGTAACTATTTTAACTATAATTATGTTAACATCACATTTATACATACAGGAATGTATGTTTTATATAACAGGCAGTTTTGGTAACATTTTTAGGGGTTTTTAAAAGAAAAGAAAAAGCCCAATGTTTTTACTTACCCTTGAAGAGCAAGAAAGCAAAGAATTAGTTAAACAGTAAAGAGATAGTAAAAAAAAATCCTTTAAAAATAGTGTTTGACTTCTTCCAAGTTGTCTATTCTCCTACATGTTTAATCAGGCCCAACAATGTACATAACTAAAATGAGCAATATATTATATTTAATATGATAGGCAGTGAGTTGTCTTAGTTTATGGAACAAAGAAAACTTGAAAGAATGGAAGCTTTGATATACTTGTGCTACATCATGTACTCTTTAAAATGCTTTTTTCTTTTCCTTGTTGGCAAAGTTCACCTCTTTTTTCCCTTCTAGTTTTACCTTGTTGGAAAGTCAGCAGAACCTGATCTTAAGACTATAAATGTATTATTTCCAGCTAAAGCCTTAAGCAAGTAACAATTTGGGGGAAAGCACATCAGGTTGGTATATTTGAAATGTCCCATTTTCCAGGCAGGGTAATTAGGAACCATTTATGGTTACCTGAGAGCTGTGACTTAGTAACTCAAACATGCACTATTGCTTCTTATTGTTAAGGATAATTTCACAGGCAAAAATATCCAGAGATGCTGAGCAAAAGACTTCTGCTTCACTGTGTTCTCATGGTTTGAACTGAGCTCAGAACACCAGAGCTTTCAGAAAATGGTATCACTGCAGATGGAAGTGGGAGGGTCTGCATGGCTCAGTAAGTGTTGTGCATTACTTCATTGAACAATCCAGAAGGTCACAGAAAAGCACCAACTTACCCTTCAGCTCAAGCCTTGAAATGTCTCCACGAGAACACTTAATTGTCAAATCACTTCTGAACATGTCCCAGCACAACTATCAATCCAAAATGCCCTTGAAACAAGCAAATCAGGGTCTGCATGGTTGAAAGGACATAAGGAATGAAGTATCCTAATTTGCTTTGTTATATTTAAATGATGGATTTCTCAAAATACTGGAGGGGAAACTGGGCTATATAAGAAAAATTCTGAATGACCATAAACAATGGGACTTGAATGATATTCTGACACTTAAGAGTCAATTCCTGTGATACTTCAGCATACTGTTGGGTTTATTTTCTGAGTGGAGAAGGATCAGGCCACATTGAATGTGATTTTTCTACAATAGTCACTGATAGTGTACAATTCTATGCATTCTATATATTTAATTCTATTGTGTTCAATGGGGACCACTCTGGAAAATGGAAATATGATTTTCACATCTTCATTGTAAGTATAATCAGCAGTTTAAACATGTTACTGCATGTATATGAAAATTGAATGGATAAAATTATTCTGACCTGGATTCTATTCAGTAGATAGTATACCAGAATCTGAAGAACCTGAAGAATAAAAGATAAAGGCTGAGTATTTTCTAACTGCAAATAAACTAGAAGTTTGGTGTTCTCAGATACAGTTGGTTGCTGGGCCCTAGACTATGGGCTGAACTTCTCCCTCTGTTTCATCAGTGTGGACTAC
This sequence comes from Anolis carolinensis, assembly GCF_035594765.1. Classification (NCBI taxonomy): domain Eukaryota; kingdom Metazoa; phylum Chordata; class Lepidosauria; order Squamata; family Anolidae; genus Anolis; species Anolis carolinensis. The sequence goes on from NC_085843.1 coordinate 128,955,987, forward strand.
AATTGAACTATTTCCTTTTTCTTCAGTCATATAGGCCTACAAGCAACCTAAAAAGTCTCAGGAGAGGATATTTCTGATCACTTTTCAGAAGTAATTGTTGATGGTGAAAACACTAGGATCTTCTGGGATGCTAGAACCACCATAGTTTATCTGGGTGGCTGGTAAACATGTTTGCATTGGTGATGCCCTGTTAATGTTAGGATGGGCCGGCTTCATTAAAAATGTGGCACCAGAACCAAGTGGCCTGGAATCCCATAACACATGACAGCCAGTGAAGACCCCCCTCTGAGAGACCTGCTCCCAGCATTTCTGATTAAAGATCATTCCATGGGTATCATTCAAAAAATCAAAGGGAGAAAAATTATCCAACTATACTAAATGATATTTATACGGTTCATTTAAAATGTGGATCATATCCATTTTTTAACTTGGAGAACTCCAGGCCCAATTTGATGTTTTATGTATGTATTTATGTGCATGTACACACACACATTAAATAGAAAATGAAACTATGCCTGTTTTGGGAAAAATTGTCACATAATATTATTTCCTCCCAAACTGCCTTGTAGAAGAATAGTCCCTATTTTTCTTTTTTCTCAGAAAGAAAAAGATTATGTAATATGAGCACAAAAATATTCAAATGCCGGCATTTATCACACAGCATCTAGAAGTAATTCCAATCAGCTAATGACATCTAACATTATCCTGCTGAGAAGATTGTACAAAGGTTTTACGAACGATCTTTCAAAAACATATTGGAGTTACTCAAGGCTTATCCAGACTAGAGAATAAAAATCCTCTGGAGCAACATCTGACCAATGACTGTGTGCATATGTGTGTGTAAAACTACACACAACATATCTCCTGTCCTAGTTCATTTCTCTATGAATTATTGGGACCACCCTGAACCTTTGAAACCCATGGCAATAAGTGGTGAGGTTTTTTTTCAAAAAAAATCCCAGGTAATACTGACATTGGCAGGGTTCATTGTGTTTGTTCCTTCAACTGTAAAAAAAGATTGTGGCAACAGCAGCATGCAATTGCCAAAAGAATTATCAGTGGAATATGATGCTAAGGTGAAGAAATCCAGGAGAACAATCAGCAGAAGTTCCAGGTATGGTGAAAGCAGGGAACAGATGGAATAAAGTTTGTGTGATTGGTGGAGCAGAGCATGTTGTTATTGAGACATCCTCAGCATGAGTCTTGAAGTTTGCCTTGGCTGGATCCTGACATCATGCCTCTTCGGAGGTCAACTTCTTTTAGGGCATGCAATTGTGTTGGGTTGGGGAGCTGCAGTGGTCCTTCAAGAAAAGTCTAGGGGGCTACACCTTACTAAACCTCACACTTTGACTTTTGAATGCCTCCCAGTTGTATCTTAAAGGACCTCAACATACAGATGTCTCCTCCTTTAGTTCTGTTTCGCTGGCACCCTCTTTCCTTCCCCCACCACACGGGAGCACTGGAACAAGGTCCGTTGGTGTCCTGCCCCTGCCCCGATGGGGGAAAGCACCTAAAATACAGGTAGCTCCATTGCTTCCTTGCCACTTTGGCAATCAATGATGTGGGGCCATGACCAACGTTATGTGATGGTGTCAGCAGACCTCATCCCCAAAGAGGATCAAAGCCCTCAGTGTGATGAGGTGGAAAGCCTTTAGAGTGTGTGTGGAGCAAAACTGGAATCTTTCAGAAAGGGACTGAAACAGGCCCTATATCTCAGGATCTGATCTCAGGTTTTTCACTTTAAACTGGATTATATGAATCCCCACTGCCAGATAATCTAGGATAAACACAAAATGTGGGATCAGTTCCTGGGATATGGTTTTTGGAAAGGCCCTAAGGGTCTTTCTTAAAAGATGAGGAGGATTACAGTCCAACCACTGAATCCACTTGAGTAGCACAAATACAATTTCTGCAAAATTTGGGGATTATTCAGGATTTCAGTATAGCTTTTGGGGCCAAATGCAACCAATCGACTGCATTTTTCACATCTTAGGGTTTTGAGGCATATCTCTGCTTGCTTGAATATGGTCTGCTCTGAAGCATCCACGTCTGTCTTGTCTATTAGTGGTTCCAAATGAAAGCTATCTGTTAGGGCCTTGAGCTCTGTCTCTTTCAGCTGACGGACTCTCATCCTGGTTCTCTGCAATAAGATCTCTAGGTAAGACATGCCATCTTAAAAAAAAACACACCTTAAGGAAACTTTCACTTGTTCTTTTCCCTTGGTATTATCTTTTTACTTAGTTGCTCAATTTTCATACTATCTAACAAAGAATTGAAAGATAAGCACAATAAAGTGTGAAGGAGCATGCTTCTAAATCCCCTTCTGATGAGTCATGCCTGATTAGAAGGAATAATGGAAAGCTGTTGTTTTTCAAATCTGTGTCCTTGAACATGGGAAACAACTAGAATTAATGAGAATTCCTTTTAACAGAGAGAGGAGAGAGGAGAGGGAGAGCACTTACAGAAAACCTGCATTTATTAATAAATAGGATCTAAAGACCTTGAGATTTTTAAGTCAAATGTGAGAATAAGCAAGACTGACAGTTTGAAATATCTCACAAGGTTTTGAGTGCTTAGCTGATGAATCTGCATTCAGCCGTGCTTCTCATGCTGAATTAGGGTTAGCATTTCTTTCTGTTTTCCCCCCAAGAGGCTCTTGACCTTTAACAATTACACAATGGAAAATTTTATTATTTCTTTATTTGGTATGCTGTATCTTTTCCATTGTTGGATTTAAGAGCACTTACAATGTGAACAAAACAAAATGCAGCTAAACAACACTGAAAAACAATTCAAAACATTTGAACAAGCTATCATATTAAAATAAAGAATCATAGAATCATAGAATAATAGAGCTGGAAGAGACCACATGGACCATTTAGTTATGTAGGAAAAGCACAAAGTACTCCTGACAAATGGCCATTCAGCCTCAGTTTAAAAGCCTCCAAGGACAGAAAAATAAATTAAAATAGTTTCAAAATACGACACTCCTCCCATCTGCAGCACTTCTTAGTGAACAAATGCCTGTCTAGATAAAAAAACAGTTCTACCTGCTAAAACCAGAAAAACACAAGCGACTATTCCAGTTTGTTGTAGAGTGAAATTCCAAATTTAGGAGCAGCCATCAAGAAATCCTACTCTTCAGTAGATGTGTCTGTGAGTGTGGAGAATTTTTTTTTTTTTAAAAAAAGCCTTACCCTGTAGCCTCAAAAGCTGGGCAGGCTTGGAGCTGAAGTCTTTCAGATAGTCTGGATCCAAATTAATGGGCTGAATCCTGCTGGTGAGATAAATATCAATTTGTGTTTTGAAGTTTTGTTCATTGAAAACTTCGTAAGTCTGTGCTTTCAAGTTCGTTACAGGAGAAAGTATTCTATATTTTTGAGTATTTTTGCACCTTTCCATCACCACAAGGTACAAGGGTTATCAGGAAAGTAAGGATTTATTAGACGCTTGTAAATTACACAGAATGAGTATATCTCAACAAATGTTACATGCATCATAGCATACACACTTCACCACTTTTCGACATAATCATCACTCTGCTCAACAGTCTGCCATCCGTGGGACAAGTTCCCTGTGCCTGTGTCATAGAAGTCTCCCGCCAGAGGAAACAGAGCCGGAGCTGGGAGCGGGAGGCCAAAGCGCCTCTTGGCTGGAGGGGCTCTCCTTCCCTCCAGGCTCCCCCCTCCCTCCCTTCCTCCCATCCCCCCCTTTTCCTTATTGGAGGGAGAGGGAGGCCCCAAGTCAGTGAATGAGAAGGAGGGAAGGAGAGAAAGATTGGGGGGGGGGGGACAGAAAGGCAGTGCAGACCTGGTTAACTCACATCCGGGCCCCCAAAGGAGGAGGAGGTCAGCCATAGTTGCCTCTTCTTCCTTTTCTCTCTCTTTTTTCCTTTTGGTTTGGGGGGGGGGGTGGCGGCTTTGCATGTCGCATGCTTTCCTTCTTGAGAAAAGGAGGGGGGAGAGGGTGGTCGTTTCCTAAAGCGGCAGTTCCTTCTCTTCCTCCTCCTTCCTCTCTCCTTCATGAGATTCAGTCATAAATAACAACCCCAACACATTTTGTTCTCTCAAATGTTAGCCCTGTTTATGGGTATATTTGATTCCAAAATTGGCATCAGCTTTGTGAGCTAATTTGTGAGATACAGAACGTACACCATCTACCAGTAGCCATCTGCTTGCCCATAGAAAATTATGATAACCATATCTAAGGAATTAGAATTGATACAATCTATCCAATGTAATTTTCTGAATCAGCACCCCAAATAAACCCAGGCACAGGCCTAAAAACCAAGATCTATATTTTTAAAAAGTGATGGATTATCTTTTCTTTCTCCCAGTGGACTATTGCAGCTGGATACATCTCATGCCCCCCCCCCCAAAAAAAAATCCTTCTCTTGATAACAAAATTATATAAACCCTAGGAAAGTATGAGGGCTATCCGGAAAGTAAGATTACAAGACTCTTTTAAAATACAAATAATGAATACATTTCAACAAAACTTACATGAATTATAGCATAGGTCCATGATACCAGGAAATTGCATTCCATGGTGAGTTGAAGGAGAAGGCCAGTCCACTACCTAGTCTAGATGTAATATTTTAGACTTGCTGAAGTTTCCACATATTTTCCATAAGCAACCACATGTAAAATGTTGTATAGTAATCCAAAGGGAAAGTGACTGATGTTGGAATAGTTGCATTTATTGAATTTCATCTATATAGATGTCTGAGAATTTCATTCAGATAATTCTCCACCATTACCACCACCAATGGCTCTAGCTTTCTATGATGGTGAGATTGGATTCTTCTGCTAAGCAGGATACTATATTGATGACAGCAGTACTGCTGATAGGGTCTTTAGAGCAGACTTTTGTGAGGAGCAAAATTACATGTGTTAAACAGCTACTGGGCAGCATCACTAGAGGGTAACACTGATGGAGGGTTTCTCAAAGACAACATCAGTGAAACTATAGAAAAATCTTGTTAGTTTTTTGCATTGAGGGAGGCATGCTAATCCTCATTCTGAAGACCTTTTACCATGGAAATCCTATGATAAGACAATTCAAAAGGAAAAAAAAGAGAGATAATGCAGGTAGAGTAAACTTCTAGGCTGAATTGCACACAATGTGCTACTGAGAAAGAGTCAAGGACAACTGCAAGTAGCACGATGAATAATAATGCAACTGGACCCAACCTGAAAGGATGTTCAGCTGTTGATGTACTCAGAGATGAAAGGCAAATCCAAAACTCCACAACAGAGAGGAAGATGGAATGTGATGAAGATGGCATTACAGATGGGTAGACCCATGTTGTTATGTTGTATTTCAATATGTTGTTTCCCTTCACTTCGATCCATGGGGAGCAGCAGGGAAGAAAATATTATCATAATAATCCTTATCATAAAAGAAGCCACTTCCCTGAGTCTACAAGACCTGAGCAGGGCTGTTGATGATAGAAGTTAGTCAGCTTATCAGCTGTTAACAACAATCTATCATCTATCTACCATCTATCTCTCTATCTAACCAAAGATACAGAATTCTTCCTATCTGGAGATAAAATAAAAATTAAATGATACTAAACTATTTAAATTAGGTAGAAATAAAACCTAACATTTTCACCCACACTTGGCAATGACTACTCAATAATATAGAAAAAGGTAATAAGGCCTTCCCTATGCTTAGAATCAGAAGTTTAGAAACACTGGAGTTATAGAATGGCTACTGCCAAATTGTTGCTATTTACTTTCATTTCACATTCAGTGCCTGAATATTTGGAACAAACAAACAACAAAGCTTTGTAGATCCACTTGGGGGAAAAGTCATATTAGTTTCTAAAATGAGGTTCAAAACTTAAGCTCACTTCGTGTTTGGATGGCTTTCAATCATTGTATAACTTTGTTTCATCAACAATTTTCTACTGAATGAATGACACCTTTATCATTCCCCATCAAGCAATATATTAAATTAACTTCTTCTCTGTGAAACATATTGCAGTGCTTATTACAGAATATTGCAGCCTACTTGGGTATTAAATCTGGGTCAATAGTTCAGAAGGATGTGAATCATCTAATTGTTTCTGTAGAAACCAGGAATTGTTTCCCTGTGTACAACCAGATCTCTGGTCTCTGGATATATATAGGAAATTGGCTTTAAAAAGATACATATACTTATGCACACACACACACACCATTCCAATTTCATGACCTAGAGTACTTCAGTTGCAATCAGTGGGACTTAAATTGTGACATGAGTGTAATAGTATATTGGTTACAATGATTTTATTGCACACCACCCTAAAATCTTTAGATATAGGGCATATATAATAATTATTATAATTATATATTATAATTTATATAAATAAAGAAGCCCTCCCTATTTAATATAAAGCAGAAGAATTACACCACAATTTAGAAAGAAATCCTACAAAAACTGCTTGTATTTCTTTTTTTAGTATAGATGTTGCACATTCTAGTGTTTATCAAACTAAACAAGCACAATATTAAAAAGTGGGGAAGAGGAGGAGGAATGTGAGGGAAGGATGGTATTATAATGGGATGCCTGCATTGTTAGATATCTCTACAGGCAGGAATATCTGCAGAAGTGTCCACATATACAGCACTCACTTCAAAATGGGAGCTAGTGAAATGTTTCTAAGGAAGAAAAATAGCATCCATAGTAGGTTCTCATCTTTTGGAGTGTCAAGACTAAAATGATTTTTCCTTCAGTTGGTGGCACTTTTTTTAGTTTGTCTGGCCGCAACAGGACACAATTCCTCTTTTCAAATATGTTTTCTTTTACCTCCTGTGGATATCACTACAATGGAAATTCTGTCTATATTGTTACTGATGATTCAGGATGAAGAGCTTACTTCACAGCAGGTGGAATAAAAACTGCAACAGAGGAAATCACAGTGCTTTGGCGTTTACACCAAAATGGAAACTCCCCGAGGAGGTATTCATTATCCCTCAAGAGAGAATGAATGAAATTATGTGACAAAACGAAGCACTAAATGTCAGAAAGGGAAAAGACCCTTTCACTAGGGATGCCAAAATCTATCTGTTTTGCTTTTGTTATATGTCATCCCCTCCCAGTTCCACACAGCAGTGTGTGATATCTTTTTCCCCATCCTGCTAGGAATAGGTACATCTTTTGGCATTCGCTTTTCTTATGCATCTATATTAGATGCATTTTAATATATATATATTTTTAAAAAGACACCAATAAAGTCAATAGGCAAACTAGAGTCCTAAAGCAGGGATACCTAAAGGCTCAAGATGTAGTGTGTGATCATCACCAACAAACCACCATTGGGGCATGGCAGGTTTGAAAATCAGCGGATTTTCAAGTAAAACATAGACTAAGACATAATATTCTATCATTTCCAGTGGTGCTGAAGTGATTCAATGCCTACATGGAAGGAATCATAGGAAACTTAAAACAAGGGGAATGACATATTTAACTAGAAGGGCCAAACGCAATTTTAAAACTTCTCAGAGGTCACATTCTGGTGCAGAGCATGATCAAAGACAAATCAGAAGCAAAAAAACCCCAAACACCTGACTTGAAGCTCTTGCTCTTACCCTGCCTATAACTAGGACTTTCAAATGGAGATTCAGCCATTTAGACTGTACATCTTTTCAGTTTATTTGTCAGAATACATACATAATGTGTAAAGGAAGACACCAATAAACTCATAGGTTCAAGTGCACTGGGGTCTGTTTTAAGTGAAACCAAGGAAATTGCCAGATGGTGTTGTATGGACGAGTACATGGCCATTTGAGAAAGCATGGCAAGCAGAGCCTGGATCTACACTCCTTTATATTCCAGGATCTGATCCTAGATTATCTGCTTTGAACAGGATTGTATGAGATTACAATGCTACATAATTTGGGATCAGCAGATAATCTGGGCTCAGATCCTGGGATATAAGGCAGCTAGAGTCAACTCTAGAAGTTAAGGTATTTCCACCCATATGAGCCCCCCACAAATATATATGGGTGGTATTTACTGATGTATCTTTGAAGATCAAAGCCAACAGGACATGTTGCTCACTCTTTATGCACTTGATATGGGAACAGGGCAAAAGAGGTGATGTTGATTACAAATGCAAAGAAAGAGAAAAGGGCATTTTAATTTTTATTCAGATAAATAGAGAAGTCATATTTGCTTTACAACAAGCAGATGGCAGTAAGCTTTAAAGAGGTAATATCTACTTCCCTGGCCCATAGCATGAATTTGACTTGCAAGCTCATTCCCCTTTCTTCCTACAGGTTGTTTTTTTTCAGGAAAAGTGAGATTTACTTCAGAAAAGCCTTTTTAAACCAGCATATGTTCCTGCTCAGTCTTTAGAATTAAAAAGTAATTAGTTTGCCTTTCCAAACTGCTTAACATTTTTTGTAGTCAGGAGGAGGATATATAGATCTGTTTTTATTTGCCTCAGCATTCTGTCCCTTTGTGTGGCATTTAAATATTAAGTGTGAGCTATAATGTGGTAATGCCTCTTCGAGAAGCAAATTTCTTGCTTATCCTTTCTGTCTTTGGCAGTAAGAGATGTCATTTTAATTATACTTTGCACATTCCAGTTGATAGCAGAAAGGTAAATGAGGTGTTCATATAACTGACCTTAATGAAATTCCCAAGCCTATATTCTCTTTTGCTCACTGCAGCTTCATTTAATCTCGTTCAAGTTATCCCTATTTAGAACGTTTAGTAGGCTTTTCTGCTTCATCTTAAATTTTCATGACAAATTTGGTCATTTCATCTTTATCACTAATAGAAGAGAAATAATATTTTCTATTGATTTGGCAGATGATTTTGGCTCTTTCTCCTTTGCTTTTCCTCTCTTTAACTCCTTCATGTCTGATTCCAAATAGGTTGTTATATTTCATGGTGCAAATACAAAATGAATAACACTTCCTTGAGACCAATTTAGAAAGGGCACCAGAGAGAGATGGCAAGTGAAGAATGTTTATTTGGCAAATTCTCAACCTGTGGATCCCCAGGTGTTTTGGCCTACAAATCCCAGAAATCCCAAACAGTTTACCAGCTGTCAGGATTTCTGGGAGTTGAAGGCCAAAACATCTGGGAACCCACAGGTTGAGAACCACTGGACTAGAATAAATCATGTCACTTTCCAAAGTAGTTTAAAATGTTGCAGTTTTAAAAATGTACAAACACCCTAGTTATACTGAAACCAATGTTCTTAGCATCAAAATATTGGGGCTTTTTAAAAGCTGCAACAACCTTCTGACCTCATCACATGGACGACCCCCCCCCCCCCCCCGGTGCTGTTTTCTCAGCCTCTATTTTGTCAGTCTCACACCGGGGAACTGTCGCTGAAACACAACATGGAAGACTTCCCACGTTAGAATAGAAGCGCCCTACAATGCTTCCACTCCAGCTGATGGCAAGGCTTCAACAGAAAGTCCAGTGACGTCATGTGATGGGCAGCGTGTCTATCCATTGCTATCCCTTAGTGTCCTAAGATGCTTAAAAAGATGAGTGATGGGGTCCTTAAACTTCCTAAACATCACAATAACTGGAGAAAGAGAGTTATTTTAGCCATATATTTTTGTAAAGTATCCCTGTGGCAATGCAAAGCATTGATTAGGTCTTGAACGAACAACTAAGATCTATCAGATTTGCAAAGGATTTGCTATGGATGGACTAGAAAACAGCTATGAATTGATATGGATCCATATGGCTGTCTGGATTATGGGAGTCTCCTTTGGGAGATTAGGACTATTATGATGAATGCCTAGATTGCATAATCCTTGCAAACCGCCTTCTACCTGCCTCAGAAGACAACCTCCCAGAATCCCAGAATGGCTTCCACCCCTCCAGAATAGTGGACATGATCTTCACTCCATGACAGCTCCAAGAAAAATGCAGGGAACAAAATCAGCCTCTGTTCATGGCATTCATCGACCTTGCAAAGGCATACAACACAGTGAATCACAATGCTCTCTGGACCATCCTCCAAAAAATCAGGTGCCCTGACAAATTTGTAAACATCCTTAGGCTCCTCCACGAAAACCAAAGTGCTCTTCCAGCAGGCACCATCCAATCCCTCTGCAATGCCAGGAATACAGTTTAATGGTGTAGCATTAGAAAATGTTGACCATTTCCACTATCTTAGCAGCCACCTCTCCACAAAAGTCAACATTGACACTGAAATACAACACTGCCCGAGTTCTGTGAGTGCAGCATTTCTCCAAATGAAGCAGAGAGCGTTTGAGGATTGGGACATCCCTAGGGACACCAAGGTGTTTGTTTATAAAGCTGTTGTCCTCCCAACCCTGCTATAACCCTGCGAAACATGAACTCTACAGACCTCACACTCAACTCCTCGAAAGATTCCATCAGTGTTGCCTCTGAAAAATCCTGCAAATCTCTTCGGAAGACAGGCAGACAATTGCTGTACTAGCCATGTTGTTCGAATGCCTGATCACCATCTCCCAAAGCAGTTACTATACTCCCAACTCAAGAATGAGAAATGTAACATTAGTGGGCAGGAAAAGAGATTTAAATATGGGCTCAAAGCCAACCTTAAAAACTGTGGCATAGACACCAAGAACTGGGAGGCCCTGGCCCTTGATCGCTCTATTTGGAGGTCAGCTGTTACCAACAGAGCTGCAGAATTCAAAGAGGCACAAATGGAGGGCTTAAGGGATAAATGTGCCAAAGAGAGAGGCGCGTCAAGCCAACCCTGCCCAGGACCACCTTCCATCTGGAAACCAATTTCTTCACTGCTGAAGAACATGAGGGTCAAGAATAGGTCACCACAGCCACCTACACATCCACTGCCAAGACACTACACCTGGAGGACCATCATCCTCAAATGACGAGGAATCGCCTAAGAGAGTTACTGCAAAACCTGCTAGCAGACTACAGACCAGTTCAATTTGAAAAGAGCCAAGACTTTCAAAGAATGCTCAGGAGGATTTAATTTATTTATTCAGATACTTGCAAAAGTATTAGAACACCATGGACAAAGTGCCCACTCTGTTACTTATTACTCTATTTCTACACACTTTGGGGCAGTTCACATGAAGATAGCAGAAATAGTAAACCTTCTCTGGACCCCACTTCATTAGACTCCGGTTCATTAGACTGGAGATGGAATTCAACATTATCTCAGTATAGTACTCGTATAAATATACATATGGAAATATATGCTATGCCAGACCTACACAATCCCCCCATAATTTTGCAGAATATCAACATTATGCAATACATGTCAATGACTGGGTGCTAGTCTGCAGTGTGAAACATGCAGCCACAACCTTCAATGCACAATTACTGTGCACAATGTTTAAGCACATCAGACAATGTTTCTGTATGTACAAATCAGTTTCCACCACTATAAACAGAATATATCTGTTTCATGTGTAACATTTCTCAAGCATTGGTATGCCATGGGCATAATGCTAGCCCAACACTACCAACCCACAGAATTTATTCCAAGTAAATGAAGTAATTCCCTAGAGAGAAGACCTTTGAAAAGTTGAAGGTGGTCTTCCCCCACATGATGTCCATTCCATCAGGTATGCACAAAGGATTCTGGAATTAAAGCAAGCAAAAGTGTCAATTCAATAAACATTCCTTGCCAATCAATATCTGCATTCCTTTCAGGTAAAATGTTGAATTAACCACCCCCCCCCCCCAAATGCTCAAACATGAAATCAGTAATCAGAGTAAGAAACACTCTCAAAACGGCGCACCTTCCAGCACTCTCACCACGGTAGTTTGGAAAAATCTCTGCAGCTGCTTCTCTCACATTACAGTAAATGTAAATCAATGCACACTATGATGCAAAAGGTCTATACAGAATAATCTAAGTGAGAAACAATACATTACATCAAATTTTCCAGAAGTAAAAGTCAGCACTGAAAAATAACTTTATTGAACTGCTATTTGATGTTAGAAATAAGGGAAGTTTTTTTATTTCACTAGAGGTCTTTTTCAAGATTAGGTGGGAGAAAATTTGAGTGACTGAGAAACTAATAGAGTCCCAATAATTTATAGCACCACAAATATCACACTAGAGCATGGATCCACTTTAAATGGTTTTCAAATGTTGAATATCTATGATTTTAATCTAATTTAATTTTAACTTTTAAATTGTATATGTTTTAAGGCATTGAATAATTGCCTCTATGTAAGCTGCCTTGAGTCCCCTACAGGGTAGAGAAAGGTGGGGTATAGAGTAAATAAATAAATAAATAAATAAACAAATAAAATCTGGTTGCTGCCTCCTGCAGAATTCTGGGGTCTGTACTTTAGTGAGGCCCAGGCTGAGCATTGCAAAGGCCCCTCCCCTAAACTACAAGCCCTAGAAGGCAGAAACAATATTTAAAGTGAATCCATGCCTTAGTGTGATGAGGTCCTACTACTAGGTGTAATTTTGATTGTCTGTGTAGGCAGACTGAATTATAAGATGGAGACTGCACAGTTCTATGAAGATAAAAATTAGAAAAAAGTGTGAGCTTGTGATTTTTCTCTTGTCTGGAGACAAAAGGCTGTAATCCCTAGAGATTTCTCAATTGCTTTAGTTGAAACACACAGGTTCCTGAAATGACTTTGAACAGACATCCAGGAGCAACACAGAGGTCTCTGTCAGCAGAACAGGAGCAAATTTAAGTGATGCATTTTCACAGTACAGCTGTATTTCCCCAATTATTAACTATCTAAGTACATAAGAAAATATTGAGTGAATCTGTGAAGTCGTAGAGAGATAAAAAGCTGGTAGAAGGGTTACAATGGCACAGAGAATGTATAGGACAATCTTTGTTTGAACAGGATGCATCATATGAAGTGGTAGAGAAATACTTCATATGGGTAGACTTAATGTCTTGAATGAGAAGCTTATCAAAACATTGAGAAACAAGGAGTTAGAACTGCAATAGCTCCCAAAGCCATTGAGAGAGACACAGAACAGAAAATGCTTCATTCATGTACACTGGGCATGATTTATATCTCCTGATAGTATTGGTCAGGCAAGCAGTAGCCATAGAGTTCTAGGTATACATTTCTGTATCTTTAGCTTGCAAGTAGTATTAGCTAGTTTGAAGAATACTGAATTGTTTGTCTCTGAACCTCCCCTTCGAGAGATGGAAGGGCCCATGCATTTGATACCACTTCTTCAAGGGAATTTGGGAAGGCAGAGCTGTGTGGGAGGGCCACACACCCAATAGCAAAAACACAGGATAAAACAGCCCAGAAAATGCACAACAACCCAGGAGCTGTGTGGGAGGGCCACACACCCAATAGCAAAAATACAGGATAAAACAGCCCGGAAAATGCACAACAACCCAGGATGAAACTTATCCCTTTCATGTGACTTCTTTAATATGCACACATGGATGGAGATGGTAAGCCAGGGGGACTCAGAGAACACTATTATTCCTCCTCTTTCTCCCCTATCCTGTCTTCCAAAGCCCTGCAAAAAGGTCATCCATATGTGGGGAGGATTACACTCCTCATGGGCAAAAATACAGTTGAAAGTGAGTGGTGTGATAACTGGGGTCATGCAGACTTTGGGGTGCTTCGTCAGTGTTTCAGTCTGTTTCCAGGCTTGAATAAACATCCTTGCTGTTATCATAGACAGAAGAAGTAATCCGCATTTACTATCCAGTTATCCTCAATGCCAGCAAAAACATTTCTGGTGACATTACAAAATCTACATTTAATTTTTTTTGGGGGGGGGGGGATTAACATGTAATTCTTAAAAGCTCATGTATTTCCACATTCTTGCCACCACAATTAAAAAAAACAGAGTCTCCCTATTTTAACATTACCAACATTTATTTGAAATGTTCTTAGATATTATTTGTGGTTAAATATCATCCATGTGCATGTTTTCTTTTAAATTAATGCACAAAATAAGTTTTATATCTTTGGTCCACACATCCATTTCAGCATGCCATCTTTTCACATACACTTTTGCAGGTACAGTAGAGTCTCACTTATCCAAGCTTCTGGATTATCCACGCCATTTTTGTAGTCAATGTTTTCAATATATCATGATATTTTGGTGCTAAATTCGTAAATACAGTAATTACAACATAACATTACTGCGCATTGAACTACTTTTTCTGTCAAATTTGTTGTATAACATGATGTTTTGGTGCTTAATTTGTAAAATCATAACCTAATTTGATGTTTAATAGGCTTTTCCTTAATCCCTCCAAGATATTCACTTATCCAAGCTTCTGCCAGCCCGTTTAGCTTGGATAAGTGAAACTCTACAGTATATCCTCTCTCTTTAGTTTCAAAAAGGCATTTGTACACTTTTTAAATTACATGGTGATCATCTTTAAATAGTTCTTACATTACTCTTTAATTGTCTCTTTGGCAAAAAAAAATCTGCCCTGATCTTGATGGATATCCTGAAAAATGTTGTCTCCATCTTTGTTTTTCAAAATAATAGTAAACAATAACAAATAGTCATTGTTTCATAATGATACAGGTTTATAATTCTTTGTTAATATTTCATCTGTATCTTCTTTATGAATCTTTGTAGCATAGACATCTTTCCATGAGTCTGACATCTTTCCTTTTCCTAACAAGCCAACACACACCATCTTTAGTGCTTAAAGTAACTCATTTTCTTTTCTTTTTTTATAATTATCTTTATTCAAAGTTTTATATATTGAAAAAGAAGAAAAGAAACACACACACACACACACACACACATATATATATATATATATATATATCTTGATAAGAAACTATTTTTACATCGAAAGTGGGAGAACAATTGTTTTTGTTAGAAAGTAGGAAAAAAGAGTAAAGAGGAGAGAGAAAAAAAGAAAAAATAAGAAAAAATAGGAAAAAATATATAAAAATTAGTAAAAAATAAAAATAGTATTTTTATAAAAAAAATGTTGACTTCCATCTTCCTTTAACTGGTTCTACAAAAGGATTCTGAAAGTCAATCAAATCCATATCCCGTTCGTCCTCATCAGATTCTAAGATTGATTTTTTTCAGCAGATGGTATTAAATTTCATTTGTTTTAAATAGTCCTTTACCAGGTCCCAGTTAGTTTCTTTCTTAGGCAGACCTTGACTTGGAGATAACCAGTAAGTAAGCCTATCCATGTTCATCACGTCCATGACTTTAATCAGCCATTCCTCCTTGTTTGGGGTCTCTTTTTGTCTCCATCTCCTGGCATAAGTTATTCTCGCCGCAATAACCAGATAATTGAACAGAATCTCTTTGTCTTTGTCATATTCTATATCTAACATTCCGAGTAGAAAGTACTCAGGTTCTCTTGTGATCTTTATCTTTAGAATTGATTGTATTGCTTCATTTACCTCTTTCCAGTATTGTTGGGCTTTTGGACAAGTCCACCATAAGTGAAAAAACGTGCCCGTTTGATACTCACACTTCCAACATTTGTCTGAGGAATTTTTATAACATTTCAAAATTTTATAGGGGGTTATATACCATCTATATTGCATTTTTAACCAGTTCTCGCGCATATCATACGCATAAGTATATCTGAGGCCCTGATTCCATAACTTCTCCCAACTTTTTAATTGAATTGGATGGCCCACATTTTGGGCCCATTTCACCATACACTCCTTTATCTGCTCCATTTCCGTACCCCACTCTAGTAATTTTTTGTATAGTTTCGTAATTAATTTGTGTTCAGTCTTCATTATATTGTCCCAAAAACCATTTCTATCTGCAAAACCTGTTTCTTTGTCTTGCCTAAAGAGATCATATGCCTGCCTATAATGGAACCATGAACATTTCGGAAACAAAAGTTTAATATCTTTTTCCTCTTTTAAATCAAATTTCCCTTTTTGTTTAATTAATAGGTCCTCGTAGGTAGACCATATTCGCCAACCCAGTTCTCTCCTTTGGAAGGCTTCCAGAGGTGAAACCCACAGAGGGGTTTGCATATAAAATTTCAATTTATATCTATTCCAAATTTTTATCAGGCCGGCTCTAATAAAGTGATTAGAGAAATTACTTTCTACCTTTGACTTATCATACCATGTATAAGCGTGCCACCCCTTCCGAAGATCAAATCCCTCCAGAGTTAGGATTCTACGTCTTTTTAAAGTCGTCCATTCTTTAATCCAACATAGGCCCGCAGCTTCATAATAAAGTCGTAAGTCTGGTAAGCCAAAACCTCCTCTTTTTTTCTCGTCTATTAGATTTATCCTTTTGATCCTAGGTTTTTTATTTTGCCATATAAATTTTGAAATGTCTTTATACCAAATATTAAAGATGCTTAAATTCCTTATAATCGGGAGGGCCTGGAAAAGATATAGCAATTTGGGTAAAACATTCATTTTAATTCTTCCAAGTAGAGATAGCTTTAGATTTTTCCAGTTATCCAAATCCTTTTTGACTTCCTTCCATTTTTGTTCGTAGTTGTTTTTCATTAACTGGGAATTCTTACCCGTTATTGTTAAACCTAAATATTGAATTTTATCAGCCACCTGAAGACCAGCAAGTTTGGATAATTCTTCTTTTTTTCTCTTTTGACATATTTTTAGTTAAAACCATTGATTTCCCTTTATTTAATTTGAGACCTGCTAATTTACCATATTCTTCTATTTTTTCAATCCATTTTGTTATATTTTCCAGTGGATTGCTAATAATACAAATCACGTCATCCGCGTAGGCTCTGATTTTGTATTCTTCATTCTTTATTTTTAAACCTCTCAATCTAGAGTCTTGTCTAATCTCATTCAGCAGGATTTCCAATGCCATAATAAAAAGCAGTGGTGACAAGGGACACCCCTGTCTGGTCCCTTTGCCTATTTTGAATGTTTCCGAATCTTGCAAATTAATTGTTATTTTTGCCTCCTGCTGGTCATATATGGCCTCTATAGCGTTCGTGAATTGATATCCAAAGTCCAATTCTTTCAATAATAATTTTAGGAAGTCCCAATTAAGATTATCGAACGCTTTTTCCGCGTCCAAACTTAACAATGGTAGTTCTTCTTGGTTGTTTTTCTCGTAATACTCAATTACATTTAGATTCGTTCTAACGTTATCTCTTACTTGGCGTGTGGGAAGAAAGCCCACCTGCTCTTCCTTTATCCAATCACTAAGAAAATTTTTAAGTCTTCCGGCTAATATGTTTGCGAAAATTTTATAGTCCACATTAAGAAGCGAAATTGGTCTATAATTTTTCACGTCTTTAGGGTCTTGCCCTTCTTTCTTTATCATTGTTATAGTCATCTTTTGCCATGAGTCCGGAGGTTTTTGACCCTGAAGTATCTCGTTCATAATTTTATGGAGGTGCGGCGTTACTTCCTCAATCATAATCTTGTAGTAGCTGGCCGAAAAACCATCCAGGCCAGGAGCCTTACTTGAGTCCATCGCCCTAATAGCCTTTTTTATTTCCTCTACTGAGATCTCTTTATTTAGTCTCTCCCGCTGTTGCTCTGTTATTTTTTCAAAGTTCTGTCTATTTAAGAATGACATAATACTATCTTTATTTATTGAATCCTTGGTATATAGTTTCTTGTAAAATTTTAAAAATAACTCATTTTCAAATTTATTGTAATAGATAATCCAGCTCGGCCTGGAGATTTTCCAGATTTAATCTTTTAAATGTTTTGATAAATTCTGTACTTCTCACAATCCCATTCAAACTTTTTGTTCCAAACACTGTTAACCAAAATAATCTGTGATATCTAAGATTTTTGCCTTTTTCATATAAACCTCTATAGGATTCTTCAAAAGATTCTAATGCTTTCCAGTTGTCTGTTATATACTGATCTCCCTTTCTGATCTTTGAAATAAATAAATTTATTTATTTATTTCCAACATTTATATCCCGCCCTTCTCACCCGAGAGGACTCAGGGCGGCTTACAACAAATGGCAACAATTCAATGCCTACACATAGTTTAAAAAAATCACAACAGTACATAAAATCAATTAAAAGCTATTGAATACAATATACAAATTTAAAACATATGGTTAGGTCCATTCATCTAAGAAAACCTCTTGCTTTAGCCATAAATCGATCCATGTTGTCTTTGTCATTTATTCCTTAAAGGCCTGACCACATAACCATGTTTTTAGGGCTCTTCTGAAGCCCAGTAGGGTTGGGGCTTGTCGAATATCTCTGGGGAGGGTGTTCCTCAGCTGGGGAGCCACCACCGAGAAGGCCCTGTCCCTCATTCCCACCAGCCGCGCTTGCGAGGCAGGTGGGACCGAGAGCAGGGCCTCTCCAGATGATCTTAGGGATCTTGCTGGAGCATAGGAGGAGATACGTTCAGACAAGTAGATTGGGCCAGAACCGTTTAGGGCTTTATAGGTCAAAACCAGCACTTTGAATTGGGCTTGGTAGCATAGCGGCAGCCAGTGGCACTGGCTTAGCAGGGGGGTAGTACGCTCCCTGTAAGCTGCCCCAGTTATTAATCTGGCTGCCGCCTGTTGTACCAATTGGAGCTTCTGGGCCGTCTTCAAAGGCAACCCCACGTAGAGAATGTTGCAGTAATCCAAACCTGGATGTAACCAGAGTGTGGACCACCGTGGCCAAGTCAGACTTCCCAAGGTATGGGCATAGCTGGTGCACAAGTCTTAGTTGTGCAAATGCTCCTCTAGCCACCGCCAAGACCTGGGGCTCCAGGCTCAGTGATGAGTCCAGGAAAACACCCAGACTGCAAACCTGTGTCTTCATCCTTTTCTTATTTAAATTCTAAGAGAACCACTTTTCCATTTCATTTGCAAATTCAAAATTCTTCTGCTTAAGATATAGTGGTTTGGCATTCACTTTTTGGATTGTGAATAGTGAGAACTTTTGTTTAAGAATTAAATCTTTATCAGAAAATTCTTTGAGTTTTCATTTCAAGATGTTTATTTTACCCAGCAATTTACTCTTTTTTACTTTTTGTTCTTTTTTCAATTTGGAGCCATATTTTGTAAATTTTCTTCTCACGTAAGGTTTGCTTACATCCCAAATTATTGTGGGTTTTGTATCCTTATTTAAATTCAATTTAAAAATGTCCTTATGAGGCTGGTCCTTCTAAGTGTTTTATAAATAGCTGAAGGCAAATAGATTAATTATCTATCCAGGCAGTGCTTTCTTTGTGATCATCATTTAATTAGGCAATTACTAGTCTATGGCCTTCTTGCAACTGTTAGAAGAAACAAATGGTATGACAACCTCCTGGGGTATATTTGATGTTCTGTAGAAGATAACTATTCTAGCATAGAAATATTTGAGCATGTTGTAATATATATCTAGAGTAGACGATGTGTCAAAACAGAGGTGTCAATATCACTAACATTATATGATACTCTAAATTTTTATGTACATTTTTTTTAAAAAAAACCTAAGCATGTGAAGGAACAAATAACTTTAACATCATTAGGATTTCTTGAGAGCCATCATGGTGAAGTTATTTGAATGTTGGTCAAAGACATTGGAGATAAAGGTTTGAATCCCTGCTCAGCCATGGAAACCCACTAGGTGACCTTGGACAAGTCATAATCCCAGTCTCAGAGGAAGGCAAAGGCAAAACTCATTTGAATAAATCTTTCTGAGAAAACCCTACAATAGTTTCACCTTAGGGTTGCCATAAGTAAAAAAAATGACTTCAAGGGACGTATCACCAAAAGGGGGGTAAAAACCTCATTATCTTACTGTTAAAAATAGTGGGATCCAATTTTGTGTTGGTTGCTGTAATAGGCGTTATAATCTTCAAAGATATTACTGGACTTTTTTATTGGAATTACTATTCTTCTGGAGTCACACTTCTTTATCAGTTGAGTTATATGCAAATAGAATACACAGTGGCTGAAGGATAATTATCTTGAGGACAAATAAGACAAATTAAACTTAATCTGAATAGAACTTAAATGAGATTCAACAGATGTTTCTTTATGCCAGTCTTTTTCAAGCTGAACATGTTGATTTGGAAGCAGAACAGCTGTATACTCTTTCTTCCTTGAACTCTTCTTTTGCTAGTTATTTTTACCATTGTCAGGAAATGAAAGGATGCTCACCTTGTTTCTCCCATGGTAACATCAAAATTGATATGAGCCCTGCAGGAAGAAACACTCATAACTGAAGCTTGAATGTTCCAGTGTTGATAGCCCAGAATAGCTCTTCTGTGGTTTGGTACATCTCAGTAAATTTGTAAAGACTCAGATACTGCTGGGTAAAGCAGATGTTGTTAGATAGAAAGTCCCAGCAAATCTAGCCAGCATAGGAGATGGGAGGAAAGCTGGGGGTAGCAATCCAGCAATATCTGGATGGCCACACAATCAGCATGAAAAAATATATTCCTTCTTGATTTCTTCTTGTGGATTCCATTTTCTAATAGCCAGAGATAATGTAAAATTCTTGAGGTACCTGTGCTATCTCTTGTTTTGAGATTCTAAAGGTTAATCAGAGAGCTACTTATTAGAGAGAATGAATTAAAAAGAATGCGACTGTTTCTGTCTCCTGGTAGGAACTAGCCTAGATTGTTCAGACCTTTCTTAATTGAATGATTGAATGAGGCGAACTGTTGGATTTGCTCTAAAAATGAATTTATTTACTTCAGCCTTGCAGCTTCAGATTACTTGTGTTCTGATTTCAGTAGCAAATGCAGTTATCCATCTTGTTTTTTTCTTACTAAATTCAAGTTGTGTGACAGATGGATCCTTTCAGGGAAGCAAGCAAGGTTGAAGTAAAAATTTATTTCTTGCCTCACTAGCACACTTGGAAGCAAAATTGTTCCAGCTCATAAAAAATATCTCCCATTGGTTGATAGGAATGAGCCCCTGGCCATGGAAATACTGATGAAACAAACACTGTAAAATGAATATTTTTGACTATGTACAACCTCATGCTAGCCCATTTGGAATCCAAAAAATACATTTCACATTCACTGATCTTTCCATCATTTTCCGAACTAGCATAGGTTTTTTTAATACCTTGCAATTTTTTTAATACCTTGCACATTCAGATCCCAATGGAATGTGTACTTAAAGTAATCTATCTAACTGTTAAGTAAATTGTGTTTCTTGGGGTAATTATTTCAGAATACAATAGAAACATTTTTGTTATGGCTAACTAACATGGTATCTGCTACTTCTGATCCTGCTGACATTCTTTGATCAATCCTCATGATACTGCAGTAAGCGTTATTGAAGAGTTTCTGTTTGAGTATTTGGTCTGTACTTCCCAGCAGTGCTCATCAATGATAAACAAAGGGCATCCATCATGATAATAATGTTAGAGTTGTACACTAAGGTAAAACTTAAGTAGGTAGAATTTGTTTGACTAGTGGAATTGGAACATTGTTTGGTTACAGGCTTATAACTGATTAACAAAACAGCCCATAAAATATAGTCTGGCCCTTTCTCCTGGCCTTACTTATTATTTTGCACACCAGACAAAGAAATTCCTTTTTTGTGTACAACAATAATTTTGGTCACTGTTATTTACATATCCCACATTTGCCTCTGTTGGATCTCACCAAGGAATAAATTGTTCCTTATAGTGGCCAACCAG
The DNA here is from genome assembly GCF_035594765.1 of Anolis carolinensis. Classification (NCBI taxonomy): domain Eukaryota; kingdom Metazoa; phylum Chordata; class Lepidosauria; order Squamata; family Anolidae; genus Anolis; species Anolis carolinensis. The sequence goes on from NC_085843.1 coordinate 128,977,464, forward strand.
ATGGCTCTGGACGACCCACCAATGAGGCGTAAAGGAAATGGCTTTTCATCATTGCTGCCTCCCAGACTTTAACACCATATTTAATAGCATAATGTCTTTGAATCTGGAGATACCATTATAGCTATACTTTTAATTATTTATTTTATTTCCATTCTGCCTTTCTCCCGATATAGGAACTCATAATAGGCATGTGCAATCCATAAAATAAATGGTTCAAGAGTACTTACAAAACTGGGGGTGCTGGTGCTTCATTTCTAAAGTGTTTCTAAAGTATACTTAGTGAAAAACTCATTACTATAATAAGACTAATGAAATTTCGTTACTATTTCATTATAGTAATTGCACATAACTACTATAGTTGGGAAAAATTCAGGGGCTTCTATTTCCTTGATTTTTAAACCTGTTGGGGTGAAATTTCCTACAATGGTAGAACACTTTTACTACTCTTAGCCCACCAAATTTCAGAACGTTTTACTTACCCATGGATTTTTGGAGAATTGTCAACATTTTTATAAATAACCTTTTAAAAAACTACAAGAGCTATCTACTTGAATTTTATAAACAATGCACAAGATAAGCAGGGCATCAATCCCCAGAAGTTTCAGAAACATTCACACACACACCTACAGATTTTTGTGGATTTTTCAAAGTTTAGACAAAAACCATTTATCCCCCCCCCCCCCCCCAAAAAAAAAGCGACAGCAGCAATCCCTTTGGATGTCTGTCTATATGACACAAAACCACATAACTTCAACTTAGAACAGATTTATATGATTGCTTACTTACTTTAGTCCTCTTTGCATATTAAATAATTTTATTTATCATTATTAGACTGACTCTGCTGCAGCCCAATGCTGAGCATTGCATTCTGGGAAATGTAGTATCGCGCAGGCATATGGCTTCTCCCTTCCCAAACTGTGCATGGCACATAATTAAATGAGCATAATTGGGAAAACTTCAGGGTCTCCTATATCCCTAATTTTTAAAGCTATTGAGGTAAAACTTGCTACCATGGTAGAACACATTGACCTCTGTTAGCCCATGAAATTTCATAGCATTTCACGTATCCATGGATTTTTGGCAAATTTTCAAAATTTTTACAAACAACATTTTTAAAAAAAAACTACAAGAGAAGTCTCCTTGAATTTTTTATCCAATGACACAAGGTAATGGGATCATCCCCCCCCCCCCAACTTTCATAAATACCCATACATCTACTGATTTTAGAGAATTTTTTTAAAGTTTTCATAAAAACTGACTGTTTAGGGAGGGACAAATCTCTCTCTCCTCTCCTGAATGGTGCTTTCCCATTCTGATCTGTTCTGGGAGATGTAGTTTAGGGCAGAGCCTTTTGAATTCTTTGGCATAGGGCTCCTCCCCTTCCCAAACTACATTTCCTAAGTTCTGTGCTGTTCCCAAAATGCAATGCTCCCTGTCTTCACACTGAGAAGCCATTTAGTCTTCACGCTAAGAAGCCATTAATTTATAGGGAAAAGAATGGAAAAGGAGACAGGTAGGTTTTCTTATGCTCCTTTCACTAGCTTAGCTTGCTTTCTTGCCTTGCACTGAATGAAACTCGGGAGCCTTCTGAGCTTTACAAAACTAAAACAAAAAAGTATGAGGTCAGTTTCGTTTCTTAAGTTTTGATGTGGACCACACAAACATCTTGGAAATAGCTTCCAACTTACAAAACTTCCAATTTTCTTACAAATTCCAACTCATTCAAATGTTTTGCACACTTCTAATTCATAATAACTGGTAACTATTTATATCTTTGCCCTTGTTGAAATTGCCTGTGAATCCACCTTGTGAAACATTCATTACAGTTGTTCACAGATCCCATTTCCTCCCATACCTGCGGAACATTTGGCACATCTGGTACCTTCAGGAGCACAAAACGGGAAGCGCCCTTCCAGTATGAAAACCCACCTGCAATGAAAGCAAGCAGGAGCCAATCTCAGCCCCTCCTCTGCTTTTCAGCATCACAGATTAATTTTTTTTATTAATCTCCCAGAAAATGAAAAGAAAATCCTAATTCCCTGAAAACTACTACCAGTTACCTCTTCTCTAGAGTAGAAAGTAGAAACAGCTGTAAGGAAACATTAAACCCAAAGCAGAAAGAGGATTGAAGCTTGCCAGGAAAAATGAGTTTTTTTTTAAAGGAAGCCCAGGGAGGATAAGTAGCTCCAGGAAGTCATTGCTCTTCGTTACCTGGAAGTGGAAAACTTCCTTAAAATGCCTTAAAAGTGTGTATAGGCCCAGGAGAGAAATCATGGGTGGCTGCCTGCAGTGCCTCCCCTCTAGCATAAGAAACTTCTTTAAGAACTTGCCTCCTTTAAATGCCTTGGAAAGTGCATGTGGCATACAGGTCTGGGAGAGAAAGTGCAGGCACCTGCCTATAGCACCTCTCCTCTAGAGAAGGTAAGAACTTGTCTCCTTAAAGTGCATGCCTGTCAGCAGCTGAGAGCCTCTCCTCTAGAGTAGAAAAAACAGCTTTAAGAACAAGAAGCCTCCTTAAAGTCATCTGCCTGCAGCATGTGTTCTCTAATGTAAGAAACAGCTTTAAGAACTTGCCTCCTTTAAATGCTTTGGAAAGTGCATGTAGCATTCAGGCCCGAGAGGGAAAGTGCAGTCACCTGTCTGCAGCATCTCTCCTATAGAGTAGAAACAGCTTAAATGTCTAAAATGACTAGAAGGGGATCCTGGAAAACCCCCTCCCCCAATAATGGGCCGATATAAAGCATCTTTCAACACCCTAGAGCGAAAACAAATATCTGCCCTCCCAAATTCAGGAGGCTCCCAAAAATGGATTGGGGGCCCCACTGAAAGCCAGGACATGAAACAGATCAAGGTTTACCTGGATTGCATAACTCTAACATTCATGTATTAAGATGCAAAATCATAGGTGCCAAAATAAATTCTTCCAAGAACTAATTCATTTTTAAAGCATTTGCAATACAACACATGACCAAGGTAGTTCTGTTGTGAGTAAGAGTTCATTGTAAATTATTTCAACTCTCAGTAACAAATCAAGGTGACATAGCCAAGCAAATAAAGATGCATGTTCACTATGGTGTCTTCATGACAGTAAAAACTTAGCAAGGATTTCATGATATTCATATATAGTCTTCTACTAAATGATTAAATTTAATGTGAGTATGATCTCTGGATTAAATTTTGTTCAGCACTGTTGGTGTTCTGCTTTATTGACCGGACAAATAATGATATTTGGATTATTTATAAGGTCTGGGATGGTTGTGTGCTCTTTTATGAAAAGATTGCATGCAGTTTAATAGCAATATTGTTGTGAATGAGTCTTCTGAGGCTGTCAGTGATAATGGTAGGATCAGGAGGGGAAGGAAGAATCCTCGTGAGGAGGGCTCGTTGGAAGATTTACATAGGAAGAGAGTCAGGGAGATAGATGAGGAATCCTCAGATGAGGATTCACTTGGGGAGTTGGAAGGGGATCCTGAGGTAGAAATGGATGCTGAGGAACCAGTGGTGGCGGAAAGAGTTGGCATAGACTGGACACGGGCTCCGGAAGATCTTGGGGAGGAAATTTGGCCCATGGATGCTGAGGACGCAGGAGAGGTTTGGGTTTCTTCAGAAGCAGATCCTACATGGTCTGCCTGGAGGAATGAGGGCAATTCTGCAGGTGTGGACAGAGTTGGGCGTAGGCAGAGCGATTGTGACTCTGATGAGGAACTTGGGACGCCTGATCCTAAGGTGTTGGCTGTTTGGAGCTCAGACGCTGATGAGGAGCTTGGGACACCTGATCCTAAGGCATTGGTTGTTTGGACACCCAAGGAAACCTAAATAAATTAGGGGTTTTGGGCCATTGTTCCTTGCGTGTGGCAAGGTGTTGTTGGGCGCCATTGGGTTTCCTGTACTTGACTCTGAAGACTGGCTTGGGACTTTGCAACCGATGTAAGTTTGATCCGGGTTATTCTACGATGGAGGGCTGGAACTATGTGGGTTTTATGTTTGGATTGCATTGTTATTACTATTTTGCATTAGCTACCACTCGCCTCCGTCATCTTGGCTTTCTGTGTTATCCTGTGACCCTGTTGTCACGACTTCACTCCTTTGGACCTTGGACTGGAATTTGACTTGGCATATCTCTTTGCTCCCAAAACTCGGCTTGGCACCATCCCTATCTCCGTGGCTGTCTTCCGTTGCTGACTACTGGCTTCGTCTTCGACTCTGATGCTGTTTTCCAACCCTGACTTCGGACCGGCTTGACTTGGCTACGATGCTTCACTCCTTTGACATCTGGCTTGGATTTCAACGCCGCAGTGACTAGTCACTATTGTTTCAGCGTTTTCCAGCTTAGCTTGCTTGCGCCATTTTTGGCAAAGCACTTTAGCCCAGTTTGGTCTTTCTTTTGAGTTTTGGGTTTTTTTCTGTACTTCTGGGTTTTGGGGAAGTTTTGAGCTTCTGGGATTATTTGTCTTTGTTTGTTTTGCCATTTTGAGCCTGCATTGCAATTTTGAACTTGTTTCAAGCACCTTGGTTCTAATCCGGATTATATCTCCGGATAATCCAGATTATACGCCGGTTTTTTCTTTTGGCATTTTGAATGCTTATTTACACTGAAATTTAAGTGTTATATGCTCCTTGGACGGTTTATTTAGCTGTTTTGAGTTGTTTGTTAAATAAACTGCATTTATATAACTGGCTGGAGTCTGACCTTTGACAAATATGATATGATTTCCTCATATGCTTAACTATTATACTTGTCTCCAACAAAGACCAAGTTCAGAATTACATATTTTAGAAAATTCAGAAAGATCTTGTGGATTGGCTGATATGTCACTGAGAAGCCTATCACACAATACTGTTATGCTGCAGTTGCACTGTTAATCCTGCCTATGTCTATACGTTATTGCCAAAGGTTATGCTCGACTGTGCTATACTACTGCTGGACTATTTTTTTTTTTACTTGGACTACTCCAAGTATAAAAATGGATACACTTTGGGGTTTTGTGGGCATGGTGTGCTGCTTCTCCCTTGGGGATTTTCAAAGAGAAAGTCACCTGTTGATTTTTCTCTCCCTTGAATCCATGACCCTATGAATTTCCTAGGGATGCCATAGGCCAGGAATGAATAAGAGGTTGTTTTTCTAATCCTTTCCTCTGGAATATAGCTCACAGCACCCAGCATTCATTGGCAGTCTCCCATAATGCTAAATAATTTATTTAAAGTGCAAATTGTAAACATACATAAAATAGCTAATCAACTAGAGTGAAATTTTAGAAATAAAAGCAGACATCGGGTCAAATAATGTGATGTGAAGTTTGCAGTTGCATCTTGTGTCCATTTCAAAATCAGCGAATGTAAGGGATTTAATAATAATAATATATCCCACCCCCTCTCCAAGAGGATTCAGGCATTTTTTCAATTTTCATGCCGGACATTTTTTTACAGCCTTCCTGCTTCTCCTGTCACTGGTGCTTCAGGATTGTGTCTTTGCGGTGGGGTGGATCCGTAATTTGTTTTAAAACAGTGCTTTAATCTTATCCAGTACATTGGCTAAAGGTATTCTTATCATGCTATTGAAAACAGATATAATTCTAAAGAAGGAGATGGTGAAGAAGTAAAAGTAGTAGTAGTAGTAGTAGTAGTAGTGTAAAAGCAAGAAAAGAAAAAGGTAGGGGAGTTATTCTCTTGTGTGATATTTTTCATCTTGTATGGGCCCTTCTACACATGCAGTAAAACCTAGAAGTGATGGGGATTAAAAGGGATGGAGGTGGCTAAATGATGTTTAGCCTAAGTGTGGGCAAAATCAGGTTAAGAGCTGAAAAATGTGAACTTTTGCATGACTGTATATTCTTTCAGTCATGCAAAACACATGTTCCCTTCCTCCTGTGTGGACTGCTCCAACAAATGTACACATTTTAAAAGCCTGAAATAGCTGATCAGCTGATCGGGCTGTCAAAAAAGTGGAGCCACGGACACACGTGGCTAGAAGGAAGCATGATTGGAAAGCAATTAGAACTCTTTGCGACCATTTCTTTCTTTTGTATAATACTAAACAGAGCTTGACTTAACAGTTGGATGAAGAGAGAGATAAGAAATCTGCTTGTGTGTACATTTCGATCACTGCATGTGAGCATATGAGGTCCAGTGCATCTCTGACATATTTTTGTTTTTTAAAAAACTTCTACTTGATGTCCCCCATGTGCTCCCCATCTTGATCTGCTTCAAAGGAAGGTATGAGGATGGCAAGGGACTACTTCCTGGGACTGCCAGGTCTGCTGTCAAGTCCCGGGATTTTTTGCCTAACTGTTTAAATTGCATTTGGACTCTGTCTGGAAGCACCCTATGACTGGATAAGTTATTACTATTATAGAATATGGTGGTTTCATGGTCTTGGTTCAAATAAAAGGAAGTATAGACAGAGGTGAATAAAACATGAAATTGCTTCGTAAAGAACATAACAAGGGCTGCTCTAGTAGTAGTTATAGTAATAACACTGTCATACATTTTGGTGCCTCAAATGTCAGACCTGTTTCTGGATATATTTGACCTACTGATTCCAAAAACGGCACCTGTTTTCCATGATCAGCTCTAATTTTAGAAATATATAACTTATGCCATATACTGATCATCTGTTTGCCCATTAAAAATAATGATAATATTATTGTTATATGTATTTATACCCCACCTTATTTCTTCCGAAGAAGACTCAAAGCAGCTTAAGCAAAACATTTGCTTACAATGTAAAATATACATATATGCAAACATTAAAACAGTATTTTTTAAAATGAGTTAAAATTCATTTAAACATATTAAAAGTTAAAATCAATATCTAAAAACCATATCTTAAAAACTAGTGCTGATGTGGCCTATTCAATGCAAGTTTCTGAACCACTGTCTCAAATAACCCCAGGAATACTCCTAAAAACTAAGAAAAATATATTGTTTTGTTGGGCTGTGTAATTATTTGGGTTTTCTCATTCTCCACTTCCTCATCTTGGTATTCTTTATTTAATATAATAATAATAATAATAAACCTGCTTTGATTGAAGTCAAAAATCAGAAATTCCTCAAAGCACAACAAAGAATCAGTACAAGAAAACTGCACTACAAACTAGAGCTGACAACTGGCACAACAAAGCATTGCATGGAAAGTTACTTGACAAAATTGTGTGATGTCCCAGAGACCCTCGGGCCATTACCCTGTATTCGTTGCGGACCAGAGCGACGAGTATATGGGGTTTATGCCGAATCAACAAGATTCTGTCCCCTTCCAGATGCTCCCTGTTGACAGTTCGAGCCTGAAGCTCATTAAAAAAGCCCTTGAAACTGAACCTGTTCCCAGCGGTTCCCCACCCCCCTTTGATAGGAGGCTGTTTTGGGAAACAAGTCGCTTGGAGAAGGCTAACTTACGGAGAAGCGCGAGATTAGCAGCTAGAGAAATCTCTGACTAACCCGTTTCCCTTGAGAGTTTCCAGGGAGGCTCGCATCTGGTGGAGATGTTGTCTCTAGCCAGATTTTCCCTTGGGAAAAGTATTGGACACCTGTTTTGAAGGGAGATTTGAAGTCCCTTAAAAGTTCTGCGCACTGGCTAGCCAGCGCGGTGTCAGTGTGTCAGTTGGAGGATTAACTTCGCTTCTAGTTCCTTGTGGCGCGCTACTCTCGAGTAAACTGGGCAATGCGCCTCGCCTTCTAGTCAAGTCTGGACCATGTTTGGATCCACTATCTTCAGCCTTGCCTTGCCTTGTTTCCTTGCCTTGCCTTGAACTCCTTTGCCTTGGACTAGCTTCCTGAGACTCTTGCAAAAGACCTGGATTATTCCCCACTCAAACTGCTTGGAAGTTTGAGTGTGTTTCGGTTAATTGGATTATCATCTTTAAACTCTAATACTGGACATTGGACTTTATAATACTGGACTATTATTGACCTTTCCCAGAAGGTCTATTGTTGGACTATATATTCTGCTTATTTTTGTTTTATTTCTTCAATTCTTTAATAAAGATATTAGATTGTTTATTGGCTTTGGTGTCTGATTTCCAGTGCTCACGCAGCCTAGAGTATCACAAATTGAAGGAAAAGCTGATAAGGAGAAGACCTGGCTATGGCTCAAAAATGGGACACTGAAGGAGACAGAAGGCCTGATTCTTGCAGCCCAGAAGCAAGCCATCAGAACAAATGCAATTAAGGCCAAGATCGAAAAGTCAGCTGATGTCCCAAAATTCAGACTGTGCAAGGAAGCTGATGAAACCATTGATCACATCCTCAGCTGCTGTAAGAAAATCGCACAGACAGACTACAAACAGAGGCACAACTATGTCGCCCAAATGATTCATTGGAATTTATGCCACAAGTACCACCTCCCAGCAGTAAAGAACTGGTGGGATCACAAACCTGCAAAGGTCGTGGAAAATGAACATGCAAAGATACTGTGGGAATTTCGAATCCAGACTGACAAAGTTCTGGAACACAACACACCAGACCTCACAGTCGTAGAAAAGAAAAAAGGTTTGGATTATTGATGTCGATATACCAGGTGACAGTTGGATTGATGAAAAACAACAGGAAAAACTCAGCCGCTATCAGGACCTCAAGATTGAACTTCAAAGACTCTGGCAGAAACCAGTACAGGTGGTCCTGGTGGTAATTGGCACACTGGGTGCTGTGCCAAAAGATCTCAGCTGGCATTTGGAAACAATAATTACAATCTGTCAACTGCAAAAGGCCACCTTACTGGGATCTGCACGCATCATCCGAAAATACATCACACAGTCCTAAACACTTGGGAAGTGTTTGACTTGTGATTTTGTGATATGAAAATCCAGCATATCTATCTTGGATTGTTGTGTCAATAAATAATAACTTTATTTGTATCCTGCCCTATCTCTCCATGGAGATTCAGGGTGGCTTCCAGCATAGTAACAGGCAAACATTCAATGCCTATATAAAGAAAAGAACCTATAAAATGTAAACAAAAAAACAATAAATATTGTACATTAAGTTAAAATAAACAGTTGCATTAAATAATTATCATCAAATCACTTAAAACCAGCTGAGGTAAAGTGTCATATCAGTTCTTTTTCCATTACATTTAATCTGTGCTCTGAGCTTTATTCCTCCTTCTCATTATATGCCCGAAAGCATAAGGATGTTTTAAGTTGTTTCTTAAAGGAGAGTAAAGAGGGGGCCATTTTCTCTTTGGGGAGGACATTTCAAAGGTGGGGTGCAACCACCTCTCATTCCCACCAGCCGTGCTTGAGACAGAGGTGGGATTGAGAGTAGGGCCTTCTCAGCCAAGGAAGAGCCCGGGCAGGCTTGTATAAGGAGATATGGTTTGCTAGATAGCTTGGGCCCAAACCATTTTGGGCTTTAAAGGTAATGACCAGCACTTTGTATTCAGCTCAGAATCAAATTGGCAGCCAGTGGAGCTGCTGCAACATGGAAGTATTGAACACATTATCACCATCCAGCATTTCATCTCTTATTACTTAACAGTTAGTAATTCATGGTTCCTCTTATGCTGAGCTATCAAAAGATGGTTGATCAATGTCTTAAAAACAACTTTCCAAGTTCAGAACTCTTCATTAAGTTAATTGTCCTTCTTGGTTATGACTCTTCATATATGGTTCATATTTTCATCATGCACCATCACATTGAATTAGATGAGCTAGATCAGGAAATAGAGAAGCTGTAGTCCTCCAGATGTTCTGGGACTCTGTCTCCCATCAATTATAATCTATACAGTATATCTCCATGTTGCCTGGTTTGAATAAGAGGCTTCTGCTACTCGTGTAAAAGATGTGAATACTGAAAAAAAATAGAAAGGGAAATATGGTGTCTCTTCCATTTAAAGATGTAGCATTAAGCAGATAAGCCACAGTATTCCCCAGGGCACTTAATGGAAAGAGGCAACAACTCAGGGGAGGCATTAATTGCCCTTGCTTCTGAACCTTGGTGTGAGAGATAAGAGTTTCTATCCCTTGTGTAAACAACCTCAATTAGTTAATTCCACTCTGCTTCTGAGCACTTAACAACTCCAACCCCAAAGATAAGCCATTATCTATGAAGCGGCGTTTGTGGAAACAAGCACCTAATCGCTTAGCAGTAAAGAGCAATTTGGTAATGAGGTTTGTTTACACAAGTACTCCCTATAGCTTAAATTACACAGATAAGCAGCCCTTGTTTGCTGGCCAACAGGAAGCAATGGTGCCTCCTTTTTAAAAACTGGAAAATTACACTCAATTGAGAAAGGACATATTCGGAGGTATTTTGTTTTTAATTCTCACTCCAAGGAGTGGAATACAGCCTTGGCAGCTCCTTACACAGAAACAGTACCTGAATCCAGGGAAGAAAATGCTTCACTTTCTGGATGTTCTTAGATCACAACTTTTACCAGCCTTAGCCAAAACAATGAAATCTTTTCTCTTCTTTGCCTCTCTCTATCTTGTGCCAGTTGTAATAATATATGCTAGAACCAAATGTCTTTTGGTCAAAGCCATCCACTGATCTAGATGTAAATGCAAAGCACATTAATGTTCATAGCACACCATTAGTAAACAATCTGCTTTCTCTAATTCCATAGCAAATCTAACTAAATATACTGGAGGGGTATAAAAACAAAAATGTTAGTGCCTCATTCAAGTCTCCCCTTTGAGATTTCGGTAAGCTTACATAGAAGCTAAGCGTAAGTATGTTTAATGGCTCACATAGGAGTCTCCATACATTTAACAGTGATGTGCCAGAAAGTTGAAATATGTTTAGCCAAAATGCAGGAGGACTCTGGGAATTGACTGTTATAACTATGACATTATTGCTGTGTAAAGAAGATAATGCTTTGAGGAATTTATAACTTAGAGAAATAATTATTTTTCTTGGAAAGCTGCTATTTTTAGTAGAAACTATTAATGGCAATAAGACAAAATGAATGATCATTGGAAGCAACCGAGATGAAACAATGCTTGTGTATGCATGTCTATGGAATATAAAGTGTTCTTGTAGGTTTGCAGTGAGGCAGTCCCATGGATTTTTTCCTGCTGAACACTAATTAAGATGAACATGAACTGCTAAAAGAACAGTAATCTTCAGCAGGGCTTATATCTTTCACCGGACACTATGAAATACTTAAGTACTACAGTATCCTTGGGCAACATGTGGACACAGATTTAAGTGATGCCATGATGAATGGATATGCATGCACAATGCACAAAGTTGCCTGTGAATGGCACATGCACCGTGTGCATTATTTGCACACTTGTGCACACTTGTGCAACATCACAATCTACTTGGAAGGGGACACTGCATTCTCCCATATAACCATGAGCATGAAGTTACATTCTGTCTCCTTAATGCACAATCTAAGTTTGAATATATTTTATAAGTGTAATTAATTACTGACTCACAAAAAGCAAGAAAAGAATGAAACAGTCCCTTCCACCCCACTAAATTAGAGCAATTTAAGCAGCCATGGATAGTGAGATCCAGGCTGCGGATACTGGAATCTGAGGCTCAGACACCAAACCCATTAGGTGGCGATCTGCATCAAGAGTGAGGGGCACTCTCCCATTGGCTGGGCGGGCCGAGCTCCTGCTTTTGGCGGAAACCTCCTCTGACATCAGTGGGACTCAGCCAATCACAGTGGAGTTGGCACAGCTAGCCGGGAGCAGGAAATTTTAATGTGCTCTTTTTCCTATGTACTGTATCTCTGCTTATCTTTTGAGGATTACCGCTTTGCTGACATCACTTTCAGATGACTGAGTAAGCTAATTCAGTGATTTCATATTGGTGAGATTTCAAAACTTTGGCTTCCTTGCTTGCCAAGCACACAGACTCACATCGACTGGGCACCAGTGCTGTCTAACGAACTTAGTATCCACGGCTCAGGTTCCGGTATCCGTGGTCTGGATCTCACTATCCATGGCAATTTAAATGTCTTTATTTCAATATGTTTGATTAATTTGATGCAATTCTGGCCTAAATTAAATTGTTAGTCCCAAACAGAGTAGAACAACTGAATTAATTGAAATTGGATTATCTATCGTTTATTTAATTTTAGTGGTACTCTTCTAGTTGGAACTAATTGTATGTAGACTGCTTCTTTTCAAAATTAAATGTGGATTTTATTTTTCAGAGTGATCAATGGAGTACACACCAAAGATACAATTTCTCAGTTGTTCATCATTCTCTCCTTTTTTCCAACACTCCTCTTTCCACCCCCGCGGTTATGTATTTAATTTTAAGAGTGTGGTTGACTGAAGTCACATTCTGACAACAGTATTTTATTGCTATTTTCTAGAACATAAACTTTGTGAAGGAACAACATAAGAGATGAACCTTGTCATTTCACAAAACAACTGAAGGAAAGATTTAATGCAAGAGGAAAGTAAAATATTTCTATGAGAGAATAGTGCTGTTAAATGCAGGGAAGGCAACAACAAAACAATCTATCTTCCTGTCATTATTTAACTTCAGTACATCTTCTTCTAAGTGTACCTTTCAAGTTGCTGTCAACCAATCAGCACATTCTCCTTTTGCATTTTGAGTGCTTTCTTTGTGTCTCTGGAAATGCATAGAATTTGCTGTCTCCATTCCATTTTTTCCATTTAATCCATTATGGTGCTTCAATGTAGAATTCACTTTAATTATCAACAGTTAATGATTAGATCTCCAAACTTTTCCAAACTTTTATCAGAACTTAGATGAACTTATCAGTTTCTCCAAGTCCTGGCAGAGGTTGAGAACAATGGGACAGTTTTTCATCCTGCAGCTTTGAGAAGCTCAGAATTTTTTTCCCCGCAGTGATGATGAAAGCCAAGCAGCTTCCCCAGGAAACAGCAGTTTTCCAAAAGCTATGTAGCTCTTCTGAGAACCATACAACCTCCTCAGAAAACTGTGCCGTTTCCAATATAGAAAGGACTACTTCAGGCAGCCATGTATGTATGTTGTGTAGGATTGCTTTTTTAAAACTTGGCACACAGCAATATTATACAATAAAAATATTGCACAACAATGTTGGTATGTATGTAAAATTTCACATGATAGTATTAGAATTTATTAACTGTCTTTCCTCAATGCAGGATACAACACGGTTAAAACAGACATATAAATACAACACTATTAAAATGCTTATATTAAAATACATTTAAAGTTTGATACTAATACTAATAAATGTAGAATAATATTCACAACAGAAAATTGACTGGGAGACCTGCCAGAAACATAGGACAGTTTGTTGTGAAACATCAACAGTGTTGCATGACAAAATCACATATAGCTGCAACTTTTACTCTGTATTTGTCTAGCAGCGGGTTATTAGGCCGCAGGTCAGGATGTTTTGTATCTTTACATGGTTTTATGGTATGTATGTGTAAGTGTGTACGTATTGTATGTTTTACATGTTTTGATATGGTCAAAAGTGACTAATCAATAAAGAATTGTATTATTGCAACTTCAGTTAGACTCCATTTGCTTTTATATAGGGATGTAGTGGGCAATGTTGTTTTGCATTTTTTGCGATTTCTACAAGGATCATGTGAAAAGAGTGTGAGCAAATGGGGGCCCCCTCTCTCCGTGACAAGCTGTACAGTTTTCAGTGTGTAGAAAAAAGACTGAGTGTGATTTTTGACTGCAAAGTCCAATAATTTTTCAAACTCTTGTGCAGTTCTCAGAAACCATGGTTTATATGCTGTACCAGGAACAAAAACAATGACTAAAATTCCCTCAATTTGTTGGGACATTTGACATGCCATTTTTCTTCCTGCCAAAATTTATTGGCAGCCAGGAACACCAAATGCAGCCCCATTGGGGAGATTGATGAATTTTCATTCCATCCTGTAGTTCGTATGTTGAAACTTTGTTTGCCTTTTCTGAAATACCTTACCTTGCTATAGCTGTGCTATACTGTTCCACAGTCTGCCTTAAAGTTCCTTTCCATACACTGCAGTACTTTTCCAAATTTGCATGTTTTTCATCCCAAACCTTTTCAGACCCATGTTTGATTCATTTCACAAGTTTGGATTTGTTGTACAATAGAGTCTCGCTTATCCAACATAAACGGGCAGGCAGAACATTGGATAAGCGAATATGTTGGATAATAAGGAGAGATTAAGGAAAAGCCTATTAAACATTAAATTAGGTTATGATTTTACAAATGAAGCACCAATACATAATGTTATACAATAAATTTGACAGAAAATGTAGTTCAATATGCAGTAATTTTATGTTGTAATTACTGTATTTACGAATTTAGCACCAAAATATCATGATATATTGAAAACATTGACTACAAAAGTGTGTTGGATAATCCAGAATGTTGGATAAGCAAGTGTTGGATAAGTGAGACTCTACTGTATTTAAGTAGTATGAAAATCTTTACAACATGTATTAGCACATCAGCACATCAGACTTTTGGATAGGAATCTTATATATTTTTCTGTTATTTTCAGTATAATGTGCATTTTTGTTTGCATCCTCCTCCTATGCATGCTATTGCATATATTGCTGATTTAATTGTTCAATATGCCAAAACAATTCTCACCCTTTCTTCATTCTGCATTAGAGGTTTAATCATAAAAATGACATCATCCCATATTTTCCCCCTTATTTTATTGTCCAATATCTGTGGCTGCATCTTTCCCATAAATATTTGGAAATATATGTGCTGATGTGTTCTTTTAGTTATGCATCACTGCAATATTTGTCTTGAATTATATGTAACATACAGTGTCTTCCATTTAATCAAAATATATTTACAATATTAATAATCTCTCTCTATTTATCTATGCCACTAAATAGAATCCATAGAAAATTATGAATTGTTAATAAATAGCCCCTTAATTATAACAGATGGTAACAGAAAAGGTAGACATTCTTTTAAAAGTCACATGAAGTCACTATGGAGTCACATGAACCATAAATTTAACAGATGAGGTTTGAAAGTCTCATTCAAAATATGGCCTTTAACTTCATATAAAAACTAGGTAAGAATGTTACACATGTCTCCAGATGATAACAAGCTGTCCGAACAGATTGGAAAAATAAATGTTGTCAGTATAAGTGAAGTAGAACAAACATTTTTAATTGAGTGCACCTTCTTTTATGAAAGCAAAATGAGATTTTTCTCTTCTTTTTGCTTCTGCCAGCAATTCAGCATAAAATGTGGTAGTTCTCTTGCAACCCAATGAGATGAATTTGTCTATTTCTTATTACACATCAGCAAAGGGCAAAGAATCTGTGGAAAGCAAATGGAGATGGTGATTTTTAGTTTACTAAAAAAAAAAACTTGTAATACAATTATTTGGTGGGTTGTTACCCAAGAATCTGTTGATACAATCTTATGCATATTAAGCAGAATTTTCAAGGTGACTATAGGATTGTGTCCTAGTTTTTCTAATAACCAGTGGTACGCACAATCCTGAAATTAAAGAAGGGGAATTAACATTTGAAACTTGCATTGTTCATATGCTTCAATATCGCAAGTGTTCTTTGTGTATGTGTGTGATGTGTAGGTGACCTACATTTTATTCTTATCTGTTGAACAGTACAAGAAGGGTAGTGTGACAGCTGTCCTTGCCGTCAGGGACAGAATCAACAGTCTTCTATTAGTTCCAGACACTTGAAGTTCTCAAGTTAATTCAGGATGATTTTTCACTGCAGCAGGGGACACAAACAGCTTGGCAGTTATGAATTGTACATGTTCTATGAAGGACCTGGGATAAAAAGAACACATTGTTTGTAGTTATTTCCCCAAAGTCCCCTTAAATTAACTGATGATCACAAATAAAAAATTAGAATGGGTATCTAGTTCATTGTTCATTTAGTTCTGTGTAAATATACAATTTATTGTTGTAGAAGCTGCACATGGAGATTTATGGTCTCACTGGGACTGCAGAGTCAAAGGGAAGCACATGAGGGCATCTATTAAGGGAGAAGAAATTGCTAAGGGAAATTAGTGGAATATTATCTATTTTTGTGTGGCATCCAGAGAGGTTTTGCTAATGCTGCTTGCATTAGCTTTTGCCTGTCCCAAACAGTAATTCCTTGGATAAGAGAAAATAATACTACTGGGCATGAGATGTTCACTACTACTAATACTGATCTATACCAAATATTCATTGTAAATAATAATTGTATATGTTCATCCTTTTAAATTAATTTTATTGTGTTATGTGAAAGAATCATATTATCTATGAAATTCAACAATCACAATACAGGTATAATTTCCCTGTCCCACCACCCCCTTAGTCCCACCCATGAACTTCCAACACCACACCATATGGAACTAGTATTTAACAAAAAGCTGACTTTATCATTACATTAATAAATTCCCCATGCAGCTATTTTAAAATCTATATGTGAGAAAGAATGTCTCATTGGAGTAGATTGTTATGTGTTCTTCTCCTTCTTTTGGACTAAACCTTTCTTCCCAATTTTATTCTCCATGAAGTCATTGCTAAAAATTGAACACACTATGGGCTCTACTTTATTTGTAACTATTTTAGAAGTGGAGAAAATGTGGTCTTTGGATTGAATATTACCCCATTTGGCAGCTTCAGAAGCCTATCAGCAGTTTCATGATACAGAACCCCACAATGGGATTTTCAGATATTTTTTTTGAGTTGAAAACTGTGCAGAAAGCCTTCCAAATGAATGGAAAACTACAAACCACCACATTTGACATAACCCCATCCCAGAACTCCCAATCATTTCTGTGGTTTGTACAAACAGCTCCAATCCATGCCTCCACATTATCACCCCCCCCCCACACACACACACACAAAGGTAAGTGTATTACTTTCTAGACATCCTTAACTATTTGCACTGGTCCACCCCAGGATGCTTATGGATTTGGGTGGATTCCTGATGGCTCTTTGAAAATTCCTTGCTGCCTTGGCAGACAGTCCTGCCAAAGTCATGGCTGATTTCTGAAATGGAGAAATGGCCAGGGCAGTGAACATGATTGCTCCTGAACATCTCCTTTCATAGAGTGGAACCAAACTGGCCCCATGGATTTCCAGAGAGCTGATGACTATGAAGTAAGTGAGAAAGTGACTAGAGAGAGGTTGGCAGAAAACTCAGACCTGCTCCAATTAAAAACCAGCTAAATCTTACCTGAGGGCATGTGCTGTAGCAATACTGGCAGCAAAGGCACATTTCTTCTCTGCCTCTATTATGTCTGCAAGGATTTCGTTAGAAGAGCTTTTTGAGTAGTCAGAGTCTTTTGCATACTACTGACACAAAAGACATTGAGTATCAGACAGTACTATAGTGAATTTCTCCATTTCATTTTTTCTATGTTCAGTATGTTTTTCCACATCAAATATGAAGAACCTTGTAAAAGAGTTGAAATCGTAATCTATGTGCACTGCAGGAGAATAAAATGCAGATCACTTGGCAACCTGCTGTGAACACCTTGGCCTACACTTAGCAGATAAAATCAGTCAGATTTACTCTGACTTGGATGATGTAACTGAGACAGATATGGTGAGGTAACTTTTGTCTCCACCTGTCCAATGGCAATGGATTATTTTCAATTTATGCAAGTTAAGGATATGAACAGGATTCTTGAAGAGATGAGAATCACTACATGTGTGTTAGATTCTTGCCCTTTCCTGGCTGATTATAAAAAACTGGGGAGGGATTGGGTGACACGGCATAAAGAATGGTTAAAGTCTCACTAAAATAAGGCAGAGTTCCAGCATGCCTGAAAAAGGCCACTATAAAATAGGCACTAAAAGCTCTCTGTTGTGACTGCGCCTTCGGGGATTATGGTTGATGGGGATGGAATTCGAAGAGGAAGAAAAAACCCTCGTGATGAGGGTTCACTGGAGGAGTTGCGCAGGAAGCGACTTAGAGAGCTATATGGGGGATCTTCTGAGGAAGATTCAGATGGGGAGATGGATGCTGAGGAACAGGTGGTGGCTGGGGAAGCGGGCACTAAATGGGCACAGCCACCGGAGATGTCTGGGGATTTGGGGTCTATGGATACTTCTGAACCTGGGGTTTCTGCAGGAGCTGATCCCAATTGGGATGCTTGGAGAAGGGAGGATGGTTCTTTAAGTGTTCATGGGGCTAAGTGTGGGCAGGATGATTGGGACTCTGACGAATTGCTAGGTACTACAGATCCACGAGCTCTAGCTGTGTGGAGCTCGGACTCTGAGTAGATTTGGGACACCTGGTGTTTGGGTGTGAGTGTTTGGTCACCCAGGAGGAAGGGGAATAAAATGGGAATGTTTGGCCACTGCACTTTGCGTGTGGCAAGGTGTTGCTGAGGCGCCATTGGGATCTCTGTGTTTCCATGAAGACTGGACTTGGACTATGATTTGAATCTACTGTTATCACCTAGCTTGGCTCTCGCTGTGTCTTATCGTGGACCTGTTTTGGATGACTGCACCCTCTTCAGACCTTGGATCGGAATTTGACCTTGTTACTGCCTTCGCCCTGTGATTGATGACTACTATCGGCTTTTGACTCCTGGCTTGCTCTTTGGACACCGCTGTTATCTCCTGACCTGACCTTGGAATCCCGGACGACGTCTTTTCACCATCCTTTTGGAGCTTTCAGCTTTATCCACATTGTGGAAGCAGTCTACTGCATTCTTAGTTTGCTTGTTTGTTTCCTGACCAATTTGGTGTTTTCTTTTGGGAACTGTTCCTTTGAAAACTACAGAGCCGGCTAGCAGGGCTTGGACTCAGAAAGTGCAGTTTGCACTAAGTTTGTTTAGCTTTGTTTTTACCTGCTTGTGTTGCTGAATTACATTTTTGTTTGAACTGCTCTTGAAGCACTGATAGTGAAGTGTTTCAAGGTTTTTTCTGTGTTAACATTACTTTTTGGCTTATCTGCTGAATAAACTCTATTTTTGTTCGCTAATTGGCGTCTGACTCTTGACACTCTCCCTGGATCCCACAATTCTGCATAATTATCCACCAGTCTCTAACATTTCAATTTCAGGCAAGTTACTGGAATATGTGGTACTTTCCCAGCTCCAGGATTTTCTGATAAAACAGATTATCTTGATCTATTTCAATCTGGCTTTAGGCCTGTTTATAGGCCTGGTGTGAACTAGAGAGAGCATTTCCTGTTTCTGCTTGGACGTTCAATACCATCAACAATAGTATCTTTCTGAGTAGCCTTACTTACTGGGAATTGGGGGCACTGTTTACAGTAGTTTCACTCCTTCCTGGAGGGGCAAACCCAGAAGCTGGTACTTGGGATTTATGGGTGGATCCACTGTCCTTTAGCCTGTAGAATCCATTGGGACTTAGTTCAATTCATCCATGCTATTTAGGATCAAGGTCTGAGATTCAGTGTTAGCACTTTGTAGATGACACCCAATTATTTTACTTCTTTCCACCCTAAGCCAATAAAGCTGTTTTAAATCAATGCCTGTCAACAGTAATGGACTAGATGAAGGTGAACAAATTGAAACTTAATCCAGAAAATATGAAGGTGCTTCTAGTCTGTCAAAAGGCAGATCAAGGGATAGGGATTTAGCCTGTGCTGGATGGCATTACACTCCCCCTTAAAATGCAGGTCCATGGTTTGGGTGTGCCCCTGGATTCAATTATATGCCTTCACGTTTCAGATGTGGCCAGGAGTGTATTATAACAGCTAAAGCTTTTGGATTAGCTGCACCAGTTCCTCAAGATATCAGATCCAGCCTCAGTGACACACACCTTAGATGCTGGTTGGACACACACTGAAGAGTGTTTGGAAACTTCAAGTGGTCCAAAGAGCTGCAGCCAAATAGCTAACAGGCAGGTTACAGGAAACACATCATTCCCTTGTTGCAAAAAAGCTACTGATCCTTTCCCAGGGACAATTCAAAATCCTGGCTTTAATCTATGAAACCCTCTGTGGTAAAGTCCAGGTCATTAAAGGACCATATTCTCCTTCATAAATCAGCCCATGCTTTGAGATCTGTGAGAGAGGCCCTTCCATTTGTTCCACCCTCCTCACGTGTATATCAGGTCAGAAATTGAAAAGGGCCATCCCAACATGCTCTGGAAGTCTTTTCCCAAAGAAGTTACATTGGCACGTACACTACGTTCTTGTTCCAAACAAGTAACAAATTTCCTGTGCTGATTGCTATTTGATGAGTCACTGTATAAATAGTGCACCTAAATAATGTGATGGTTCTTGCCAATTGTGTCTGTGTGTCTAATGACCTGTATTTTAATCTGGTTTTATATTTTTATAGTTTAATCTTAATTTTAGCATTCTGTCAATTTTTAACTGTGTTTTTTAAACTTGCGAGCTGGTTTGGATCCATGAGATAGATGAGATAGAAATAAGAGGAGGAAAAAGGAAGAGGAGGAGGAGAGACAACTCAAAGTCTAATGAACAAAAACTGATTTTTCTTACCCCCTTCCAAAAATTAACATACTTATTGCTTAAGCTGACTTCAGGTAAACAAGAAATGTGGCCATTGACTTCTCCTTAGTTGTTAATAATTATCTATGAGAACTATAAATTTGTTCTAGTAGCAATTTGATATATGAGATTAATAACAATTTGATTGTGTAGTGGATTGGGCAAAGCGATAATGCTTCAGTATATTATTACAGTCTTCAATAACCATACAAGAGTATTCGATATCAGATATTTATAGCTTAATAAACAGAAAAGTAAAGGTGATCTTTCTTGTCTTATAGCAGGCATAGAAAGCATTTGGATGTCCAGATGTTGTTGAATTGCATTTCCTAACATTGCTTATTATCAACTATGCTGTATGTTTGTGATAGGATTTATACTCATGATCCCAAATATGAATTTAGTTTTGTTGACATGCCATATTGAATTTATATGTAAATTAGCATATGTGTTCAACTGATAATTAGGAAGGGTCTACTTATTCTGCCTTTTAAAAATCAAAGTGTGTAGTTCTTGTCCTGTATGAAATAATGTTTTCTAACCATTTAGGGAATGGATGTAAGCATAAGTTGTCTTTATGATAAAGATCATGAAAAGCATGACTCCTTTGATTGAAATATGTAGCACATTTGAATGCCAGTTGAAATCTAAAATTAAATCCTATGAGCATCATGTTTAAAAAACAGGGAAGCTTCCAAAATATTTGATTCTGATATGAGGTTGCTATTTGGAGAAAGGAGGATCAAATGGGATATGGATAACTATTCTGGATTCTACCCAACATATCTAGAATAATTCGGCCAGTTATTTCTGCATATTCCACATATATAAATTGTACAATTCAGTTTTATAGACATATTGGTTCAGAAGGCTTTTAATTTTCGCCTTGCTAAGAAGATCTCCAGTTCCAACATTATGAATGGATTAAGGTTTCCTTGTAGGATTACTGATTATTCCCGGGGGGGGGGGGGTTAACAGGCTGCATGTGACTTCTTTCACTTAGATTTGTAGCTTCCTAATTGACACCAATGGAATTGCCCTTGTGGTACCAAAATTTTGTGATGTGCCAATAGCAAAATGAATGAATATGTTTCAGGAATAAGTTATGTTGGGGACTTCCAGAGATGTAATATGCTTCTGAATTTATTTTTAAAGCTACATATAGTTTTAATTTTGGCCACTGCTCCTGAAATTGAAGAGCCAATTTGGTTCTATGGCAGTAGGAATGCACACCTCCCTGGGTGTGTTCTGGGTTATGTGTGTTAAAATTTCACCCCTAAAAGTTTTCCATCCCCATATTAGAGCTACTAATAAGTATGAGACATATTTGATTCTGTGTCTTTACACAAATTTCCATTTGGTTATTTTAAGGCAGGTATCCCCAAACTAAGGCCCAAGGGCTGGATGTATTCCTCCAAGATCATTTATTCAGTCCCCACCCTGAGCTTTAGACTTGGGGTCACACTAAGCCTGAAATGACTTGAAGGCACACACTGGTAAGTTTATGTTGGTTAAAATTATTTTTCATTTTAAATATTGTATTGTTCTTTCATATATTTTTTTGCACTACAAATAATAAGGTATATGCAGTATGCACAGGAATTTGTTGATTTTTTTTTCAAACTATAGTTTGGCCTCTGTTGTAAGGGATATAGATGTTTTAAACTGGTTGGCTTATATGAAGAAAGATACAAATTGTTAACAAAAACTTGTTCTCAAAAGGAAGGAACAGTCTGAAAAATCACCATGTGTCAACTTCGAACTGCTAAATTTGTTTTTGTACTTCTTTCACTGTATATGTCTCTGAATCATGTAATGCAAGCTTTCATACCTAGAAGACATATACTGTATAATATTACTCCTTGTGTTACCATGGTTCTTTGAGAATTCAATTTTGAGTGTTTCAGTCTCTCATATTATCAGGAAATGTTGTGATTCTGTTATCCATTTCTGAAAAGCTTACAGAAATATTCTTCTGTACTACTATACCATCTACCAGGCTTTCCTTAGACTTTAAGGTATGGTGAATTTGTGACTATTTCTTAACTGACTATTTTCAATCTCATCCTGATGATGAAGAAGAGATGGAAGTGACTAGGGATAGCAGAGCAGCAATCAGATGTTAACAATATAAAATATATTAATAACAGTCACTTGCCAAGGGAAAGCAACAAGGAAATATAAAAGACAGACTACACCTAATCTCAGAAATATCAAGTTCTTAAATACAAATAATAGATCTACTATATGGCAGTTTTCTTAGATCAGCCCACAGAGAAGATAAGGTCACACTTGAAGTAAAAAAATATTACAAATCTGCTGCATTGTCCTCTTGAGATTAAGCCTTCCCTGCAGCATTCCTGACTTCACAAATGTAGATGAATAATACTCTGATTCTTTCTTCAGTCCAGGCTGAATTGAGTTCACTTGAGGGCTGTATCCCAGCTCTAGTGATTATTATCATGGCCTGGTTTGACCCCACTAGCAACCCACTCACTTATTTAAACCTGAACTCAAACTAGTCTTGAAAACCACACAGTCCCTAATCCCCGCAAAGCCACCACAGTACTGCCATGTCCAAATGGGCCAAATGCATTAGACTATTTTAGGCCCCTTCCACACAGCTTAATAAAATCACACATTATCTTTTTGAACCGGAATATATGGCAGTGTGGACTCAGACAACCCAATTGATATTCTGGGTTAAATGGCTGTGTGGAAGAGCCCTGAGTTCCCATGGGCCACAGTGGCTGCAGGGTTTTCTTCTTCTTCTGGTATACATAAACTATAGTCTTTCCTTTCCCCACTCTCTTGTCAATATTGCCTTTACTATCATTGGATGAGGTTACTGGACAATTCCCTTCCCTCTTGGCAGAGTGACTGAATGTGAGGACTTTACATATTGTAGCCTAAATTGAATTAAGAGGAGTTAATTCCACCAATACAATGGCACACATATAACTCACGTACCACATACACTGCACACCATACAGATAGACATACACCACATACATTGGATGAAGGGCAGATGGGTTAGCAGTCAACAGTGCAGCAGGAAGTGGTTGCAGAAGCTCTTTCCTTATCCTTTTTGTAGTCATATGGAAACATTGGCCATGGTAGAGGACGAATGCTGATGAGTGGATTAATTGGCAGAACTCAAGAGAGAAATTCAGGGAATATTTAAAAATATTTTAAATGGTAATCCTGGACTGATAAAAATCTTTTCAATCCCTTTTCAATCTTTTCTGTAAAAAAAATTGTGCATTTTTGCATAGAGAACATTTTCTATCCACACATGAAAATAATATTTTTTACACAGAATCATTATTTACTGTGCAGAAAATACTGTTCCTATGTAGAGAAAACCATGTGCAATTTCTGTACAAACTGCAAGTAATCTTTACTAAGACTTTCTTGCACCAGGAATAAAGTTGCTAAAATTACTCATTGTTTTCTTTGAGAAGGAAATTAGAGAATACAGTAGAGTTTTGCTTATCCAACATAAACAAGCCGACAGAACGTTGGATAAGCGAAAATGGTGGATAATAAGGAGGGATTCAGGAAAAGCCTATTAAATGTCAAATTATGTTATGATTTTACAGATTAAGCACCAAAACATCATGTTTTACAACAAATTGACAGAAAAAGCAGTTAAATACACAGTAACGTTATGTAGTAATTACTGTATTTAATGAATTTAGCACCAAAACATCTCAAGGTATTGAGAGAGCATTGACTACAAAAACACTGACTACTAAAAGGCAGGCTGCATTGGATAATACAGAATGCTGAATAAGCGAAGGTTGGGCAGGTGAGACTCTACTGTAGTTCCATCCTGATTGCTAGGCAAATTGTGAAAGCTCCAGAGAAGTGGTGGAGACTTGTTATTTAAATGCCATATTTAAGTCTTGCCCTGGTTCCAAACCTTGTCCACTACCCCTCTTCGGCTCTGCCAACTCTGATATATTAGCTATCATGACGTTCAACCCCAGAGAGTACACACACACACACACACACACACACACACACACACACACACACACAAAGATTATCACTAACATTCTAGAAGAAAACCATTCTGCCCACCCACTTATGGACTCCATTCTGGTCTTTGTGGGGTCTTAAAATATTTCATATTTAATTCTTCTTGGTTATTCTGTACTCGTGTGACATGGGGCCTTTTGGAGTAGCAAAAGTGATGGAAGGAACAGGGAAAAAAATAAAAACAGATCTCTCCAAATAAAAACTTCATAGATGGGCAAACTCCAGGCAGAGAGGAAAATCAATGAATGAACTAAACTGTATGTATGTTTCAGGAAGGAATGGGAAGAGAGAGAGAGAGAGAAAGAGAGAGAAAGAGAAAGAAAGAGAGAGAGAGAGAAGTAAGAGAAGCAATTCATTTGGGAGGCGATTATACAAGCATTGCCAAATAGTTTGAGGCAGGTCATTCTAGTTACAGGAGCTAGCCTATTTCAAAAAAACTTTGTGCACAGCATGAATTTTGCTAGTTCAAAATAAATGTTCAGAAGTATATGCCAGAAATGAAAGCAAGACAGATAATTTCTATAACATTTCAGGTTGCAGTTGAAAAAATGGAATATGTTTGCAAAGTTTACTGCAATTACCCCAAAGGGGTTTTAGAACTACTTAAAAAAAGAATTAAATGGAAAATCATACATTGAAAAAAACATGTTGACCAGGAAAACAGAAAACTGTATTAGTTATAGAAATCAAATCTTCCAGGAATTTGGTGGGAGAGGTATTTATGGAAGGGCACTTTCTGCATTATTTCTGGTCACAATCCGTTACTTTGTCACTTAATTTGCTTGGTTTATTTGCTACATCAGACAATAGAAATGGTGACAGTATCAAGATCAAGATTTTAGTCCACAAAGATGTCTCCATACCTGCTTCTAAAGCTGCAAAGCTGAAGGAGATAAGAAAACTCCAGGCAAGATACTACCATAGGACCTGCTACAAATGAATAGGTAGGCAGGAACATTTTCTCTGTGTGTCTGCATTCACTGTTACCACTTCTCTTGGCCTTAGCATAATTGCAATGTTGACACCTGTAATGGCCACAGGATTAGTACCCCCCTCCCTTTCCTGCTTTCTTCCCTTTGTATCTTTATTTGGCTGAGATGTTCACAAACCATGCTCCTCCCAACATGGAGACATGGAGACTGCCAGGATGTGGTACACCCATTCATGTCTATTTTGCTCTTCCTAACAGGAGGAGGAGGAGGAGGAGGAGGAGGAGGAGGAGGAGGAGGAGGAGGAGGAGGAAATGGAGGAGGGAAGCAGAATTCCATTTTTTCTCTCACGTACACAAATTGTGTTACCGATATATTCTTTAAAAAAAAACCCAAACCAAAATAAAATCTGCACTCAACTTTTATAGATGGAGCTATTCCCAGTATGGAGAGGATGATGCCTGCTCAAAATCTCTTAAAGATGAGCAATTTAATCCATCATGGTCATGGCTGAATACACAGACATTCAAGACCAAACTTTGAGAGTACTACAGATGAATCTGTCCATTTCAATTTAATCTATGTTCAGTATTTTTTAAAATCATTTAAATTATTTCCACATCAAATGTGAATAACTGTGTGAAATTGTGGAAATTATAATCGGTGTGCTCTGCAAACACAGCTTTCAGCTAATTCTGCAGACATCAATTTCTTTTGGACTCCAAGTAGGGTTTAATGAATGACTAGTATATTGACACAAATTCTTTTCCCTACTACATATCTTTTTGTTCTGTCAATGGCACTTCACCAAATTCATATATATGTCTCCTTCCATATCTCCCCCCCCCCCCCCCGCCCCTACTCCCACTTCCCCATCTATCTTTAAGTACAATTGCTTCAGTGTCATGGCATTGATATAGGGGGAAACACCCTGAATTGTTAGCTTATTTCTATGTGACCAGACAATCTTTCTCTCATAAACAATATTTGCTGGAATGTCAGCATTTTATTTAACCTTGTATTTTATCAACTTTATATTTTTTAATTAACACCAAAGCATATTTGAACTGCACATATGTGCTTTTTTCACACAGACATTGCCTACTTAGAGCATAATCCAAAAACAACCATTGGTAAAGTAGGAGTATACTTACTGGCATGTCTCAGTAAAATGACTGAAGTTTATATCTTATGAAATATATTTTTCTCTGTATCACTATATGCACATGTATATGTGCTCAAATGTTAAGTTATGGTTGGCACTTAATGCATAAAATGTAATTACAAACAGCAAGGGGTGTTCCTAGGTCACAAGTTTTGGCCTAGAAACTTTATGGCCTGGGAGGATCCTGAACTGTCCACCCTAGAGGGAATCAGTTGGACACTATGAAGAAAGAATGGATGTGGGGAACAAATTAGGCATGGAACCAAGACAGATCTAAAGCTGATCCTAACTTGACTCAGACATGTCAAAAATCAGTTTATCAAATTTATCAGCTACAATTACTCTAAATCCTCATGCACTGCTCACATTGTATCTCATTTATTTTTATAGCCAGGTAATGTCAAAGGGAGAGGGGGGATCATATCTTCCTACTTTAATATAGCTTGATCATAGAAGTTTTTGCCTAATTAATTAGAACTAATTTTAATTTGATGATCTTGGAGTGTGCAATGTAGCTCATGTCTCCCCTCAAGGTGAGAGTGAGGCAAAGCCACTTGAATGTAGTTCTAAAATGAATTTAAAATAAGGCATATGTACCTTGTGGAGGCTAGGAGGATCAGTCTTGATTAGTTCTTGGATGGGTAACTGTTGATGAACATCAAGTTTTATAGGCTATATTTCAGAGGAAGGAACAAATAAAACCACCTGAGCATTCCCTGCCTATGAGTATCTATGGGATTCATAGGGTTGCCATAAGATGACAGGCTCTATGAAGGCACATCACGCTCGTTTGGGTTCTGTTTCTGTTTCTAGGAAGATGTCACCAAGCTGAGTATCTATCTATCTCCTTCTTCCTCCCTTGTGCAGTACTTCCATGTGAGCTTCATTTATCTTTATCTTGGTATTTTGACTTTGAATTTAGAAGTTTCAAACATAATCAGTATTGAAGTGTTTTGGTTATTTTGAGGAACAGGAAAATAGAGTTTTACTTTTAATAATCACAATAGCAATGGAAATCAACTACTCTAGATGCTTTGTATATTTTCATTTTACTATTATTTACCATACAACTCACTTTTCAGAATCTAACTTCATGGCTAACTTCATGAAGTGCCTACATTCAAATATAGCACTCTGAATGGGAGGTCTACTTGTAGTCTGGAAATTGTCATTTCTAGCTAATACTGTAGTCTAGAGGCCACATCACATGGAGCTTGAAAAGCATTGGGGGCCGTACATCTAGCATACATTTCTCTCTTCAGTTTTTTGCTCAATATTGGAACCATCACATAAGGAATCATTTTCTTCACCTTTTCCATATTAGTTTTTTTTTACTCAGGAAAAATGTCCCCATTTGAAAGCTAAGATATCCCTTGCCCTCCCCAAAGGCTTGCACACTAGAGGAGACATGACTTGTGTCGACTAATATTTATAACAAACACTGGGCAACAAGTATAGTTATGATTTAATATGGTTTTAATAATTTTCATTTATAGTTATACATCATTGTTTCATTTTTTAATTTGGTTTTTCACATGTATGTTCAGCATTAAATTTTGCCATGCTTATGTTAGAAACTTCTTTGAGTCCCCCCAGGGGTGAGTACAGTAAGTAAGTAAGTAAATAAACTTTTTCCCACAAAGCCTCTTACATTAAAGGAGACAGGGTACTTTTTAAAAACTCTTTTTTCCCATGAGATAATGTTGCCCTCCCCAAAGTCCATTACATTAATGGAGACAGGACTCTGTTTTTAACACTCTTCTTTCCATGCGATCCCTTGCGCTCCTCAAATGTCTCCTCCTATGTCACAGTTTTAAAACACTCCTTTCAATGGGATCTTCTCTCCATCTTTAACATGCTATCTTTAAACCACTATAAACATCAGTAGAATCATGGAGGGGCACTTCATAAAATGGAGTATAACAGGGAAATCCATCACTTCCTATGAAGCCTAGATTACTATTAAGGAGAAAATGCAGTGACAATACAGTGGTGAGGAACACCATTCTTCCATGTCATTGACATGATTCAACATGAGTGAATCTGTCAGATCCCATCAAATGTGTTTTTCAGAGTGAGCAACGGTTCTGGCATGTGCTAGGCAGGAATCAGAACATGATTACTCACCCGTGTTCTGAACTCCCTACCTTTCAGCATACTTCAGCTCAATTTCAAGGATGGTCAACGAATGATGGCTGGAAGTAGGCAAAGATCATGTGATCAGCTCCATGTCTCTTCATCCTTTAATTGGAGATGAAAAGTCCTACAACAGGGAAAATGCTTCACATTATGAGGTCCTATATCTTGTCTTCCATTACACATTAAACAGAGGCTAAGCAAACAAACCCAAAGGGTGCTCACCAATGCGTCGTCTTCATCTTGAAAAGAAGTCATGAGTGGAGTGCCGCAGGGTTCTGTCCTGGGCCCAGTTCTGTTTAACATCTTTATTAATGACTTAGATGAAGGGTTAGAAGGCATGATCATCAAGTTTGCAGATGATGATCAGAGGCTTCCGAGATTTACAAAATTAAAATGATGAAGTATTGGGTAAGTTTAGATTCTTAAGTTTTTTGTGCAGGCCATGCCCACACGTCTGATATCTCATCATAAGTATGAATTTAATGAATTTGATACTACTTACAGCAATTAATGAAAAAAATACACACCCCAATACACACACACACACACACACACACATATATCTCTGTGTGTGTGTGTGTGTGTGTGTGTGTGTGTGTTCGTGTCCGTGCGTGCCATGGAAACAGGATTCCAAATTTGAAAAAGAGAAGTTGAGTTAATTACATTGGGAAACGACATTGGTCAGTCATCTTCATGAGTTTGCTTTTTTGCGTAGTAATGAATTCCACTTCAAGAGCTGGTGAATAGTTTAATAGCCTCATTGGAATACCTTCTGAAACTGACAGCTGACAACACTTTTCAAAGCTTTTTTCATTCTGACAGCCTAGATTTAACCATAGGTCTTCTGGGAAGCCAATCTACAAGAACCAAGGCACGATTTCAAATTCATTTCATTGAATATCAAGTGAACCTATTCCCCTCTATTGGGCAAATAAGGTGCAAAGTAAAGCTGACAGTTGTCCATATTGTTTGGTCATTTTTGACAGTTTACAAAGGCTACTGAGCATCAGCTCAACTGTTTGAAACGTATTTCAAAAGCTGTCATTCCTGTCCTTGTCATAAACACATGCCATTATGCACTTTAAAAAGTGAAAAACCCAGGCAGAATTAGATGATAAGAATTAACAGTTGTGGTAAGTAAAGCAAGTAAAGTAATTAAAGAATAAAGGACCATGCATTCTATTTTTATCATTTTTTATTTATATCCCACCAATTTCCTAATAAAGAGATTCAAAGTGGCTTATAAATTATGCAAAACTGAGAAACTATATATTTTAAAAGTAATTGATATACAAACATAACAAAAAACCCCAACAAAACAGCATACTATTAAAACACATCATAGGGTGCAGCCACATTGTAAAATTACCATAGTTTGGCACCACTTTTACTGCTATAGCTCAATGCTATGGAATTCTGGGATTTGTAGTTTGATGAGGCACCAGCACTCTTTGGCAGAGAAGACTAAAGACCTTATAAGACTACAGCTCTCATGATTCTATAGCACCAAGGAATAGCAGTTATTGTGGTGTCAAACTGAATTACTTTTACAGTGCAGATGCACCCATATTCAGTTTGAAAAGAATAAGAAAAATCTCCTTTGCCAGTGGTAGGAGAGCAAGGAGCTAGCTATCCCAGCTTTCCTAGGGAAAGTAGTCACCAAGAATCCATTCCTTGTTTCTGCTAAATGAACTTGGGAAGGTGGTGGCATTCATTTTGGGTATGGGATGAATGAGTTTTTCATTCATGGATATGTTTTCTTTTACTCTTAGTCACCAAGTGGGATGGGAAAATCAGTCACTTTCTTCAACATTTGTACATTTAAAACCTAGCATTCCTTTATATAAAATTGGGAAATTATATGAAAGGTAATCAGAAATGTTTTCCTATATGAACCAGAATCAATAGGCTGTTCTAGATGGTCATATTGCAGCTACTTGCCAGTTAGATCTTAATGATAAAGAGCTTCTCCAGAAAAAGAAAGAAAGAAAGAAAGAAACCAGCAGCAATCCATATTGAGTATCAATATAATAGAATAGACAAGGATTCAAATCCAGACATTAAGCACTTAGAAATTTGGGTCTGGAGGAATTGATCTGTCACTTTTGGGAGTTTATCACATCAGCCTTCTGTCATATCACAATAGTTTTGTTGTAGCAATCAGAAACATATCATTATTACAATGATCTCTTTCAGAAATTGGTATAGTTGTGTGATTTACTTTGTAATTGTGAATTCCTGAGATCAATATTTCACATAGTTTCACTTCCTACCTGTGTTTGCCTTAACCAATGCTTGTGCATTGTTTTTTCTAGTTTGCCACAACTGCACAATCATGCGGTCTTTGTGTTTTTGCAAGAGCTTACTCCGCTTCATCATATCATGACTACAAGGGAAGGAGATCATCACATAGGCAAGAATAACAGAACAACAGTGATATTGGATTCATTGATAGATTTTTATTCTGATGTTGTACTGTAACCTCCATGAACTAAAGGTTTTATCTTGTTGTAATTGGGCTTTAGCAACCTCATGTGATAAAGACCTTTGTTACTCTTGTTGAGAGATTTCGGCTACTATAGATTCGGAAACTCAGCATGTCTAGGTTGTCCAGATGGCTGAATAAGACTCACAGAGCTTTGAAGGCAAAATCAGAGGTATTTGTTCTCACTGGCCAGAGTGGATGTCAGTAGAAAAAGCACTCCAAAGTACAGATATAGTTCAATGGAAAATACAGAGCATTTTTTATCTGACAGTTGTTCAAGAAAGAGACCTCAAGAGGTGGAAGAGGCCTTGTGGGCCATCCAGTCCAACCCCCTGCTAAGAAGCAGGGAAATCACATTCAAATCACCCTGATAGATGGCCATCCAGCCTTTATTTAAAAGCCTCCAAAGAAGGAGCCTCCATTGCAGTCCAGAGCAGAGATGTAGAAAAGATCAAGAATCTAAATAATGAAGACAGAACTAAGAACCTCGAGTGTACTCTTGGGTGGAATTTCCATGTTTTATTTGAGACAAACCTTTATCAAGCCCAACCATCCTGGAAGTGGTTGTACCTAAAAACCCCAGAGGCAACCCCTCCCCTTTCTAATCATGGAAAGGAGGACAGGCCTACCTAGTACTTGAAAGGAGACCCTTTATGGAGGATTCAGGGGCTGGAGACTATATTTCAGAGGAAGGTAATGACAAATCACCTCTATCAGTTGCCTAATAAAAACTTAGGAAATTCATGCCTAAAGAAAAGTCTATGAGACTCCTAAAGTCACCATAAGTGAGTAGGAGACTTGAAAGCAGACACACACAAACCATACAAAACCACAGGGGACTGTTGATTTTACAAACTTTCCTAAGTAATCAAAGATATCCAGAGAAAAGCTTTGAGAAAATAGAAGGAAAAATATTTGGAATTGCTACATCATTCTTCCTTACATCAAAAACTAATTCCTTGTTTTGGATCAGAGATATTAGATCAGGGGTCTCCAAACTAAGGCCCGGGGGCTGAATGCGGCCCATCGGAGCCATTTATTCAGCCCCCATGGCACAAGGGCAGAAGGGGGTTGGGCTAAATGACCCAAGGGGTCTCTTCTCTTAAAACCCCTATTATTATTATTATTATTATTATTATTATTATTATTATTATTATTATTATTATTATTAACAACATTGAGACTGGGTGGCCATCTGTCAGGGATGTTTTGCTGGTGCTTTCAGTGCACAAAAGCAGAAGGGGATTGGACTCAATGGCCCAAAGGGTCCCTTCCAACCCTCTTTTTTATTATTATTTTGTTATTATTATTATTATTATTATTATTATTATTATTATTATTATTATTATTATTATTATTATTGCTCGGTGGCAAACTATAGTCCGGCCCTCCAATGGTCCGAAGGATCGTGAACTGGCCCCCTGTTTAAAAAGTTTGGGGACCCTTGTATTAGATAGTTGGAAAGAATTAATGTGTTTAGATAATAGTTAATAATCAAACTCAATTGTATTTATGTTAAATAATTGTGGGAAATGTGACTATTATGTTTAAGTTGTATTTAAATTTGCTAAATGTCTCCACTCAGAGTCTTAACCAGATGAAGCTGAAAAAAGTCCCTCTATGATTATTCCTGGTTTCCACATGCATCCTAGCAAATCTTTTAGGGCTTTGAGTTTCAAGATGCAGTATGTGGAATAAGTGAAGCACCTTTATAGGCTGTGATGTAGAACATAGCTAAACTTTATAGATATAAGGAGAACCACCTTTCCATGTATCTTTTCCAATTTAAAAGTTTAAAAAACTATCATAACATTTGTTATCATTCTTTCGCTTCATTAATTATTAATAACTTCTGGAATTAAGTTAATGCTGAAATCCTGACTCATGTTGATTGCTCTTGTTGAAAAATTAATTAAGTTGCCCTTTCCATTAGAAAACGTCTAACTTAATTGATAACAATTGATTTTAATTACTTCCTATCTCTACTCTGGATCAAGCAGAAGTCATATACCTTAAACAATTTATAATACAATCCTGTGCAGGTTTCACCAAAACACACTTGATTGAGTTCAGTGGGATGCACTCTGATAAGACTGCTTAGTAAAAACATTTTTAATCAGCACACAGACCTAATAGTTCTCATTTTGGCATTTAAATGTCTAAAGAACATGCATGTCTGGGAGATTTGACAACTGATTTTCTAACAGACACATGGAATAGGCAGGAGCCCCCGATGGCGTAGTGGACTAAAGCCTCGTGACTTGAAGGTTGGGTTGCTGACCTGAAAGCTGCCAAGTTCGAATCCCACCCAAGGAGAGTGCGGATGAGCTCCCTCTATCAGCTCCAGCTCCATGCGGGGACATGAGAGAAGCCTCCCACAAGAATGGTAAAAACATCAAAACATCCGGGCGTCCCCTGGGCAACGTCCTTGCAGACGGCCAATTCTCTCACTCCAGAAGCGACTCAAGTTGCTCATGACACAGGAAAAAAATGGAATAGGCATACAATGAAATACAGGCAAAGCAAGAGGTGGAATGCAAAGATTTCTAGCAGGACAAAACAAACTGTAAATTTTGTGCAGGTGCCTTTTTTTCAATGCTCTGAAAAAATATGGATTCCAATACCTGAAGGAACACTTTTTCTGCTAAAGCATTTCTACAGATGTGTCCTTCAGCAGAGATATATAAAAGGAGGTACAACAGTTATAGACTGTCCTCACCGAAGAGGCTCACCCTTCATTTCATTGTCTTCTTTTTGCATGTCAGGAAAAATAATGCTTTACTTGCTGGGCATTTTAACTTGCTGTACTCTTTTTAGTCAGTGCACCCATTTTGAAAATTATTTCACGTGCTGTAAATATATTTACAAGAGAATTTAGTGTACACCACCCCAAAACTTGACATATTTATTTACCTTTCCCAAAGGCAAGCAGAATAGTGAAGGCATACCCTGCTTTCTCAGTGATACATTTGGAGTACTAGCACAAGCAGATGGAAGAAAATGCCAGACATATGTGTAAAAGATCATGAGCAAAGCTGCCGAAATGAAATTTTAAAGATCTATTTTAATATGTAAATTAGAATACCTCTCTGAAATCTCTCAAATGGCATTCATACCTTTAGCACCTGCTAAACACCAAAACCCTCTGAGAATTTCACATATCTGGTTACACTATTTATCTTATAGCCCTCCATAAGTAAACAATCAGGCTTCATTTTCTGAAGATGGATATAGGGTTACAGTGTCATTCATTCAAGTTAAAGCCATTCTGGCATAACCCTAACATGTTCACAATCTGAACTACTAACTGGCATGCCAATTTGGCATTTGGTATGTAGTGACTTGAGTGTATGACATTGGGCACATCTACACTGACCTGTTGTCCACTAAAAAAGGAGGGGAATTGAATTAGCTCAATGGCAGATATATTATGCATGAAGCTAATTTGGCTTAATGTGGCCTTTAATCATATTAACCGAAGTGACAGGTTGTTTCAAATTCTTCCCCAGAAACCAGTGCAGAACACCATTTTGGGCCTGTGTAAGCAGTATGACTACTATGAAGACAGAACTAGGTGCAACTGTTTAAATGCCCATGCCACATTCCTCAGGCTCAGGTGGCCCAGGGACATGGAATGGCATTTGCCATCCTCCCACTCCACCCTACCTCTGATCTCATAATCATGGCAGCCAGTGTGCATGACATAACTAGTGTGAGTCGCTTGTCACATGGAGTGACACTAACCAGAGCAACAATGTAATCAGAGAATGAAAAGGGAAAGGAGGGGACGATTTCTTCTCTCGTCCCTTCCTCTTCCCTTTTTGCTCTGGTGACCAGAATTATCCTGCCTGCTGGCTGCCACATCCACAAGAAAATGGGTTCGCCCCCATGGTCACACCAAATCAAGACACCCCCCTCCCACACACACACACACACACCTCCGCAGCTGGTCAAATCCAGTGTTTGCCACTTTGGGTTGGCCCTGGGATAAAGGGTCCATGTAGAGGATAAATTTTCCTTAAGGATTCAATGATCAAATCTACTTGGAAATACAACAGCAATGAAGGTAACATTCAAAACTATAATATGAAAGGGAAAGTTCCCCCACCCTACAGTTTTGGAAGGACATTAATAGTTCAGCAATTTTTCTACAGAAAATTCACATATAGTATTTTGGTGCAGATAGCAGCATTTTATGCACAGGTGTCAGGGCTCAGAAGTATTACTCAATGTGTAGCAAATGATGTTTTTCTGTGGAAAAAAGACATGGGTGATTTTTCATAGGATGAATCCCAAACTGTGACAATTTTGTTAATCCAGAATTCTTCTGTGTTGGATGGGGTTACACTCCCCCTGAAGACACAGATTGCAGTTTGGGGGTCTTCCTGGACTCGACACTGAACCTGGAGGGCCCGGTGTCTCTGGTGGCCGGGAGGGCCTTTGCACAATTAAACCTTCTGTATCAACTGCGCCCATTCTTTGAGAAGCCAGATCTAGCCACTGTGGTACCTCCACGGGAGGTCAACCAAGACTCAAAGTTGAGAAACCAGAGAACATTTTGATTAGATCTATAAATAAATCTACATTAATCAAACACAGAAATGTGGCAAGTCAGCCTTACTTCCTAGCATTGTACCTGATGATATAGTCAGGGAGCCCCCGGTGGTACAGTGGATTAAACCGCTGAGTTGCTGAACTTGCTAACTGAAAGGTTGATGGTTGGAATTTGGGGTGAGCTTCCACTGTTAGCCCCAGCTTCTGCCAACCTAGCATGCAAATGTGAGTAAATCAATTGGTACCACCCCAGAAAGTAACGGTGCGCCATGCAGTCATGCCAGCCACTAGACCTTGGAGGTGTCTACAGACAATGCCGGCTCTTCGGCTTAGAAATGGAGATAAGCACCACCCCCCAGAGTTGGACACAACTAGACTTAATGTCGAGGGGAAACCTTTACCTTTACCTACAAAATAATAGTGGCATAGATAACATGTTCTAATTCCATACATGAAAATAATAGTAAATTGCACAACATTACCTGAGCCCATTTTGATTTGTTGGCAACAGGCACTTAAAATACCCATGAGGATTTCATGTATGCTCCCTTGGAAAGTGCGTGCAAAGGATAAAACACTTTCCAGCAACACAGATGCTAATGTATCTATCCTTTAAAGTCTCTAAAGTGTATATATGCATTTTAGAGGAAAAAAGAAGGATGAGTGAACAAAACAGATGCGTTTACATTAACGATTTATCCTTTTAAGTTCAGGCTACAAACAAAAATAAATGGAGAAGCAATGTTGCTTTGAAAAAGTGTTTGTAATCAAAAAATGTAAGACTTGATTACACAGCATTACCCAGATTTTAATAACAAACCTCCATGGAGTGTCTTTGCTTTTGGACATGAAAGATTAATTGCAAGTAGGAGGTATAAATATTTAGAGGCACAGAAGGAATACAGGAATAAACTAGTGTTTTTTAGAGTGTAAGCCCTACATGCTTGCCTTGTAACATAGCAACAAAGCATATTTCAAACAGGCTCAGAGGAGCATATGGCCAGTAGAGGGTGGTGTTGAACTACAACTTAATGTAATTTGTAATGACATTGTGGTAAAAAATAGAAATAAATAAAAATAAAGCTTTTCCACTTTTTGGCACATTGTAATTAAAATCTACCAGTGTTTGGTGAGACTCAGTGACAGGTTATGTTTTAGAAAAGGCAACACAAATGTAACATCTTTTCCTCAATCCCCAATCTCATACTTCAGCCTGTCTAATTGCCAGCAATGCACTCCTTTTCCCTTAGGCCCCCTTTCTCTTGTAATCTGCAACAGATAAAATATGCTACTTTAAAATGGAGAACAAATTCCATGCTGCTGCATAAGGCAAGGAATCTGCGAAATTAGTTATAGATTTATAAAGCCTCAAGGCAGACAATACCTATAGAAAACTATATGATAAAGTGCAAAATGCTGATAAAATTAATGCATAACACCCACCCCCCCAAATTAGATAGAAAATAAACTCAGAAGTTGCCTCCTCCTCTTCTACCACCTCTTTGATTTTTCCTCCTCTCCTTCTCCACCAGGCATGTAGCCGGGGGGGGGGGACTTGAGGGGCTTCACTCCCCCCCTTAAATTCTCAGGCTGTTCCGTGAGAAGGCCTTACATTTATTATTTAAACTGTTATGTTTATTCATATCATGATCTGATCATTATGCTCAATATATCCCATATGCATGGGGGTATTGGGATAATGATACAAAAGGTTTGCTAGGGTAGACCCTCTCCCGCTCAGACTCAGCCCCCCCCCCCCCGCCCGAACCAAAATCCCAGACTCTCCCAAAACAAAATCCTGGCTACGGGCCTGTTCTCCACCATCACCACATGATTGTACTAAATGAAATGTATTCAGTTGAAGCTACATGAAGGCCAGTGTTAGCAGAGATTTCTCATTCCAATGTGGGCATTTCTCTATATCAGATTTGTGATACCCCAGTCCCTGCAGTCATTCCTTAATTTTGTGGTTGTCAAGTGATAAACAAAATACATGTCTAAAGAGAGTCCAGCATGCTGTATCTATGCTGCTCTTTCTCTCTGCTCATTCCAGTTTGGTTATAATGACTCACAGACCGAGGGGGACATTTTATTAGTTTTGGAATGATCTCTCAATCTTTCAAAGGTTAAGTACATCCCATGTCACAGCTGCCAACTGTCATCATTGTCAGAGTTACTGCTGAGTGAATGACCACTAGGTGCTAGAGGTGGGTCTATGGTGCTGAATGGTGTCATCATCATTCCACACTAAGCAGTGCTGTAAGAGCACAGAAACATGTGCTTTCTAAAGGACCATGCCTTTGGGGGCCTCAGCCATAGAGGACCATCAAGAGAGAGAAGGTACCATCAACAGAGGCTTTGAGGAACGAGGCAGCCTTTGTTTTCTTTGTTGTCACTGGCTCAGCTCCTGGTACTCACTCCTTGCAGAACTGAGGCCCTGGCCCTGTGACTCAGTGGCTCTGCGAAGCAAGGCCTGGCAAGAACACCTGCCTGCCTACAGGGACTGGGGCATAAAAGGACCATGTCTGTGGGGGCCTTCACCATCTTGCTCCCTGGGGAAGCAGGGAGGGTATAAAAAGAAGGGATGAAACTATGGAGAGGGAGATGGGAGGTGGTGGTGGGGAAAGAGAAGGGATCTACGTTAATTGCTGCAATGACATATTTCATACGTATGTCTATGTTTGATGCTTTAATAGTTTTAATGGTTTAATCTACAGTTATAGGTTTTTGATTTAGATATGTGATATATTTTTAACATATGTGAGGCATTGAATTTTGCCATTTATTATGTTGTAAACCGCTTTGAGTCCCCCCAGGGGTGAGAAACACAGTATAGAAATACTGTCATATAATGCATTTTCAGAATACAATTTGAACTGGATTATATGAGTTTACACTGTCTTAAAACGCAGGTCAATTGCATTACACTGCATTCTGAAACTGCATTATTTGGCAGTGTAGATAGGGAAATAAAATTGTTCATTCAGACAGGGTAGATGAGATTTGCATAGACTTTCCATGTACTAATGTACACATAGGTAAAGGTAAAGGTTTCCCCTGACGTTAAG
Source organism: Anolis carolinensis (assembly GCF_035594765.1). Lineage (NCBI taxonomy): Eukaryota > Metazoa > Chordata > Lepidosauria > Squamata > Anolidae > Anolis > Anolis carolinensis. Next base: position 129,016,191 of record NC_085843.1, read on the forward strand.
TCCAGTCATGTCTGACTCTGGGGGTTGGTACTCATCTCCATTTCTAAGCTGAAGAGCCGGTGTTGTAGACACCTTCAAGGTCATGTGGCTAGCATGACTGCATGGAGCGCCGTTACCTTTCCACCGGAGCAGTACCTATTTATCTACTCACATTCGCATGTTTTTGAACTGCTAGGTTGGCAGAAGCTGGAGCTAACAGCGGCCGCTCCCGCCGCTCCTGGGGTTTGAACCTGGGACCTTTCAGTCTGCAAGTTCAGCAGCTCAGTGCTTTAACACACTTTTCCACTGGGGCTCCAGAAAATAAATATATATAAACATATAGCTTCAAAAATAAATAACTACAAATAATAATTATTGCAATTACTTTAATGTCACTGTCACATGCACACAGCATGCACCTTGACCAGTTTTTCAGAAATTGAGCATTTTTTTCCAACTCCATCACCCCCAAATAAATAATTTCATTAATTATCATTTCCAAATCAGATTAACCTGAATCAGTCACATTTCAATTAAGTTGTTCCCTTTGTAATTACCTTTCTAATTTAAATTCCAGGTACATTGAGAAACAAATGGCTGTGCATAGAAGACAGTGATTACTTTAGTAATTGTGTTGACTAATCCCCATCACTGCGCTTCCTAGACTAAGGACCACAGCATAACCCAGAGTGCAAGTCTCCCTAACATTTACCCCTACATGGGGTGCACCATGCTTGGTCAGCTTACTTTCCCTGGGCATGTCATGTCAGGTAATGGTGCTCCATGCACTCCTAATGGCCACATGACTTTGGAGGTGGCTACGGACAATGCTGGTTCTTTGGCTTAGAAATGGAGATGAGCACCAAGCCCCAGAGTCGGACGTGACTAGACTTAATGTCAGGGGAAACCTTTTCCTTTACTATTATACATATAATATATGTTGTAGTTCAGTCTGATGATGAAGGGGGATTTGGATTTCAGCAGGTTGCCCAAGGAAATGTTGAAGGCTCTGAATTGTTAGAAAAGCCGCAGGGAAGCAGAAGTTAGTGATAAGGGTGACCATTCACAGGATTTTGAACACCAACAAAGTCCAGGTGGCTCTGGCAGCAAGTCCTTAGATAGAGACACAAGATTAAGGTTAAGACTTTGTCCCAGATGTTCTGTGAGAATCACTAATAAACGTGTGGGAACCCAAGATCAGAGGAATGCTTTCATAGCTTGTAAGCATGGTTAAAAAGGATGAAACAGGGAAAGATTTCAGATGGAGCAATGTTGATTTTGGAAGCTTAACTCCTGCCTTGTCTCTGCTCATGGAAATAGATCCTTGCTTCTGTTCCTGCTTAGATTCTGTGTTTGGATTGTATTTTGGAGTTTATGCTACCTTGTTTTCCAGGACTGAAATGTTATTTTAGAGACTTTGAACTATTTTCTACAAAGATTTTGAACTGTATTCTGCAGATTGCCTATGCAACTGGATTATTTATTTATTTATTTACAGTACAGTAGAGTCTCACTTATCCAACACTTGCTTATCCAACGTTCTGGATTATCCAACACATTTTTGTATTCTATGTTTTCAATATATCATGATATTTGGGTGCTAAATTCGTAAATACAGTAATTACTACATAGCATTACTGCGTATTGAATTACTTTTTCTGTCAAATTTGTGGTATAACGTGATGTTTTGTGCTTAATTTGTAAAATCATAACCTAATTTGAAGTTTAATAGGCTTTTCCTTAATCTCTCCTTATTATCCAACATATTCACTTATCCAACATTCTGCCGGTCTGTTTACGTTGGATAAGCGAGACTCTACTATATTTATATTCCGCCCTTCTCACCCCGAAGGGGACACAGGGCAAATCACATTGTACACATATAAGGCAAACATTCAATAGAACAGAAACAGACGCAGAGGCAATTTAAACCTCCAGCTTCCAGCTTCCTGAAGGTATGCTTGATTCCGGCCACAGGGGGAGCAGCTGCTTCATCATCCACTGCAATGGCAACTTCCTCATTCCAATGGCGGCTGGATGATTTTCATGGTATCATAAATTAGCCTCCCCACATATAAGTGGTACCTAAATTTCCTACTTGATAGATGCAACTATCTTTCAGGTTGCTTAGGTCAACAACAAGCAGGGGCTATTTTTTATTTTAATTGTCGGGTGCTCACGCCGACATGGGCTGGCCTCGAACTCATGATCTCTTGGTCAGAGTGATTTATTGCAGCTGGCTGCTAACCAGCCTGCGCCACAGCCCGGATTACTGCTTTCCTTACTGCTTTTTATTAAGAGTTTGCTATCTTTTATCAATAAACTGAAAGAACCAAGTCTGCTGTGGTGGAGTGTGTATTAAGAGCAAGGTGATCGAGTGATGAGGTGCAACAAGGTATACATGTCAGGCATGCTCAAACTTTTGGACACAGGGGTTGAATTGCATTTTGAAATTTGACAGATGTGCCAAGCCAGAGGCAGATTAATGGAGAGTGTTTGTGTGAACTAATTGAAAAAAAAAATCAAATTCCTATGCACACAGCACATATCTTGTTTGAAGTGGAAAAAAGGAAAGAAAGAACAATACAATATTTAAAATGAAGAACAATTTTAACTAACATAAACTTAACAGTATATCAGTAGAAGACCCCAAGGGCCATCCAACCCAAGCCCCTTATACGATGCAGGAAAAGCACAATAAAAGTACTCACAACAGATGGCCATCCAGCCTTTGTAATAATAATCATAGGAGCACCCCAGAGGCCATCCAGTCAACTGTCTTATGCCATGAGGGAAAAGCACAAAATGCTCCTGGCAGATGGCAATTTAGCCTCTATAGTAATAGTAGTAGTAGTAGTAGTAGTAGTAGTAGTAGTAGTAGTAACAGCTTTAAATTAGAATCTTAATCTAAGTCTAACACTTTGTGGTCATATGGGAATTTTAGACCGATTTCAATTTAATTTAATTTAATTTTAATTGTCTATAAGATGGATGATGCTATGGAGCATTTATTTAACTCTTTGGGTTGTTTTAATCAATGTTTTTATGTTACATTTGTCTATTAAGAGGAAGGTGGAGGAAAAAGGGTCTGTGTCTTGGAAGGATGCTGCTGCTGTTTCGGCAACTCCTAAGTTTAATTTCTCTGCATTTCTCAAGAGGAGGAGGAGGAAAGAGGAGGAGGTGGGAAGCAGCATGGCACCCATGGAACCCCTGACTATCATTCATAGAGCCCCAAGGGCTCCACAGAGCACAGTTTGAGAAGCCCTGCTCTATGGTATCCTGTGGCTGAATGTCAGACAGTTTAATGGTCTTCAGTTATATCCACAGTTTAGGCAACCATAATTTGGTCAGGAAGATATCCCCCATGAATATGGGCATCTTACTGTACTGAGTATAGTGATGTGCCACTTCTAACATGCATGTTTTCATATCTATGGAGTTCCCTACAAAAAGCTTTCATTGGATGGGGAAAAATTTGCTTCCAAATTAATTGGTAATGTATTTTTAAGTGTTCGCTTGAAATTCCTTGCATGTGTCATCCAGATGTGAACTTCCAAATTTGTCTCGGAATGTTGTTATATGTGGAATTTGGTAAAATGTCCAACATTTATATTGGCTATATGATGTATTCTTGGCTTCCATTGTCTTCGGCAGTTCCTTTCATCAGATAAAAGTTTGGTGAACACAAAAATATACAGAATAAATTATCTTGTTTATTAGTGTTCTTTCATAATCCAACTGCAATCAGTATGACTTTGTGCTTTTCACACATTTACTATTAGTTTACTTTGGGATTTTCCTTCTGTTAATGATTACGTCATGAATATACATAGCTACAAGCATGGGAGCAGATTTGTTGACTTGATTAGAACTATTCCGCTCAGAGGTTTACTTGTTCTTAAAAATGGGCTTTAGTAGTGTGAAAACAACTGAGAAGCATTGATCTTTCTAGTAATTAAGATGAATAATTGCAAACAGAATAGACACCATAGTCAGCGTATCATTTTGTCTCAGGTTGCCTTCAATATATCTTTTTAAATGTCTTATCACAAAATATGACTATGTGACATCTAGTTAACCTACAGTGGTCATTTGACAGAATTTTCAGGCGGATAATTATATTTTCATTCTGTTTAGAGACAGGCGATCAGAATGAATGAGAAATATTCCTCCTCCTGATCATTTAGCTTTGGCTTGCCTATAGGCAAACTGCATCTTATTGTTTGATCACATTAGATCTGGAGGAAGAGAGAGGGGGAAATCAAAGTAGTGGTGGTAGCAGTGGTGAGGAACTAAGGGGAAAAGTTCAAATGGAGAAGAAAAATGTAAATTATGTGCGCTTGCTCACAAGAATGAAATTTACGCAAATTCACATCCCTACATTATCATTGCTTGCTTCACTTCAGATGTCAGGGAGATTATCTGAAATAATCAGATAATTGGAAGCATTTCCTATTATCTGATTATTTCAGTTTAGAGACAAGTACATGTTGGGACAGGGATATCTGTTATCCATTTTTTGTCATTCATTCCACCTTCCAAACTAGTAAGATCTTGAATACAGGTATTATTAATAACACTTTAGGATCAGTGGCTGCAGGTACTCAAGGCACTTCACTGACATTTCAGTAAACCAAAAAGGCTTACCACAGTCTTTTGAGGAAGAGCCAGTTTCTTACACTTCTTTTGCACAGGAGACCCTAAGTCTGGAAAAAATACTTGGCTAAAATAACTTTGCATTTAGTGAGTAAGGGGATCAATAGAAATTTGAACCAATGATTTCCAGTTTATACTTTACACCCATATGCTCTGTCAGTTCTCAACATATGTTATTCTTGTATTTATATGACCCTCTGAGTTTTGTGGATTTCTTCTTCCTCTTGTTTTTCTGTTCACATTAAGGGAAGTAATCAGCTGTGTGTGGCAAGTAGTCCAGTGAGAATAACCAGATGCTTTGCCATACTGTGAATAATTTTGAAGGCTGACACAAATTTGCCTTCTTCGGGGCACCCATCTTTCCCTGCTGAGACAATGTCTGCTAGAAAATCTCCTGCCAACTTTTTCCATGTGTCCCATCTGTCACCAATTGATGAATCAGCACTTGGACTTCCTATAGCTGTTGTGAGAGGGGCATTTTGCTGTTTCCCTTTCTTAATGGAGAATGATGGGCATAATCCTTTGGAATCAAATTAGATTCCAATTAGTTTGCATTTGAAGTTCAAAACAAAACTCTGCTGTTTGGTGTAATATCCTTTCCTCTTGCATATATTAAATATCTACCACCAAGAACAACCAAAGGCCACATCTTGGAAGCAATAGCTATGCTTATACACAGCATGTAAACTGATAATAGAGGAGGAAAAGAGGCATCATTAAAATTTTATTGCAAGGAGCACTGTATTTTTGTGTCAGTAAAAATATAGACCACCAAAATGTCTCTTTACTGAAGCAATGAAGTTGCTGTTCATGGCGCCTATAGACTTTCCATTTCAAAATGACATTTTATTGCAAATGAAGCTAGTATACTTATTGCCCCCGCCTCTCTCTTTCTAAGATAATCCATGTTTATATCTCCAACAACCCTTTATAGCTTTAATTTGCTGAGCACTTGTCTTGAAATTATAGCCCACATTCAGTGGTTTTGGCTTCATTTTTAGATATTGAAAATTTAATTTATTTATAAACATCCCCTGAGTTTTGTGGCATGACCACTTGGCTCACTTTGTGCCCAAGATCTCAACATATATTGTTCCACATAGTTAACCTCTCCTACCTAACAGTTTAGTTAATTTCCATAGTGAGCCTATGTTCATTTATGTGGAACAAAGTTCATCTGAAAGTGGAAACCAGAGCTAACAGCTCCATAAAATTCTTTATATATTATATTTTCATGCAAAAAGATTTTAGAATTAACTAGGGATGCTTGAGGAATTCAATTTTCACAGCTTCTTGCCAAAAAGGACACAAGTGCAATATGAAATTCAGCTCTACACAGCATATTATAGTTCTTCAAAGAGTACAGTTCAGTTCTTTGTTGTTGAAACACATAAAGATCCCATGCAAGGCACAGACATAAGTCTTCTTGTGAGATGAGGTTGACTAAGAACCCTTCTACACATGCATTATAACTCGGGTTAAATTAGAGGGGAGGGGTGGCCAAAATGTTTAGCCAAAATGTTTAGCTTAGTGTTTACAACTTATTTTTTTGGTTATTTAATATTTTATGTTTATTTTACTTAAGTGATATTTGTCTTTACTGTTCTAATGTAGCATAAATCCTATGTAAAATCATACTACGTATTTTTGACATTAATTCTGAAATCTGAAATATATACAGAAAGAAATCAAATTAAGGAATGGAAAACACAGGTTAAAAAGTTGCCCTTTAAATGCAATTCTTCCTGAAATAAATCCACTTTTCCATGCCGGTGTATCTCTGCAGGCATGAAAAACATGTAATTTCCTTCCCTCACTCCACCCCCCCCCCCTCAAATCTGTACTCCCTCTATGCCCCCCATTTCCATCTCAGCTTACCAGAGGAAGGCTCTGATGCAGGCCTGGAGACTTTTCTTCTCTTCCTCCTCCCTACAAGGACCAACAGGGGCCTTGGAGGAGAAATCCACCTTACTCTACCCCACCCAACTATCTTTTTCGGCTCTTCAAAGGGAGAGGGGGGGGGAGGGGAAAAAATTAGAGGCCACAAATGAAGCCTTCCTCTGATAAGTGGAGAGGAAAATGGGGGAAAGCAAGGGGGAGGCTGGCAGCAGGGGTGAGTATCAGGACACCATCCCTGCAAAAGCATGGAGTTTAGGCCAGCTGTGTGGCCTCCATCCCAAGAGGAAGTGGGATTTAAAATCCCAATTCCTCTTGGATTTTTGGCCTGTCTGGTAGGCCCTAATAAGCTCTCTTGCTCTTGAAGAGATATTTACTAACAAGGAGACTTCCTTAGAGACTAACATTTCACCTGATAGTTATTTCCATATAAATTATTTCCAGCATCTTCATTCAATAGTGGGCTTGAGTTGCTTCCACACAGAAAGGCAGACTTTCAGGGGTACAGCTTCCTGTACCTTCAAGGATTTTTGTTTTTCAGGAGCATTCCAGTGTGTGTTAAGGGCAAGGTGATCCTTTGATGAGGTGCAGCAAGGTATATGTGTCAGGCATGCTCAAACTTTTGGACACAGGGGTTGAATTGCATTTTGAAATTTGACAGATGTGCCAAGCCAGAGGCAGATTAATGGAGAGTGTTTGTGTGAACTAATTGGAAAAAAAATCAAATTCCTATGCACACAGCACATATCTCATTTGAAGTGGGGGGGGGGGGGGAAAGAACAATACAATATTTAAAATGAAGAACAATTTTAACTAACATAAACTTAACAGTATATTTCTAGAACATCTAGAAATGGACCACCTCAACAACATCCACCCAAACGTCCAATTCACCATGGAAAAAGAAAAGGAAGGAAAACTGCAATTTCTAGATGTTCTGGTCATCCGCAAACCCAATCAACAATTGGGCCACACAGTCTACAGAAAACATACACACAGAGAGATAGATACCTTCAAAAAAACTTTAACCATCACCCAAGTCAAAAAAAAAAAAAAAGCACAATCAAAGCCCTGAAAAACCGTGCACAAATAATCTGCGAATATCACCTCCTCCAACGTGAACTAAAAACCTAAACTGGGCTCTACAGGCCAATGGATACTCCACCACAGACATCAAAAGAGCTGCAAGGCCAAGAACAAGCCATGAGAGTCAAGACAAAGATCTACTCAGAAGAAAGGTGTTCTTACCATACATCAAGGGAACCACTGACCGCATAGGCAAACTGATGAAGAAGCACAAACTACAAACCATCTATAGACCCACAAAGAAAATCCAACAAATGCTATGGTCAGCGAAAGACAAGAGGGATCCTCTCTCCTCTGCAGGAGTCTACTGTATACCATGCAGCTGTGGACAAGTCTACTTAGGGACCACCAAACGCAGCGCCCAAACACGAGTCAAAGAACATGAAAGGCACTGCAGACTAATTCAACCAGAGAAATCAGCCATAGCAGAGCACTTGATGAACCAACCTGGACACAGTATATTATTTGAGAACACAGAAATGCTGGACCACTCCAACAACTATCATGTCAGACTACACAGAGAATCCACTGAAATTCACAAGCATGTGGACAACTTCAACAGAAAAGAGGAAACCATGAAAATGAACAAAATCTGGCTACCAGTATTAAAAAAACTCAAAAATGAGAACAGTAAATAGGAAGCAACACTCTGAAAACAGAAGAGTTCCAAGGGCAGCTAATGACTCTGAACAAAGGATGCCCCCAGGTAGAAATAGCCAGGAGATGAACCTTTCCAATGCTAATTAAGGTGATTAACTGCAACATTCACACTGGCTTTCCAACTGATAAAGAGTTCTTCTCACACCCTGGACTTTCCACAGATATATATTAACCTTCCTTGTTTAGTTTCTCCATACCGCACAACCTCTGAGGATGCCTGCCATAGATGTGGGCGAAACGTCAGGAGAGAATACTTCTGGAACATGGCCATACAGCCTGGAAAACATACAACAACCAAGGATGTACCAGTTTGAGCTAATGTGGCAAGATCTCAATCCATTGCAAGTAAACAAGAGAGTTAAGCACTGATTGCTTTCTTAAATGCAACATTGAGACAATTTCCTTCTTTGCAGGAGGGAGAGGTTTTGAAGGACAATTCCAGTTCTACTTTAAAATGTGTTTTCACTTCACTGAAGTGGCCAGGAACCCAGGTTATAATTCCCTATACTGCCTCTTGTTGTCCAGACATCTGGCAAGATTTTGCTTGCAAGTGATGTTTATTGAAAATAACTCTTACCAAAAATATATAAATTAAATATCAGGAAAGTGCTTGTTTGTTTCTAATGGATACCATGGCTTTTCTCTCTATTAGGTAGGGTTATGCGTTCCTTAAAATTTCTGTAACATTTTCATTAAGCATAATCTTATTCTCCTTCTGCTGGCAAATAAAACCCTTCTGTTCTACCAGGTTTTTACAAATTGATGAGGGTTGGGCTCTTAATGCTATGTGCGACTGGTTTAAAGAACTTTGAAGGGTTTTTATATAATTTTATTATGTTTAATATTTAATGTTTTTATTTACAAGTTTTTAATGCTAATTGCTTTAAATGATACCTTAATATTTTGTAGTGTTTCTAATTATTGTATTGTTTTTATTTTTTGTTTTTCAATATGCTGTTAGCTGCCTTGAGTAAAGCAGGATATAAATGAACAAAATCATTCAATCATCACCACTGTCATCATATGACTCTGCCTTATCAAACTGAAACCAATAATCCATGGAGCCCAATAATGTCTACAATAACTCTGTATTGTCTATGGAAGCTTACCTTGGTTTTACAGAAATCTTTTCCATGTCTTCTGAAAGAGAATGCATTTGTCTTATCACTGGGCTAAATAAAGCATTGTCTAAAAAGTAGTGATTTTTTCCAAGGAAGAATTATTTATTAGAATGAAAGGGTAATGCTGTGATGAGTCATGGGCCATGTAGTTCCGTCTCTGGTACTGTAGTACCAGATGAAGAGGAGAACTTGGGTTTTTCACCGTCTCAGTCAGAATTGGAACCTTCCCAGCCAGATTTGGGAACCTTGCACCTGCAAGAGATTTGTCTTCCAGAAGTCTGTCAAACAAGCCCTGAGCCTAAATCTCCTGTGTTTTCTCGCCACGAGTTTTGTAAACAACAGAGGGGAGTTCAAGCAGCGTCTCGCAGGAGTGCTAGGATAGCTGCTAAGAATTCAGCTGATTAAGCCTGCTTTCCATGGGAAACTTTAAGGAGTCATGCATCTGGACTCAGAGTTTAGCTTTCGTTTCTGGTTCCCCAGAGAACTGCTCTTTGGTGGGAAAACTAGACCCTATTTAGGTGTTTTGCCCACAAAGGGACCTTGCGGAGTCAATTCGTCAGCTACTGGAGTAAGTTGTGTGTGGACAGCGCGCTCCGTTTCCAAGCCTCGTTCCTGTTTCAAGCCTTGTTCCTGATTCCAAGCCTTCGCTCCCGTTTCCAAGCCTTCGTTCCCGTTTCCAGCCTTGTTTACCTCCACGGACCTTGCCTTGTTTTCCAGGACTCAGCCTTGCCTTGTTTTCCGGATTTTGCCAAGTAATTCCACGGATCTTGTTCTTGCTCCTCGTTCCTTGTTGCCTTGTTTCAAGCCTTGTTCAAGTTACTCCCTAGTCTCGCTCAAGTTTCATGGACTAAGGGACATTGTCATCTCCCCTCACTTTGCCTGGCAAAGTGAGTGTTTCGGTTATTGGATTACAACTTTGGACCTTAATATTTCATATTGGACATTGTTTCTTTGGACTAATTTTGACCTTTCCTGAAAGGTCTACTTCTGGACTATTTCATACACTTGCTTTTATTAACTTTATATATTTCCTTAATAAAGATATTAGATAGATTCTGGCCTCTGTGTATGGTTATTGGTGCTCTGCAGCCTGGGTCGTGACAGTTTGACTCCGCCACCCTAAGCACCAATTAACCTAGGCCAGAATGTCTACCGGAACCGTGCCGGGTGGCCAGCCACTTAGCTACACCATCGACAAGGACGAAGTGGACCGTATCCGCGATAAGCTCAATGCGCAGGAGGGAGAAATAAAGGGATTGAAGGAACGCGGAATCCGTCTCCCGGCCCTGGCATTGCCAACCAAGTTTTCTGGAGAAGCTTCTAAGGTTCATGTTTTCCGTCGCCAATGCCAGGCTTATCTAGAGGCCCATGCTGCCGAGTTTCCCCAAGAAGACATCAAGGTGGCGTGGATTTACAGTCTCTTGGACGGGCCAGCGGCCAACTGGGCGACGGCACTGTTCGACCAAGTCTCCCCACATCTAAGGTCGGCGCAACATTTCTTGGACCACCTTAAGGCGACCTGGGGAATCGAGGACAATTTGGAGGCAGCCGGCCACAAACTCCGGCGCCTCTCCCAAGGGGACAGACCCATGTCCCAGTACATAGCCGAGTTCCGAGTGCTGGCCCACAACACCGGCTGGAATGATATAGCCCTCAGAGGACAATTTCGGGAGGGTCTCAACATTGAGATGCTGGAAGAAATCTCCAAGGTGGATCCTCCCCATTCTCTTGAAGCACTCATTGATCAATGTTTACGAGCTGAAGTCATGCTTGCCAACAGAAAACAATGGGTCCGAGGCCAGAGCGGTAGAGCTGGGGTGAAACCTCCCGCTCCCGCCGGCGTCCAGTATGGAGACCCCCGCCACCAGCCCCATACCCCAGAGGGAGCGAGGAGGTGCCGATGCAGTTGGGCAATGTGCGTCCCAGACTAGATGCCGCCGAGAAGGCCCGCCGCCAACGCCTAAATCTCTGTTGGTACTGCGGAAATGGGGGCCACTTTGCCAGAGAGTGCCCAGCCAAAGGGAAGCCCGCCGCCCGTCTGGCGGCGGCGTCCTCCACGGAGACGAAGGCGTCTGAGGCGGCTGGCGCACAGCCGGCGGGGGAAGCCAGCGACCGGGCGTAGAGAGGCTCGCCAACCCGGTCAAAAAACCCACTCAAGAGCCGCCAACCGGGGTCCTATTTCTTCTAGTGGTCACCTTGTGGTCAGCAAAAAAAGGGCCCGTCATGGTCCATGCCATGATAGACTCAGGAGCCACAAACAATTTCATTGATAGAGAGTATGCCGACTCTCTGGGATTACAATACCATGACTTCAAGAATGCCCGTGTGGTGCAAGCCATCGATGGCCGCCCCCTCAAGACGGGTCCCGTAAGCCAGTGGTCGGAACCCACCAGAATGTGGATAAGGGAACATATGGAAGAGATTTCCTTCTTTGTTACCGAGGTTCCCCATTTCCCTGTGATTTTGGGAATTCCATGGCTGACACTTCACGACCCAAGCATCTCCTGGTCCAACAGAGAACTGCAGTTTGCTTCAAAATATTGCCAAAACCATTGCCTTGTAGCCAAGGTCTGCCATGCCACAGACACTGAACCCATTATCACCTTCCCCAAGAAGTACTCAGAATATTGGGATGTATTCAATGAAAAAGAAGCCGAGAGATTACCCCCACATAGACCTTATGACTGTGCCATTGACTTGGTGGAGGGGGCCCCGATCCCGCGAGGACATCTCTACTCCCTGACTGAACCGGAGCAAGAAGCTCTCAGGGAGTTCATAGAGTCAAACCTTCGCAAGGGATTCATCAGACCCTCTCAATCCCCAGCCGCTTCCCCAGTGATGTTTGTAAAAAAGAAGTCAGGGGACTTACGCTTGGTGGTGGACTATAGAGCATTGAACAATATCACTAAGCGGAACAGCTATCCCCTGCCCTTGATCTCGGACCTACTAGACCGACTTCGAGGAGCCAAGGTCTACACCAAGCTGGATCTTCGGGGGGCTTATAATCTAGTTCGCATCAGAGAAGGGGACGAGTGGAAGACTGCCTTCCAGACTAAATTCGGATTATTCGAGTCCCGAGTTATGAATTATGGATTATGTGGAGCTCCCGCAACGTTCCAGCATTTTGTCAATGACATCTTTCAGGATTATCTAGATCGGTTCTTGATCATCTACCTGGACGATTTTTTGGTGTTTTCTAGATCACAATCAGAACATGAGAACCACGTCAGAATGGTGTTACAACGATTGCGGGATCATGGACTTTATGCCAAGCTGGAAAAATGCGCTTTTGATCTACAAGAGGTAGATTTTCTGGGGTACCGCGTCTCACCACTAGGGCTCTCCATGGACCCGGCAAAGGTTTCAGCAGTATTGGAATGGCGGGCGCCAACCAACAAGAAAGAGGTGCAACGATTCTTGGGGTTCGCGAACTACTACCGCAAGTTCATTCCAGACTTTGCCCGCTGGTCTGACCCAATCACCAGCTGCATCCGTGGGAAACAGCCTTTCCGCTGGACAGATCAAGCAGAGAAAGGGTTCCAACAACTAAAGAAATTATTCACGTCCCAGCCAATCCTTCAGCATCCAGACCCTGAAACCCCTTTTATCGTGCAGGCGGACGCCTCCGATGTGGCAATTGGGGCTGTACTCCTACAACCAGTGGGAGATCATCTTCATCCTTGTGCCTTTTATTCCCGTCAATTGACCGCACCAGAGAGAAATTACACCATTTGGGAAAAGGAACTATTGGCCATAAAGGCAGCCTTTGAAACTTGGAGACATTGGTTAGAAGGGGCCAAATTTCCCATTGAAGTCCATACTGATCATCGGAATCTAGAGCATCTAAGAACTGCCCGCAAGCTAAATCAGAGGCAACAACGCTGGGCTTTATTCTTTGAACGTTTTAACTTCCAAATTCATTATGTAACCCCAGCCCAGACCAAGCAAGCAGATGCTCTGTCACGGAAACCGGAATACGCTGCAGGGCGCAAGGAGACCTTTGAGTCCCAGCTGCTACAACCCGAGAACTTTGCCACGCTCACAGTGGGATACACCAAATCCACTCCCATTGAATCAACTTCCCCTACTCCAGGACCCCTTTCTGCTCAGGAAATCAGGGCTAGTCAGCAAGCAGATGCCTGGGCACAGGACCAACTTCGCCAAGGATTACATTTTCCCTTTTCGCTTAAGGATGGGCTACTTTGCTATAGAAATCATGTTTACATCCCACCAGGACCGGGCAGGGAAAAAGCACTTCGTCTGTGTCATGACTGCAAGCCAGCAGGGCATTTCGGGCTATTTAAAACCATGCATTTGATCCTAAGAGATTTCTGGTGGCCCAAGATCCGCAAGGATGTGGAAAAATATGTCAACACCTGCCCAGTATGCCAGCGCTCCAAGACAAGAAGAGAAAAGCCCTCAGGGCTTCTGCATCCCCTCCCTACACCATCCCACCCATGGGAAATAATCTCTGCGGATTTTATCACTGATCTACCACCTTCCTGTGGATTCACCACGATTCTAGTGGTGGTGGACCTTTTCACCAAGTTAGCCCATTTCATTCCCTGTGATGGCCTTCCCACGGCCAAAGAGACTGCAGATCTATTCCTCCAACATGTTTTCAGATTGCATGGATTGCCCAAGAGTTTGGTCACAGACCGTGGGTCCCAATTCACCTCTCGTTTCTGGAAGGCACTACAAAAACTATTGGGCATAGACTCTCGTTTATCTTCGGCTCATCATCCCCAAACGGATGGGCAAACTGAGCGCACCAATGCCACTTTAGAACAATACCTTCGCTGTTATGTAAACTACCAGCAGGACAATTGGGCTTCCCTGTTATCGCTGTCAGAGTTTGCCTACAACAATGGGGTCCAGGCTTCTACTAAAGAAACCCCGTTCTTTGCAAACTACGGCTTCCATCCACGTTTCTTTCCCCCTGTCATTGAAACCTCAGAAGTTCCCGCAGCAGAGGACTGGCTGCAGGAACTCACAGCGGTGCAACAACTCTTGCTCCAGCAACTAGACCAAGCCAAGGAGGACTATAAACGTCACGCGGACAAACATCGCCAGCCGGGCCCCGAAATCAAGGTAGGAGACCGGGTTCTTCTGTCCACTCGCTTTTTGCCCTCCCATCGCCCTTGCCGGAAGTTAGATGCCCGTTTCATTGGCCCCTATCCAGTGGTGGCGCAACTTAACCCCGTGACTTTCAAACTCCAACTTCCGCGCTCAATGCGCATTCATCCAGTGTTCCACCGCTCCCTGCTCCTTCCGGCGGATGGTGTGCGCCCTGATACAGACCGGCCGGCCCCCCCTCCTGTTTTGATGAATGGGGAGGAGGAGTTTGAGGTTCAGGACATTTTGGATTCTCGCTTTCACCGCCGCCGCCTACAATATCTCATTGACTGGGTGGGTTTTGGCCCCGAGGAACGCTCTTGGGAAGACGCTTCCACAGTCCATGCTCCTGATCTAACCCGCCGCTTCCATCAGACCTATCCCGCCAAGCCGCGGCCTCGCGCCTCGGGGAGAGAGTCCCAGTTTGAGAGGGGGCTTGAGGAGGGGGATAGTGTGATGAGTCATGGGCCATGTAGTCCCGTCTCTGGTACTGTAGTACCAGATGAAGAGGAGAACTTGGGTTTTTCACCGTCTCAGTCAGAATTGGAACCTTCCCAGCCAGATTTGGGAACCTTGCACCTGCAAGAGATTTGTCTTCCAGAAGTCTGTCAAACAAGCCCTGAGCCTAAATCTCCTGTGTTTTCTCGCCACGAGTTTTGTAAACAACAGAGGGGAGTTCAAGCAGCGTCTCGCAGGAGTGCTAGGATAGCTGCTAAGAATTCAGCTGATTAAGCCTGCTTTCCATGGGAAACTTTAAGGAGTCATGCATCTGGACTCAGAGTTTAGCTTTCGTTTCTGGTTCCCCAGAGAACTGCTCTTTGGTGGGAAAACTAGACCCTATTTAGGTGTTTTGCCCACAAAGGGACCTTGCGGAGTCAATTCGTCAGCTACTGGAGTAAGTTGTGTGTGGACAGCGCGCTCCGTTTCCAAGCCTCGTTCCTGTTTCAAGCCTTGTTCCTGATTCCAAGCCTTCGCTCCCGTTTCCAAGCCTTCGTTCCCGTTTCCAGCCTTGTTTACCTCCACGGACCTTGCCTTGTTTTCCAGGACTCAGCCTTGCCTTGTTTTCCGGATTTTGCCAAGTAATTCCACGGATCTTGTTCTTGCTCCTCGTTCCTTGTTGCCTTGTTTCAAGCCTTGTTCAAGTTACTCCCTAGTCTCGCTCAAGTTTCATGGACTAAGGGACATTGTCATCTCCCCTCACTTTGCCTGGCAAAGTGAGTGTTTCGGTTATTGGATTACAACTTTGGACCTTAATATTTCATATTGGACATTGTTTCTTTGGACTAATTTTGACCTTTCCTGAAAGGTCTACTTCTGGACTATTTCATACACTTGCTTTTATTAACTTTATATATTTCCTTAATAAAGATATTAGATAGATTCTGGCCTCTGTGTATGGTTATTGGTGCTCTGCAGCCTGGGTCGTGACAAATGCTAGGTTTTATACAGATGTTATTAGCATGTGGAGGTAGGTTTTTGTTTAGAAAAAAATCACCCTTAAATACTTAAAAGTATTTTCAACAAACTTCCCAGATTATAAGACATAGATTGCATTTATTTGGCTGGGGAAGTAGTATATGCATATGCATGAACACACACATGCTCACACATATCATGCAGTTATTAAGGTCTATTGTAGGGAATTGGCCTTGCTCTGCCAAGTTGGACTAGAGGTGAGGAAGTTATTAATTGGTTCTTATTGAAGAATTAATAGGGTAAGTGCTACTCATCAATGTTTGCATTTCAGTTTTCAAAATCAATGAAACAACTAATGAAAGCAGTGAAAAGCACATTCTGTGCAATCTTTAGCCTTCAATTTACTTGGTGGGAATAAGCCACACTGGACTTGATGAAGCTTTCTTCTCAGTAAATTTTTATCAGATTGAAAAACAACCAAGGGTTTATCTATATACTGTAGAATTAATGCAGTTTGAAACTACTTTAAAAGCAATGCTAAAATGCTATGGGATCGCGGGGGTTGTACTATTACAATATCTTTAGCCTTCTGTGCAGAGTGCTGGTGCTTCATCAGCACTCTGGCCTGATGATCTATGGATGGAACAAATTAAGAACTTTGGACCAAAAGCAAGGTGCTGGCTGCTGAAGCTGATGAACAACTGTATCCTGTCAGATCCCCAAAGTCTAAAGGAAAGCAAGAGTCATAGCCATCTTGAAGCCCAGGCAAAGACCATAATGATACAAAAAAGCTATAGACCAATCTCTTTGTTGTGCCATCTTTACAAAGTTCTGGGGGACTTATTTTGCATAGAACTATGGAAAAAATAGACTCATTACATAGAATATGGTTTTGAAAGACAGCAGGTTACAGAAGCTGTCTTCACAGACCTGTCACAACTTATGATACTGTAAATCATCACCTTCTCCTGAGAAAAACCGAGAATAATATCAGAAAAGACTACCACTTCATCCACTGAATATGAAATCTGCTACAAAACAGGAGCCCTTTTATTGAATTCTAGGGACAGAATGTTAAAGTGCTGAGCTGCTGAACTTGTGGACCAAAAGGTCGCAGGTTTGAATCCGGGAAGCGGAATGAGCACCCGCTGTTAGCCCCAGATTCTGCTAACCTAGCAGTTTGAAAACATGCAAATGTGAGTAGATCAATTGGTACCACTCTGGTGGGAAGGCAATGGTGCTCCATGCAGTCATGCCAGCCACATGACCTTGGAAGTGTCTATGGACAACGGCGGCTCTTCAGCTTAGAAATGGAGATGAGCACCAACCCCCAGAGTCAGACACAACTGGACTTAACATCAGGGGAAACCTTTACCTAGGGACAGTGAAGCAGACAGCAAAAACTGAAGAACGGCCTGCCTCAGGGAAACATGCTTGCTCCATCAATATTTAACATTTACACAAATGATCAGCCATTGCCAGAAGAGACAGTTTTTTTTTTCATTTATGCCGCCTTGAGTCCCCTTGGGGGTTGAGGAAGGCAGAATAGAAATGTCTAAATAAATAAATAAATAAATAAATATGCTGACAATTGTGCCATCACCGCCCAAGCAGAAAGCTTTGAAATGTTTGAACAGAAGCTCTCCAAAGCTTTAGGTGCTCTTACTGCCTATTGCAGAGAAAACCAGCTAATCCCTAATCCATCTAAAACATAGACATGTGCTTTTCATTTTAAGAACAGACAAGCATCTCAAGCTCTGAGGATTACCTGGGAAGGAATCCCACTGGAACATTGCAGCACATTCCCATAATACTTGGGAATTACCCTGGACTGGGCTTGAATATGAAGTAAAAAGTGAGTGCTAGAAACAATATCATATGAAAGCTGACTGGCACAACCTGGGGATCACAACCAGATATAGTGAAGACATCTGCCCTTGCGCTTTGCTACTCTGCTGCTGAGTATGCATGCCCAGTGTGGAAGACATCTCACCACGTTAAAACAGTGGATGTAGTTCTTAATGAGACATGTCACATTATCACAGGATGTCTATGCTTCACACCACTGAAGAAATTATATTGTGTAGCTGGTATTGCACCACCTGACATCTGCAGGGAAGTAGCAGCCAACAATGAAAGTACCAAGGCACTGACATCTCCGGCCCATCCACTGTTTGGATATCAGTCAGCATGTCAACACTTTAAATCAAGAAATAGTTTTCTAAGATCTACAGAGATGTTTGCAGGAACACCTCAGCAAGCAAGAGTCCAAAAGTGGCAGGCTAAAATCCAAAATCTCAACCCATGGCTGATACTGAATGAAAAACTCCTCCTGGGCACAAAGAAGACTGGGCCACATGGAAGGTTCTGAACAGACTGCGCTCTGGCACCACAAGGTGCAGAGCCAATCTTCAGAAATGGGGCTGCAAATTGGAGTCCACGACATGAGTGTGTAGGGAAGAGCAAAGCACAGGCCATTTACTACAATGCAGTCTGAATCCTGCCACATGCACAATGGAGTACCTTCTTGCAATGACACCAGAGGCACTCCAAGTTGCCAGATTCTGATCAAAGGGCATTTAGTATAATGCCAAGTTTTTAACTTTGTTAGTGTTTCTAAATATATGACAGCTGTACCCTCAGTTTTGCTTCTGATACGATAAATTAAATAAACAAAATAACAAATCCCTTAATTTGTAGTTTGTCTCCCCCAAAACCTACTTTAGAATTTAAATAGTTCTGCTGAGTAATGGAGTTCTGGGTAATGATAGATGGCATGTTCCCTTTTTTTCTTGTCAGCGATCAGTAAAGCACCAAGCAGAAAGAGGGACTCCTATGGGGTCCTGTCATAACTTTTCAGTCACTGGTGGAGGGGGCTGGATAAATCATATTTCAGTGCCTTGTTCACCAGAGTCACAGAACATTGTCACTCAGTGCAGCTGCCTGGATTTCAAGGATATTTACAATCATTGCAATTGTATAACAGTTGTAAATCTGAATAAGAATTAGATCTGAATTAATATGTTAACTTATGATGTTGTAACTGGTGAACAGGATGCCAATCAATAACTTCTGTTTTCCAGTAACCTGATTTTTCAAACTTTGTTAATTCTTTAGTACAGGTTACATATCCCTTATCTAATACGGTTGGGGCCGGAAGTGTTGGATTTTTCAGATTTTGGAATACCTAATTAGAAATCTTAGAGCCCATTTACTCAGGGCTCAAAACACGGGTCCTCTCAAACTTTTACCAGAGGCGTCCAAACAACGTCTCAGGTAAAAGTGAATTAATTTAAAACAAAGCAGGAAAAAACTGCTTTGTCCTGAATTAATTAGGTACTGGATTAGACCTGGGTCTTCCTGACAGACTCGGGTCTAATACAGTATGGGGCCTGTGTAGATGGCAATCCGCACAGCCCTCTTGGGTTTTGAATCAGCCTGGAACACCCAGAGGGCTGTAGCCCCCTGCCTCAAACCTCTTAAAAATTAAAAATAACTTATCCGGCCACTATCACCTCGGTGCTGGAGCTCTCCTGGCACATAGAAATGATTTTCCAGGAGAAGGGGGGAAGGAGCAAAATTGCTCCTGGCCCCCCTTCTCCTAATGTGTCATTTCTACACACCAGGAGAACTCCGGCACCAGGGTAATGGAAGCCGGGTAAGTGATTTTTAGTTTTAAGGCTTTTCTTGGGGGGGGGGGGTTCTTTGGTGTCTGGGTGCCCTGCTAGACCCCCCACCAGGAAACCATGGGTTTTGGGGGGAAGTGTGTGGACTTTAACCAGTGCTCAACTAGGGTTTTTAACCCGATTGGGTGAGTGTTAAAGGCCTGTCTGGAACTGGCTTTAGAGATGGGACCAAAGTCTAAATACAAAATTCATATATGTTTCATATATGCCTTATACACATAGACTGAAGGTTATTTTATACAATACTAGCTGTGCCCTGCCACGCGTTGCTGTGGCCATTTGGAATTCCACTGAATCGCCTCGCTGCTTCCAAGCCTGGGTGCTTTGTATATATGGGCCTCCTTGCTTTGGCTGGTTGAATGGGATGGAGTGGTGTGATGGCTTCAAAATGTGAGGGTTTTTTATGTAGGGGAAATATTGGTTTGAGAGGTTGAAGAGGAGTGAATAGTGTTGGTGCTTTGAAGCCTGGCCACTTTCTACCTTGTGGAATTGTTGGTTGGGCAGGTCGAATAGCAATGAATAGTCTGAGTGCAGGAAGTATGAATGTTGCAATTAGTTACGTTTTGAATTTATTGAATGGCCTTGGAGGTTCGAGGCCTGGCTGTTTCCTGGTTGAGGGAATCCTTTGTTGGGAGGTGTTAGCTGGGCCTGATTGTTTTCTGTGTGGAATTCCCGTGTTTGGAATGTCCCTGTCTTTTGAGTTGTTTTGTATTTTGTGTCCTGATTTTAGAGATTCTATTGTTCTGTTTTCTTATTAGACCATAGTAATTATTACATATGATATAAAGTAATGTTATGTATTAATTACTGTTCTTACGAATGTAGCACGCAAACATAGCAACATTTAATTCGAAAACATTGACTACTAAATGGCAGACTGGCTTGGATAAGTGAAGCTTGGCTAAGTGAGACTCTACTGTATTGTCTGTTTGGAGGCCAAGTGTGAATGTTGCCATTGGCGAGCTTGATTAGCACTGAATGGCCTTGCAACTTCAGTGCCTGGGTGGTTCTTGCCTGTGAAGCTGTTGATGATTATTGTTGTGGTTGTGATTGTTTTTACAGTAGAGTCTCACTTATCCAACATAAACGGGCCGGCAGAATGTTGGATATGCGAATATGTTGGATAATAAGGAGGGATTAAGAAAAAGCCTATTAAACATCAAATGGTTATGATTTTACAAATTAAGCACCAAACCATCATGTTATACAACAAATTTGACAGAAAAAGTAATTCAATATGCAGTAATGCTATGTAGTAATTACTGTATTTACAAATGTAGCACCAAAATATCACGATATATTGAAAACATTGACTACCAAAATGTGTTGGATAATCCAGAATGTTGGATAAGTGAGACTTTACTGTATTAGAATGGAGGTGTAGAGGAGGAGAAACTGAAAGTAATGGAGGGAGAACTCTTCCTGCTTCCCTTCTGGCCCCCGCCCCTCCGTGGCCTCGGTGTGCCTGTTTGAGGGGGCGACGACGTGGGCAAGGCCCCTCCCTCCCACCTCGCTCGCTTTCCCTGATGACCATGAGGAGGAGGTCGTCCCGGAGGAGGGTGGCCGGGGAGGAGGCCTGGCCTCCCGGCCCTCTCCTGGCCGCGTCCCCCGGCCCCAGTCCTGGCCAGGCCTCGCCGGGGGGAGGGCGGCGGTGGGGGGCTCTGTGTAGGCCTTGCGGGTCCCTCCTCCCTGGTGCCATGTCGAGGGCCGCTGGGTGAGGTTTTTCTTGGTCGCGGTGCCTCGGAGCTGGAAGAAGGGAGCGCGCGGGGTGGGGGTGGTTCTCTCAGTGCCTGGGGTTCGTTGTGACGGAGGCGCACATGGAGCGTTTTTGTTTTTAGGCCCCGTGGTGGTTCCTGTTGTTTATTTTAGTTGTATGAACCCAGAGGCAGGGATGAGGGGTTGTGCTGGCAAATTTTGAGGTTGTGGGATATGTAGTTTTGTTGTTTTGCTCGGTGCCGGGATTCCATTACCATTTTATATATAGAGATTTAAAACATAAATTTGTGCATCAAACAAATCTGGCATACATTGAATCATCAGGAAACAAAGATACCACTATTTCAGCCAGCCAAGTGGACAATTCTGGATTTTGAAGTATTTAGGAATTCCTGATAAGGGATGTTGAATATAAGAGAAATCTCACTTCTTCTCCTAGTAGACAAATATAGATTAGCTAATAACTTAACACAAATGTAAGATAGGTTAGGATGTGTGAAATGGGCTGCTACAAGATAAGCAGTAAGATGTATGGTGTATCCAAGTCTTCTTGAATTATCCACCAACATCTAACTACTGAAATTCAGTTCAGTGCAACAGAATGGACTATGGTTCTAGCTTATACTAGAAATAACAGGGGAAATGAGTAACATTTGAACTATTGAACAATTTCTAATTATGTCTGTGAGAGTCAACCTTCCATCTAACATCAGACAAAGGCAAACTGTTGCGCAAGCCATTAGAGAATAACCAATTGCTTAATTTGAAGAAAGACCCACTCCATCCAATTAGAAATTCTCTAAGCCATTCAACTTCATAAATTTGCATATTGTACAAAAATTCTTTATGTAGGTGGCATAATGAAGATCATTATTATATAAATACATTTTGACAAAAACATAAATGGTTTGTTTTTTTTAATGAATCCTGGATTAGGAAAAAATAACAATTGAACCCTGACTTTTATAAGATAAATTTGTATCTGGTGAGCATTTTCTGGCATTCAATATCATGACAAGGTGCTTGTTATTTGGAGTTTTTAAACCAAACACTTTTTTTAGCTAGTGACCAGAGAACTGGCTCTTACTAGAGCTGTTATTTCTGTAAAAAAAATTATCTAGTAATTACTGAAACTGTTATTGCAGGTTTGGCCTTTTTCAAAAGGCTGAAACTATTTTAATGTTTTCCAGAAAAAGAAATACTGTTTACAGCTAGTTTGTAGGAAAGATTTAAGAGAGAAAAGCACTTTGTGTTCCAGTCAATGGCCAAATACTGATGATGAAGGTAGCTAAATATAGCTGGGCAGAGAAGCATCTGCACAAAGAAATATCTCCCAGAGACAGCAGGTGCCTGCTTCAGTAAGATAACTTTTGGACCACAGCATCCTTTGCAGTAGCTATTTTCTAAACGAAAATGCATCTGCCTAAAAAAGCTCTTTTTGTAATTAATCTCTAAGTTCGAAAAGACTAGCACAAGTTGTTACCAAGCAAACCAAATGCATTCTTCCAGAGAATATGGTTGCCTGGTGGGTATAGTGCAGTGAGCTGAGTTTGAATTGGTGGGTCACAACAAAGTTGTACACAGACTTGATTTTGGGTGACAAGACTGAAAGGAGGACACAGCTGCTGAACTGGGAGATTGTTTGGAGGAAAGTCTCATCTATTTAAGGAAAGCCTCCAAAGATATCTGTATAGAAACCTAATGGAAGCTTAAACTGTAAACAGTGAAGAAGGGGGAAGCGATATGAGATAATAAACTATCGTGTCAGTTTTAGAATGGTTTTACAATCAAGTTTTTATATAAATGGATTCTGCATCCACAGATTCAATTATACAATGCTTGAAAATATCATAGCAGTTGAACATCCATAGATTTTGGTCTGGAACCAAACCCTAGTGGATACCATGGGCCCATTGAATATTCATGAAATAATAGTCAATTCTTTTCATTTCTATATCTGAATGGGTTTTTTGAAAATTGCATTTTGGATTGCAGCCCTCAGAATCCTACAGTCACCACTCTCAATGGGATCTGTAATTCAATCTTAAAACACACAAGATTTTTGTGGAATTTCTTCTTGCCCTCCTCAGTTTAGTCACAGTTTTAGATCTATGCAGTCAAGGACTATATAGTGAGTAGGATGATACCACAGCACTATGTCGTCAATTAGACCAAAAATGAGGATTAGTGAAAGCGTAAATCAATAAAGGAACACATTTGAATAGAATGCTGACTATTATCAAAAAGAAGAAATATTTTCAATATTGATAAACATATTTACAGAAGATACCTTAGATGCCCATTTGACTCTAAACAAGGGGATGTTTAACTGTCGTTGCCGCATATACAATCAAAATAAAATCTATCCGATCATTCAGAGAAACATATCTTTGGCAAATGCTTTTGTTTTCATCTTGTGTTTCTCAACTGCTCAATATTGCCTTTCCATCTCATTCTACTTCCAAGATTACTATATTTAAGCGAGTATTTTATTCTGTTTTCTTTCATTTCATTTTTGTCGTGACTTCAAGGACAATCTTTCATAATGTATTGTAGATTCTGACAATAGAATAATGTGTGATAAAACACACATACTCATAGACACTGAAATAACATCAGTACAATGCTTGGAAGAATAGAGTGACATTTACAATCAATTTAAGACTATGAGAATGAAAATTGTGCACAGTTCCCAAGAACATAGATTTTACATAAGCAGAATTTTAAAGGTAGCCTTACTAAGGGGACACAACAAATAAGGATGCTATAATATCTCTATGTGTGAGTCTAGTTTAATATGAGAAAACCAGTTTCAAAAGATAAATACTTCTAGATGCAGAGGAGGGTTATGCATCTGTACATATTAATTTGGTGCATATTGTATTTTTCTTCCAATATGAAATCCAAGACACCTTACAGAGTGAAATAAAAACAAAAGAACAGTTGTTCCTCCACATTTGTGGTTTTGTTTGTGGATTTTATTATTTATGGATTTAATTAAAATAGTTTATAGGAATTTCTAGTCCTCCAGCGTGACTCAATATTCAAATTCCTTTACTTATGCTGAAGGACCTAAATATTTCTAGAGAGAACGCCTCTCTAGGAATCTCTAGGTCCTCCAGTACCATTCAATGGCCATTGTCTGCTGATAGTCAACCACAAAGTCAGGCTGGAAGACCTAGAAATTCCTAGAGTGATATTATCTCAGGTAAAAAAACCAACAGTAAATGTGGAGAGCTGACTATACAGCTAAAATAACTGCTAAAGCCCAGATGATATATCTGCTTTGATCTATGGGGAGAGGCAGGTATCATCGTCGTCATCGTCGTCGTCGTCATCATCATCATCATCATCATCATCATCATTATCATCATCATCATCATCATCATCTCCATGCAGTATAACATCAGATTCCTTTGAAACTATGCAACTACAGCTAAGACTAGTTAAAGCTCCATATAGACTTGTTGCCTGTGCTTCCATCTTCTAACAATTAAGGCTGGCAAAAATTCTTGCAGTTCAGACTGATAAAATGGCTTATTATGCAAGTCTGAAGAATGAGGTACTTTTAATCAGTGCAATTCCTGTCTCTCCACCACCACTGATTATACCGAAAAATGCCAGCAAATGCCAGAGGGGATAGAGACTGAGAAGATAAGCTGTATTTGAATCAATTGAAGCTTACTATTCCAACTGTCAAATGAATACTGTCCCTGTCGTTCACCTTGTCTGATATCTTCAACTTTAAACTGTTTGCCTAGAATCAAACTGTGACATATCCATTTATACTTGCTCATCAGCCTCATTTCTTAGGAAACTAGCAAGAGTAGATAAGTAATGCTTTAAATATCAGTCCAGCTATGAATGCTCTGTGTGGCATCTGAATATTAAAGTACTTAGTAGTGGAAGTGGCAGAAATCAGATTAGCAATTTGTTTTGGAGATTCGGATGGCCCCCACTTTGTTTCATAAAGATTCGAAGGGGTCCCATTCTGATTAGTAATCAGAATCTCCGAAGTTTTGTAATTGTTTAAAGTTTGTTCCATTAGCAGCAATTGGGAACTTTAGAAGCTCGTTTCTCTGTCATTTTATAGCTATCAGGATTAATCTTGGCACACTTGTAGGCAACATTTACAACTTTAAGCCTGACAAGTTTCAGAATGTATTAGACATCCACTGGTTTTAAAGAATTTTTTCCCCAAAAATTTTCTTTAAAAAACTCCAAGAGATATCCCCTTGAATTTCTGCACAATTGAGACAACATAAACAGGGCATCAAACCTGCAGAGTTTCAGAAAGTTTAGTTCATCTTCTGATTTTTAGGATTTTAAAAAACTTTACAATTACAATTTAAAAAAACTACAAGAGGTATCCCCTTAAATTGTGGCACAGTGAGACAACATGAGCAGGGCAGCAATCCTGCCAAGTTTCAGAACAATCATTCTATCCACTATTTTAAATTTCTTTTCCAATTCAAGCAAATGTGATTAACCTACACTGGGGCTTTAACGTGAGCAGTCTCGTACTTGGTGCAAGCATAATTCTGGAAACTGTAGTTTAGGGCAGGGCATTTTGAATACTTTGCTACAGAGGTCCTCCCCTTCCCAGATAACATTTTCTCCATGCCAGAAGAATGGGGCAGCTGTGTAGGGTTGGATAATTTCAGCAGGGGAAGGTTATAGACTTATATGAAGGGACAGAAACTAACAGAATTATCAAAAAAGCTAAGTTTTAAGTTTTACCAAACACATGTCTTCCTCTCATTCCTACTACTCCACAAAGAATTAGAAACACAGGCACTGGGAAGGAGACTACCAGCTTTGCAAAAAGTCTTGTGATTGGCTTTCTCCTTGGCTCTTCTTTTGATTGGCTGACAAGGAAAAAACCCGCATGCAACTGCCATTGTCAATCACATAAGCCCCTCACATCTCCCACTCCAGACAATTGTGGAATACTATGCTACATTGAAAAAATGCTCGGAAACAATAACTAATTTCTTCAAAATGTTTCAGAGACTTCTGTTTCGCTTCATAAGGCTTTGGAGAGATCCCTTTCCAATTAGTTATTTGGAGTTTTGTATCAATCAATATACAAATCTACAAAACAGAACTCCAAAGCTTTGCACAACCCTAGTACTACTTAGTTTTATGTTGGTTGTTTTTTCCCCCCAAACATAGGTCATTCATTGGGTAGCTGAGTGTCCCACCTCAGGTTAGTTTCACCTAGCTGAACACACCAGGCTGTACACAGGTTGAAGTCTTTTGTAGTTTATTAGGAAATAAATAGTTCTTAAAAAGCAAAAGTAAAGATCCAAAAGATTGTTGCAAAACCGAGGCTGTAAAGAATAATCCAAGAAAACCTTAAACATAAAACAAGATTCCATTAATACATGATATAGTCCCATGAACTTGAATACACAAAGCTGCGGGATAATCCAAGAAAGCAAGAGCTGCTTCTAACTCAAACGAGACATTGCTTTTGACAAAGGTTTCTCTCTCAGGACACCCTTTAATATTCTCTGCACAGCATGAATGCATTTCTTTGCCCTCTGACCTCTTTCTCTTTTTTGTTTGCTAATCTGACACTCTTGCAAACCCGAAATTCCAAATGGCCGGCTCGATCCAGAGTTGTCGTTTTGTCAAGGCCAGTCAGCTCATTAGCAGCAGCCTCTATCTGCATACTATCTAACTGGGAGTTACCCTCCCTTTGCACCTGGCAGGTTTCGGTATCATTAACACCATTCCCTGCCATGGGAATGCCTCCCTGCTCCTCATCTCTCACAACAGGGACAGTCTGAACCTGAATCCCATAATTCCCATCAGAGTCATCTTGAACCTGAATCCCATCATCTTGAACATCTGGAACCTGAATCCCACAATCCTCATCAGAGTCACTCTGAGACTCCAGCTGAGTCACAACACTGAGTCAAATTTGATTTTTAAAATATGGTTAAGTATTAAGTATGGGGAGAATCTTTGTTGTTATTTGTTCTCAGATTACCTTGGAAAAATAACACAAGCTTAGTTTGTTGGGACAAGCGGGAGGGTCTTCTCTGTAGTGCCACCCTGGATTTGGAACTCTCTTCCCAGAGAGGTTAGGCAAGCATGCACCCTATCATGTTTTAAAAAGGAGTTTAAAAACCTGGTTCTTCCAGTGTGCTTTTGAATAACCTAGTCCCTATGACCAAAACCCCACTTAAGCGAATTTCACTATATCTCACACTTTATTCTACTCTCTGCTTGCATCACCGGGGGCAAGTAATATGAACATTTAAAAAAAATCAGTTCAAAATGGTAGAGAAACGGAGGGGAATTAAAATATGGAATTATAAAATAAAGAAGAATGTAACCACCATAACACCAAAGAAAGTCATTCTAAAGACTATTGAACTGGTACTTGTGGGGAAGGTAGAAAACCTCTGATCCTTAAGAGTGTGCAATCACTAATTTAGATCACCAATCTTTCTTCATGTCTTTCTGTCTATCCTTCCTTCTGCTCATCCATGCCAGTTTCTCTTGCTATCATAATTTCAGCAGTGCAATCAAATTGTGTCGCTTTCTTTCTAAAGCTTTCATGGCTTTGCATTTTCATAACCTTCTTTCATTAGTTGTGATCCAACTCCATCCATTCTAGAGGATGTGACCGGGAGAAAAATTACAAAACCCATTGTACAACTCATTTGGGGATGAATGACAATCCTGTTGAGGAATTTTGAGTCAAGGTATGGAATTAATTTAACATAACTTCTGTCATAATGTGTCTAAAGTATTGGAAATTAATAAATAATCTTGCCAGGATGTGAAGGAAGTTATTAAGTGATGATTTCTACTAAAATGAAACTGTAATGATTGGTCATACAGACACACACACACACACACACACACAAACTTACTAGGCTCTTGAAAAGGAAGATGATGATTTGTGGGCCTTCAGTGAGAACAAAACTGCTGAATGGGAAGAAGTGTAAATAATGATTATTACCTGAGTTGTAGTCAAGGCAGCAATTTGTTAAAAACTAGCAATGATATACAATAATGAGAAAGTATGAAAAATATATGAATAGTTGATCAACTGACAAATTGATCTCTTTCTGAAGAAGCTGGGATAATGCATAAAACAAGAGTAGCCTCATAAGCCCACCAGTGAATTCAAGAAAGTAACCAGAAAGTTAATGAAGTCCCTAGTGTACATCCCGTTTAGAAATGTGGGGAACTCTTCCCACACATGTAAAATCCACAGAAAATAGGTCAATCAGCTTTAACAATCATGGCAAGTTAGGTGGACACATAACCGTCACTATGAGAATTTCCCTAATCCAAATTATTTTGTTCTTTCGGTCTTATTTAATGGAGAAGGGACTGTCAATTTGCCAAACATTGGTGGAGGTGAAATTCACTTAGTCCCAATTCTAAAAGGACTAAATGTCAAATTAGGAGGCAGAATTTCTACTCACCCCCATAGCCATAGGAGGAGATGCCTCCAACTGATTTAATTCATATATGATCGCATGCAGCATTCACTTTCTGAAGAGGTGAAGAGATAGCTCATGTGGAGAAATACTTGGATGTCATAGCTCAGCAACAGCAGAAGTCAGGTTAGGGGATGCCCAGGATTTGCAAATATGTCAGAGTAACTCTAATTTTTCATGGGAACCTTTCAATTCATCCTTAACAAAAGTTGATGGTAGAGCAAGATTGATGCTGACATTTTAAACAAAGCTGTTTTGATTATTAGAGAGGCCTGGAAATGTGCTACTCAAAGAAGAGCTAAAGCAGAGTTTCTAAACTGTGCTCCTCCAGATGTTTTGGACTTCAGCTTCCGCAATTCTTAACACCTGGTGAGCTGGCTGGGATTTTTGGGAGCTGAAGTCCAAAACACCTGGAGGAGCAGTTTAAACAATGCTAAGATGAAAAGGAACCCATGAACTCTGAGAAGGAAATATGAAATAAATACATACATAAGTAAAAACATAAATACACGTTAGTGTTGCAAGATGGAAGGAAACTGCAGTTATAAAAAGAGGTCAATAGCTATGTAATTAACAATTTTTAGGTTTGCATTTCAGATCTGATTTCAATAGAGCATGCTAAGGCGAAGGTAGAGGCAGAATGACACTATTTTGTACTGAAGGCTGGAATTTCAGCAATGGATAACTGGAGACATAGTGTTGTTGAAATTTGTCTAGTAGAAATGGGGTTTTGTGATTGCTAGCTTATGTATCATATTCATAAGAACATAAGAGTACAGAAACTTGTATTAAGCTTAGTCCTGTGAAAAACCCTGACCAAGTTTACTCTCTCCAGCATGACCCTTTTGTAATGATTTTGAGCTACGGTCTTTCCAGTTCAATATTATTTTCTCACATTAGCCAAGCAGATTTCCATTTGTAATCCCCCCAAAATAGTATACCTAATATTGGAGGTGATATATTGCTACTGTAGCCAGTTATATATGTTTAATTCCACGAACCAACCAGCATGGATTGCAGGCCATGATGTGCATGGGAATCTCGGAACTATAGTGCAAACATGACATTTCAAAACCTTTAACTTCATTGAGGATATATTTAGACACAAGATTCAGGTTGCAGTTTCATTAATATACTATTAGTATGACATAAATTCAGACAAGAAAAAAGTTTTTAAAAAAAGAATAACAGTGTATTTGGAAATATGGTGAGTTCAGTAGAAAAATAAGTTTGCTTTTGTTTGTTGCTGGCTGTGGTGTTGATCTGATAGTAATCTGATTGCTTTCCTTTTCAAGTTTATAAAATCCTAGATAAAGTGGTGTGCCTATATATCACTGATAATTGTCCTTATCTTGGAATGATTTTAGGTCCCACATAGATGTTTTTGCTTAAAAGCTTTTGGACATTTTCATGTACACAATGTTTATTACTACAGTCAGCCTGCCAATTTTCTTCCTTTTTAAAAAAATAAAATGCTATATTCTTGGATGTAGAAAGAGATGAACACATATATTTGAGATATTTAATGATAACAGACCTTACTACCAATGAAGATAGATGCATCACAAATGGATAGACATTTCTGAGGTTTTTAATGCTCACCAGCACATATGGATTTTAGAATTCACATGGCCCTAAATAATATGCATATAAAGATAGTTCCTTCTTGTTTTGAATTTTAAAGGGAGTCTATATTTACAGAAGCATAATGATAATGACAGTAGTGCTGATGGGGTAATACAGTGAGGTACCTTAGCACTAGAGTAACATAACTTCATCCAAATACATTTACAAAAAAATATTCACAAAAGGAAAACAAACAGTAAAACCCAAAGCAGAAGGGACAAGAATACATGATTATTCTACTTATATACAGACTTATTTGTCAGTTACTTATTTATTAATTTAGTACATTTCATTCTGTCTTTCTTCCAGAATAGAAATTTTTGTGACGAAGTCTTTGAGTAGTGATACTACTCAATAGTAATAGAAGGGGAAGAAAGACTACTCGTGAGCAAGACTCTGATGAGCGGTAAAGGAAGCGGATCTGGGAGAGACTTACGGAGCCTACTGACAATGACTCAGTTGAGGAGGAGGATGTGATGACTCATGGGCCTTGTAGTCCTGTTCCTAGTACTATTGTGGCAGACGAAGAGGAAAACATGGGATTTTCGCCGGTTCAGCCAGAGCCGGAGCCTCTCCACCTGCAGGATGTTGACGTTTGCCCTCAAGAATTCAGCCAAACAGGCCTTGGGCAGAACTCCCCCCCCCCCGTTTTCCCGGAGGGACAATTATACTAAGGATAGAGGAGTCAGGGAGGCTAATCGCAGAAGCCTGAGAATCGCTGCCAAACAAATGGCTGATTAGGTCTGCTTCCCTTGGGAAATTCTAAGGAGTCATGCATCTGGACAGAGTTGGGTTTCGCTTCTCGTTCTCTAGGGAAAGTGTTCTGTCGGCGGGAAAACGAGACCCAATATAGGTGCTGCTCGCAAGGGGAACTTTGCGGAGTCAATTGCTCAGCTTGAGGAGCGAGATCTTGTGTGGACTTCGTAACCCCAGTTCCTTGTTTCCCGGATCAAGTTTCCAGCCTTGCCTTGTTTCACGGACTTCTTTGGACTCTGTTCATGTTTCATGTTGCCTCGTTTCAAGTCTTGAATCTAGCCAAGAACCAAGTTTATTTTCCAGCCTTGTTGTCAAGCTACATTGGACTTTAAAGACTCTGTCATTTCCCCGCACTTTGCTTGGCAAAGTGTGTGTTGCGGTCAAGTGGATTAAAACTTTGAACTCTAATATCTTATATTGGACAATACATTCCTGGACTATATTTGGCCTTATCTGAAAGGTCTGCTTCTGAACTATATTCTTCACTTGTTTTTATTGATTTTATATATTTCTTTAATAAAGATATTAGATAGAGACTGGCCTCTGTGTAAGGTCTCTGCAGCCTGGGTTCTGACAGATGATGGGGTTGAGAATCAGGAGGATGGGATGACAAGTTCAGAGGATGAGGTAATGGACTGGGCTAAGGTGCGGGAGATCCAGGACATCTTTAGAGAACCCACAAGTAGTGACACGTTTGAGGGTTGGCACAGTGGGGATTCGGCTGAATCTTGGGGAGTTATGGGTTTGGATAAAAGATGGACAGAGTGGAGGGCTCAGAAAGGGGTTTCAGCTGAAAGGAGGTCTGGTGGGGCGTTGTCTGATTCCAGTTCTAAGGAGGAATTGAGGCAAGAGGCTTCAGCTGCTAACAGGGTGTTGGCTGATTCCAGTTCTGAGGAGGAATTGTGAATAAAAGTGGGGTTGGGCCCCTTTGCAGTCGGCAAGGTGTTGATGGGTATTCGTGTGTCCTTGAGAGCTGTTTGGGAAGACGTGTTTGGGAAGATTGCTGTGGACATAAATTTAATCCAGATTATTCTTGGCTACAGGGGTTGGAACTGTGAGGGTTTTCTCTGGACTGCCTTGGGTTGATCTTGTGCATTAGCTGCAGTGCTGCATTCTACGCCTTGGCTCTGTGTATGACCTGGACTGGATTCTCGTGTTTGCTGCCTTCTCCTGCTTTGACCTGGATTGGATTCAACGACGACGATACTGTGTTTGACTGACTTCATCAGACGTCTTCCCCTCCCCCCCTGCACTGTTTGTCTCTTCCTGCCTGCTGGCATCCTGCTGTGAATTGGAGTGCTTTTTCAGTTGTTTTGCAAAGTTTGGAGTTTGATCCGGATTATACTCCGGTTAAATACGGGTTATTTTCCAGGGTTTGGGGTTTTGCTTTAACTGTGGGAAATACTGTGCTTCACACTGAAGATTAAGTGTTTTGAGCCTTTTTGAATTTGTTTTTAGGCTCTTTTTGTTGTGAACTAATAAACTCTATTTTTACTAAAGACTGGTCTGGTGCTTTAAGGGGTCTGTCTTGCAACAGAAATCAAGGTTGGAGTGTACCAAAAACTCCATGGAAAAGGTGTATTCTCAGGCGGAGTAGGTCAGTCCAAGAAAAACAAGAAGAAAGGAATATGGTTGTTTGGGAGAAGGAAGGTACAGATAGATTACAATGATACAGGTGGTAGAGCCAAGTTTGCTGAAATGGCTGTATTGCAATATAATTAAGAGAATAAACAAAAGGAAGGCAAGATTATGGACAGGATATAATGATCACAGAAATAAGAGACAAGGAATGATTTTGGTAGATTAGTAGATAGAAGTGAAAGTCCCTTTTGGGAGAGCAGGCGGGGTATAAATAAAATTTATTAAAGGACCCAGATGACAAGTGTGGACAAGATAGGATAAAGTCTGTAAAAGATATATGCTTTATGAGGCAATGTTATTTCTAAGGGGACCAAGAAAAAAAGAGTAAACACAACTGAGCATTACATGGAACATGGGGAACAAGGGGTAGCAAGTTTGTTGCCAGCTTAGTCCACTATGAAAAAGAAATGTATTTTTAATCTTGAAGGTAGATGAAATATAGAATTAAATATGAATATCTCTTACTATTTTTTTTAAAATGCACATTAAACATTTTCTCAATTCATTTTCACAACTAATGTGAATATAAATGACAAAATAGTTTTGACGAGATGAGGTATCATGGAGAACAGCCGTCTTTTACCATTCATTAATATTCATGCATAAGTTGTGGTTTGATGAATATGCATGAATTTAGAGAGTGAATTATTCAAATCATATTAGGAGGTGTGCTCCATTTTACAAGTCAATAATTGGTTCCCAAGTGGATAAACTCTGAGATAGTGGGCTGAATAGTTTATCCTGAGAAGATGTGAATTATTGGTGAAGAAAAATGAAGCTCCTTCTTATTATGCTTATTACATTACAAGTGAAATAATTCACTTAGATATTAATAAGAGTTAAAGTAATGAGAAGTTAATAAGCCTTCCTTTTCCCCTCTGCTGACTCAGCATTCTGATAGACCCATAATTAGGCTCCCCAAATCTCTTGAATTTCATGAAGTTATGAGGATTCCTAACTATCTGTTCACACTCTGCACAATTTCCTTATTTTAAAAATGTGCACACACTAAAAGAATAATTTGGATCCTGAAATAGAAAAAAAATATTGCATAGAATGAAAGCAAATACAGTGGAATTTCTGGATAATAATGGATAATTATTAGGAATTAAGATAATTCTAATTGGGGAAATTCAAAATAAGAATCCCATAGTTGAAGACCATTATCTCAATTTTAACTGAACATTTCAGTTTAAATACAGTTCACCAATGTATGCAGTTTCCTTAATGAGATTAGAAAACCGGGATATCTTTGTCAGAATTTGTGTTGTTGCTTAAAGGTTCAAATACACTATATAATTAATTCAGTTTGACACTGCTTTTACAGTCATGGCTCAATACTGTGGAATACTAGAATTTACAGGTTTGTAAGACACCAACATTTTTTGACAGATAAGGCTTAAAGATCTTGTAAAACTACAACCACTATGATTACATAGCTAATCCTAACTGGAACCAGATGCAGCAACTATGCTGGAATTGCCAAATTGCTTTTTAAAAATTACAAGAGAGAGAGGGAGGGAGGGAGGGAGAGAGAGAGCAAGCAAGCAAGCAATGGGACTGTGAGAGGGCTATTACAAGTAGGGCTGTGTACTAGGCTTGAGCGATCCATGAAAAAATTGATTCTAAACTCGTTTCAAAAGTAGGGGGCGCCAGCGTTTCGTTTCTGATGTCATTTCCGAATTTTGCCCCCCCAAAAATTCGAAATTAACAAAAATTCGTTATTTTCTAAATTAATTCGTTAATGGCGGACGCGCATGCACAGTGGCCAAAAAAAAACAGCACGAGGGGAGATTTTACAGGACTCTCCCGCCCTCATTTTTTGAGTGATCTTCTTCAAACTTGGTACAGTGGTAGAACACATTTAACACTGATAGCTCACCAAAATTTGGAATGTTTCCCTTATCCTCTGATTTTTGGCGAATTTTCATAGCTTTTATAATAAACCATTTTTTAATAATTGCAGAAATCTGTTCCTGTTTCATTGGGTTGTTTTTACTGTGAAAGTCATTGTTCTACTTCAGAAACTTTGTTTTTGTGGCTGAAACTTTGTTAAATTGGTGGACCAAACCATAATATGTTCCATCCATGTCGCTTGCACAAAGTTCAGGCAGTGTCATAGATTTTGCCATGTTTCTATGACAGAACCAATTAGGAAATGACATTTATCACCCAGGAACAGAAATCATAGTACACCATCAAATCCTTCCTGACAGATGGCCATCAGCCTCTGAATAAGGAAATTAGTTCCTGGTTTGAAAGTGCTATTTCCTGTTTCATTGGCTTTTCTGGGCTGAGAGTGTGTGACTTGCCCAAGTGGGTGGCTGAGTGGGGAATCAAGCCACAATTGGAGTCCAAAATTCAAACCTCTTCCTCCCTCCTTCTCTCTAAACTTCTCATACCTTCCAAGAATTCACATACTGTATGAAAGTTTGGTCAAGATGGTCAGAGGAGGGCAACTAAAATGATCTAGGGTCTGGAGAACAAGCCCTATGAGGAGTGGCTTGAAGAACTGGGCATGTTTAGCCTGCAGAAAAGAAGGCTGAGAGGAGACATGATGTATAATATGTGAGGGGAAGTCATAGAGAGGAGGGAGCAAGCTTGTTTTCTGCTGCCCTGCAGACTAGGATGCGGAACAATGGCTTCAAACTACAGGAAAGGAGATTTCACCTGAACATTAGGAAGAACTTCCTCACTGTGAGCTGTTCAGCTGTGGAACTCTCTCCCCGGGCTGTGGTGGAGGTTTCTTCTTTGGAGGCTTTTAAGCAGAGGCTGGATGGCCATCTGTTGGGAGGGATTGGATGGTGTCTTCCTGCCTGGCAGAAGGGGTTGGGCTGGATGGCCCACGAGGTCTCTTCCAACTCTACTGTTCAATGACTCTATGATTCTAAGTGAGGACAAAAGGGGGTGGGGAATGTTAAGAGGAGAGAGGGCCTGGAACACCTGGGAATTGTAGTTTGCAAGTGGGCATATTACTATTGGAAAAACGTTTGCTTCAGCCCAATGCTTTTATAAATGGTCAAAATTCAGAGGCTTCCTTCTCCTGCATTTTGAAAGCTATTATGATGAAATTTGCCAGAATGGAAGCAAAAATTAAGTACTCTTAGCCTATCAAGTTTCATAATGTTTGACCCATCCACTGATTTTTGGGGATTTCTGAAGCAACATTTTTTTAAAATGTTAGCAGATCGATAGCCACGCCTCCCTGTCCTTCTTCCTTCCACTTTGATTGGCTTGCTAAGGCTTCTGGGAAATGGAGTTTTTTCTCTCGTTATGGCGAATTGCTTCATTTCCACTTAAAAGAATGGTCAATATTCAGAGGCTTCGTTCTCCTGCATTATGAAAGCTATTATGATGAAATTTGCCAGAATGGAAGCAAAAATTAAGTACTCTTAGCCTATCAAGTTTCATAATGTTTGACCCATCCACTGATTTTTGGGGATTTCTGAAGCAACATTTTTTTAAAATGTTAGCAGATCGATGGCCATGCCTCCCTGTCCTTCTTTCTTCCACTTTGATTGGCTTGCTAAGGCTTCTGGGAAATGGAGTTTTTTCTCTCGTTATGGCGAATTGCTTCATTTCCACTTAAAAGAATGGTCAATATTCAGAGGCTTCGTTCTCCTGCATTATGAAAGCTATTATGATGAAATTTGCCAGAATGGAAGCAATAATTAAGTACTCTTAGCCTATCAAGTTTCATAATGTTTGACCCATCCACTGATTTTTGGGGATTTCTGAAGCAACATTTTTTTAAAATGTTAGCAGATCGATGGCCACGCCTCCCTGTCCTTCTTCCTTCCACTTTGATTGGCTTGCTAAGGCTTCTGGGAAATGGAGTTTTTTCTCTCGTTATGGCGAATTGCTTCATTTCCACTTAAAAGAATGGTCAATATTCAAAGGCTTCGTTCTCCTGCATTATGAAAGCTATTATGATGAAATTTGCCAGAATGGAAGCAAAAATTAAGTACTCTTTGCCTATCAAGTTTCATAATGTTTGACCCATCCACTGATTTTTGGGGATTTTTGAAGCAACATTTTTTTTAAATGCTAGCAGATCGGTGGCCATGCCTCTCCCTCCCTCCCTCTTCCGCTCTGATTGGCTGAGAGGCATGCCAACATGGCTTCTCCTCTCAGAGGGGCTACAGCTGCATCCGAAGACATCAGAAACAAACGAAAAAAGGTACTTTTATTATTCAAATTCGTAATATTTGTAAGGGCAGTGAGCAGATGGTTCAATAGCAATTCAAAACTGCTTACGAAACGAATTTTTAACGAATTTAACGAACTAACGAAAAATTTGCTCAAGCCTACTGTGTACATTTCTGTTTTTGAAAATGGGCTCCGGATGGTTTGGAGGATTCAACTGCCAAATCCAGGAAAACTAGC
Organism: Anolis carolinensis; assembly: GCF_035594765.1. Classification (NCBI taxonomy): domain Eukaryota; kingdom Metazoa; phylum Chordata; class Lepidosauria; order Squamata; family Anolidae; genus Anolis; species Anolis carolinensis. The sequence goes on from NC_085843.1 coordinate 129,053,397, forward strand.
CAGATGCGTGGAAGCTGAAGTCTTAGCCAGAACAGATCACAGCACCCGGATCTTTTCAGTGAATGGGGGCTAATAGGGACCAATGCGGCTGAGCAAGTGGTTCTGACTCTACCTCAGTAACCAGGAAAGCTGCTCGTCCTCCTTTACTTTCTTCCCCAGTAGCCTCCTCCATCCCTTCCTGAAGCCCCTCCTCCTGTGCCTGCTTGAGGCAAATAGGAACTCACTTTCCCAGCAGCATTTTGCAAGCATTAAAACAAACTTGTGCTCCCTTCCAAGGCATAATGGAAGTTGTGGTTTTTCTCTGTGTCTCTCATTTTCTTTCAAGTGAGACAGGTTTCACGCTGATGGACCTACAAAACTGAGCCTCCAAAGTTTCCCTATTGCAGCAATGGACCGAATCTTTTCGGCATGAAAACAAAAACCTCTACTGAATTCAGGAAGCATCCTAAAAACAGAACCCGGGGGGGGGGGGGGCAAAAACTGGACACCAAAAATGGCATGTGTTTTTGCCAAATTGCACACCCCTAGTTACAAGGATAACTGGAAGCAAAGCTGTGGGACCATGGATCAATGAATTACCACATTAGTCTGTGATAGTGATCATTCCAGTATGTTGTTGCTATCCATGATCATGTGACTCCTGTGGATAGGGGCTTCATGCAATTAAGCTCATTGCCTTTACTCATACTGCTGTTAATGAACTGGAATGTTTAAAGATATTTTCATTCATCTGTTTATCTTTTTAATTTTCCTTTGTAAAGGTACTGTTAGACTCCTTTTCCTCACCTCCTGCACTCTCCCTCCTCTTTATGCTGCAACAGACTAATAGGACTACTTTCTTGAAAACTGAGGCTGATTTAGCAACCTAACACATAAGGGACTAATTTTCTAGTCTCCCTTAGCATATTTCCTTTAGAATAACTCTAACAGCACTAATTAAACATTACAATCTAATTCACTATAATTGCAAGCTTTATTTGCCTTCTCACAGTGCAATCCTCTTATCAATTTGTCACTGTTTGCTATTTTCAGAGTTATATTTAATTGCTTGTCTGCAGATCTAAACTGAAGACCTGAGCAAATGTTAAGGACAAAGCACTGCCAAAGTAGCTGAATCAAGGGTTCCACTGGACATTGTTTCAGTATGGTGTTCAGTGAAATAAAGGATGCTTGTCCAGAGTCATACATGGCTAAAATAACAAGCTTGAAAGCTGTATGACTATTGCGAAGTAAACTGTTCACAAGAAACAAAGGGCATCGAAAAAAACTTCTACCATTTATAGGAGTTAAACATGATTGCACTATTGTGCATACCAGCTTCTCCATATAAGAACAATATTGTGTATAATGCATAAACTTGAAATAGTGCCTCGGTTTCAATATTTATATGAAGAAACCGGTGAGTTAAAATGATTATTTTAGTTTGTTTTGTTTTTATTTTTGCATACGTGGAAATTGGTATAAGATGTTGATCTAATTAATCATTTGAACTAAAGGTTAACAACAGATAGTGCTTTATAAATAAGTAATAGCTGTTAATGTCTACATATTGTCCTTTCCCCGTGAATGCTCACATCACAGAGTGCCAGAGGTTGCATTTTAAACTAAGATTTCAAGGATCCCTTTTACACAAGAAGCAATTTTCACTGAAAAGTCAGTTGAGCTATTTATCATCATGCTGTGAAGATGTGTCTGGAGGAAACTTTTGTGGGAACACAACTTTCACTGTAAAATGACATTCCAATATGCACCAGACCCAGTGCTGGAGAAATGGGAGTTGTCACTTCATCAACACAATTTTCTAAAAGTCCCTTGTGCAGCACTGGCTGCTATTCATTTTTGATACTGTGCAGATGCATAAGGATAGGTCATTGACTATATGCTCAAAGGAAAATGTAATCTATAATAGCTATCTATCTTACAGATATGCCCTTTAGGACATGTTTGTTCAAACCACGTGAGATTGATAATGAAGCTATTTGTGACCATGGAAGAACCTCAGACAATTTTGTATTAGGTCATTGAGATCTCAGTGGTAAGGATACTCCAAAACTCTGGCTATAGGGCTTTCTCTCCCTGAATAAATTTTCCTCAGAGACAGACAAAAAAAAAGCACAAAAGGTCACAAGGTTTTGATTTGTTTTTGTTTTTGGAGAGAGTAAGGTTGGCATGGCAATGAGTGTCAGCACTTCTTCATGGCTGTAAGGATGCATTATTCACTTCAATCCTGTTTGTAAACATTCATGGAATTCTATTTGCTCATGCAGTATTTCCTAACCTGCATCCTAGCAGACAGTACATTTGAGCACCTCAGTTATATTTGTTGAGATAAATCTGTGATAGCAGATTCAAAAGAGCTATTATTAATGTCCTTGCATTTCAGCTATTTGCCATGTAAGTTCTTTTTACCGGACAAAACCAGCCATGAGATAAAATTGTCCTAACAAATCAGGATTATCGATCAAAAAGAGAAAGTTTTATAAAAAAAGAAGGGGGAAATCAAGTTTTAAAGTGAACAAAGACCTAGAAATTGGAAATGGAAAATTTAATTGAAGGTTTGAGTTGGGGGTTGTTGTGTGTTTTTTGGGCTGTATGGCCACGTTCCAGAAGTATTCCCTCCTGATGTTTTGCCCATATCTATGACAGGCATCCTCAGAGGTTGTGAGGTACAGGTTTGATTTTCCAATGCACTTTTCAAGTAAAGAAGAACTATAGAAAAGATGAAAGAATATGTTTTGAGAATTTTGTTTGTCTTGACTGGAGATTTCTTGGTTCTATGAGATATCACAAGAGAAGCATTGGCTGTATGGCAACTGGACTGCAATGGAGGGACTATTGCAGAGGCTAAAGATTACTAGAAGAAAGAAATCCAAAGATGCAGACATATGAGGATGAAATGTGCAAAGGAAATATAAAGGTTTGGCAAGAGATACTTGATGGAAAATCACATGAAAAACTTTTCTTTGATTTCTGAACTGAATTCTAAATGGATAGAAAATATGGTGGACGAGAGAGCTGAAAGAAGAGGAATTAACTGGGAGTAGCATGGAAGATGAGGATCAAGGAGTTAATTTCCTTGTGATGGAGCTGGGCAGCCAAATCAAGTACGTGGTGATTTATTTGGAAAGAGTGCAATGTGCATTGGTGAGGAGGTGAAGATCAAGAAACTAAGGAGAGAAGACAATTGAGGAGGAACCTCAGGGAAAAAGTTTCAATAGTTAGCGAGTGCTTGGGATTTTGGAAAGGAGGAAAAATGAAAATAAAGTGGACAAGAGGGACAGGATATTTTTAAATAGAGAAACAATATCTCTTGGGATCTGTGAAATTTGCTGATTGATGTTCAATGGATCCAGGTGAGGGTGTTTAGCAGAAAACAAGGGAGAAGTTAAAGTAACCCACTACACAGGTCAAATGAGGTGGAGTAAGGGTGAATGGGCATTGTGGTGCTGCTGGGCAGTGTGGGCTACTTCCTTGTGATGGTATGGAGCTTGGCTGTGCGGACAACCTCCTGCCACCATGTATTCCAGCCTTGGGATAAACAGCCCATGTAAATGTCCCTTAAGAGAGCAGAAATGAACTAATATTGGTTTTAAGATCTAGACTGATCAATGGGAACTCAAGTTCAAGAAAATGTTTTAAAAAGTGGGGAAGAAGACAAAAATTAATTCAAACAAATTAATGGGAGAAACAACTAATGTTGTGATGTCATAACAGATTGATATTAAATGGGAGAATAGGAGGTTGATTCTTCAGTCCCATGGATGTATTTACCATTAAGAGGTATGGTGATAAGGTTTAGTTTAATTTAAAGTAAGATAAATTTAAAAATAATAGCCAAAAGATATTAATAAAGTTTACTAACACTTGCAATAAATCTACATAATTGTTAGATTGACTTTCTGTAAGGAAGATATATATATATGATCATTTGAATTTTGATTTAAAATACTAACAAAGTTATTCGATAGAAAAGAGGTGGATGATTTATTGTAAAAGAGAAGCACTGAATTGTTTTAATAGATTAATAGTTAATCTGCTGCTGTTGAGAGAATTCAAAGTAATCTTTTTCTTCTTTTCTTTTTTCTCTTCTTTGCTATATCTATTCTTTTTCTTGTTTTGTATATTGCTATAATTTTATTTTATATATTTGGAAATCTCAATAATTTAAAATAAATATCAGTAATTATTCTACTTTATACTTTAAGGGTTGGTCTTCTTTTTCTCACCAGTTTCACTTATAATAGCATGCTATATTGTCCTTATTTCTTGTTTTTTTATGACTACATATTAATTGTTTTAAATAAATTGATAGTTTCATCATATTTTCTTAGGGTTTAGGTAATGTAAGCTATTTTACATTTTTGAAAGCTGTCTTGAGCCAATGTGATGTAGTAGTTTGAATACTGGACCAAGGGCACACTTACACTGACCACAGGAAGGCAGCTTGAGAGAGTGGCATTTACATAATGCAAAATCTGAACATACTACAGTATTCTTTAAGTCCTTTAAACTGTGATAAGGAAAGTCAGGGGATGCTCCAAAATAACTCCTAAATTGAGTCAGTGTGCTCTAGTTTAAACCAAATCACATTGTATGGACACCCAAAGGGCTCTGCTGAAGCACACATGTACATTCCAGTGGACGGAATTTGAAAAAAAAAACAGACCTTGAATTCTCCACAGCTGTCAAACTGCAACTACTGAAGATACTGGAACCAGTGTGAGGCCAGCCTCTGCTAGTGTGTGTAATCACCATCTGGCTCCTGACCCACTTCCTGGACCTGCAGTACAACCATCCGCACAGTGAAAATGCTTCCTTACATACTTGTTCCACCTTGGATTAAGAAGTCAGTATAAATGTGAACTATGGGCACTTCCAGACAGGCCCTATATCCCAGGATCTGATCCCAGGTTTCCTGTTTTAAACTGGATTATATGAGGCCACACTGCCAGATAATCTGGGATAAACAGAAAACCTGGGATCAGATCCTGGGATATAGGGCCCATCTGGAAGGGCCCTTACTCTTCGGGACCATGGTCTGAATCCCTGCTTAGCCATGGAAACCTACTGGGTAAGACTATACGCTCTCAGCCTTAAAGAAAAGTAATGAAAAAATCTATAAAAAAATCTTGCCAAGAAAACCCCATGATAGATTTGTCTAAAATTTCTTATGTCAGATATGAATGGGAAATGCAAAATAAGACTTGGACCCAAAGCTAGAAAGAAAGACATCACCATTATAATCATCATTATCCATAATCATCTCTAGCCAGAAATGATATGTGTTCATGAATACCATTTCCACATATATAATAAACGGGGAGCTGAATAATAGCAGATGTTTGTGAATAAAAAAGTACCATAAATTTAACAATTCTGTATTACTTGTAAATTGTCTTGGAAAATGTTAGAAAAGATTCAATGATACATTTAAATACAAGGAGAAATGTTTTTCTTGAGTACTGAACATGAGTACTCATAGGCCATTAAGTCATTGAAGTCACTTCATCTGCTCCAAAATGCATGTCTGCCTAATCTTTTGGAATTCAGACATTACTATTCTGGTTTGTAATTCACATAACAGCATTCTTCCTTCTCTTCTGTCACTACTGGTGTACAAAAAAATGAATTATGTTTAAAATATTTATCCAACAATGCATTTTAAGAGAGCTGTAACATAGCACTTGCAATGTCATGAAGTTTTATAAGGAAATAAAAAGCTGTTTCCTAAATGAAGAGTGATTCAAGTTGAGTATCCCTTATTCAAAATACTTGGGGCCTGGTATGTCTTAGATTTGGGATTTTTTATTTTATTTAGGAGTACCTGCATTTGCATATATGTACATAATAATGTATCTTGGAGGTAGGTAAGTAAAGGTAAAGGTTTTCCCTGACGTTAAGTCCAGTCGTGTCCAACTCTGGGGGTTGGTGCTCATCTCCATTTCTAAGCCGAAGAGCAGGCATTGTCCGTAGACACCTCCAAGGTCATGTGGCCAGCATGACTGCATGGAACACCGTTACCTTCCCACCAGAGCGGTACCTATTGATCTACTCACATTGGCATGTTTTCGAACTGCTAGGTTGGTAGAAGCTGGAGCTAACAGCTGGCACTCACTCCACTCCCCGGATTTGAACCTGGGGCCTTTCGGTCTGCAAGTTCAGCAGCTCAGCACTTTAACACACTGCGCCACCGGAGGCTGGACCAAAGTCTAAACAAAAAATTCATTTATGTTTTGTATATAATTTATATAGTCAAAAGGTAATTTTATGCAATATTGTAAATAATTTTGTGCATGAAACAAAGTTTGGGTACACTGAACCATCTGTTTTTGATTTGTGGATAGCTTCTAATCCTCTACCTATGTACTCTTAATTGCTTAAAAGAATTGTGATTCTTACAATTAGAAAAAGTACATCTGGACTGAATCGAGTCTTAATTATACTATTGAGTAGAACATATTGAGATAATGTGAGCACGGCTGTTCCTGACTTGAAGGTCACTCAGTCATAGGGTTGGAATAAGTCAAAATCAACTTGATGTCAGTTAACAACAAAAAGTTAATCGTTTTTAGCAATCAAATTTGGAAAGCCAGAAGCCTGAAAATAACAATTTGTCCTTTTCTCAGTGGGAAGAAAATTGCTAAAACTATATCTTTCCTTTGAGAATGAAAATAGCAAAGAATTAAATCCCTGGGATATATTACTCCATCAGAATTGCTTAGGGGTGTGCAGCTTCATGAACACAAAGATAGAGCATTGCCTTCAATTTAAGTCAGATCTGCACAAGTGATGGCACACGGGCTGGATCCACACACACACCCCAAATGGGGAGGGGCATGAAGAAACAGCAGCCAGTCATGGGGGTTATAGTTTTGCCTCACCAAACTACAACATAGCATTGAAACATGGCCCACATTTTCTCTCCACAAAGGAGACTCAAAGTAGCTTACATTACAAGCATTACAAGCATTGTATTGAAATGCTTACATTACAAGCATTTCAATACAATTTAAAACTTACAAGCATACAAACATTAAAACAGAATTAAATATCAATGGTATTAAAATCCATAAAAAACTGATAAAAAACATATTTAAAGCTGGAGCTCAGATAGTTTGCCCAACGAAAGGCAGAGGAGGCAGTAACGGGTAACACGTCTCAGCGCATCCCCATGCAGTTCCTCCTCACTCTTGCTGCGTTCCAGGTTCAATGCAGATCAGGTTGAATTGAAGTCTCTGGTCTCTTCATTCCATGGTTGGTCAACTCAACATCACATATAAGATTCAGAGAAATGCAACAAATTGAAGTCTGAAAAAGTCACATTCCTACTAGGAATAAAATAAAAAATTACGTTCTATTAATCATTTTCAATTCCTTTAACTGAGATTATCTTGGCTGCCAACTATTTTGGCAGTCCTTCATTTAGGACCAGCATGCTTGAAACTGCAAGTCTTCAGTACAGACAAGTGTGAGAACTTTCTTTCACTGCTGCATATAGCCTATACATAGTAAAAACATATAACTTTCTCTACCTCAATTAACAATACAGCTTTTTGGCAACTCCATTGTGACTTTGTTATTACAAATGTAAATAGTTAATGGAAATGTAAAAAAATACAGAGAGTCAGAGAAATCATTTTGTAAAGAAAGCAGGGATGACTTTAAAGTTTTGCTACATTTAGTTTTCAATTCTAAAATAATAAAACTAATTTATTCAGAGGTAAGGACCATACAAGTTATTTATGATGAAGATACTACTCCTTGTGGAATATTTGCATGACTTCTTGTAAACTTAACTGAATTAAAAATAAGTTTAGAATGTAATGCTTGGGATTTCTGGCAAGATGTGAATCCTATTTTTATACTTCTATAAAATATGCTTCAGCATATTTTAGAAATTGGCAATTTGGGGAAAATAACATTCTCATTAAGAATTCTAAAATATACAAGAATCCAATATGTATCTTGCATCTTTCCATCTGCAAATGTAGTCATTGGTGATGCTGATGGCACATTTTTGTGCAAGCTATCCCATCTGTTCATGAAAGCAGAAACTTTTACTACCTTAAGAAGTCCCTCAAAAGCATCTTGTAGGTAGCATTTCCTTCTGTTCTTCAAATTAGTAAACAACAGGCAAAAGAAGAAAAAAAAGATAATTCCCTAATGAGAGAAAACAGCTATATCATCATCATTCCTTGGAACTGTGCTTCATTTTCAGGTGGAAGCTAGTCACATCCAGAGCCATTGAGATCTTATTATGAAAGTCATTTAGGCATGCAATAGATGCTCTAGAAGATGTGTTTCTGCTATTGTGGACCTTAACTCAAAGATCCATGGTAATCTAGTGCAAGGAAGGGAAACCTTTTTCACCCTAGGGCTCAATTCCAATTTAGTAAGGATCTCAAGGGTTTCATTCTAGTAGAAGGGCATAGGCAGGGTCAAAACAAAGTGGGTTGGATCAGATTTAAAGTACATTTCCAGAGCAGGTCTAAAAAGCACAGGGTGCATATAGAGTTTTTTGGGATATTAATCAACTTTGGAAACTAACCAGATCAGTCCATGACAACGGGACTATAGATAAGTCCCACACACTGTCACCTTCCTTCCATCCCATAGAAAAAACGAGATCTAACGTGTGTCCAGCTGCATGGGTTATTTGTTGGGACAGCCCCATGGTTGTCATGGCTGCCATGAAGTCCTGAGCCATGCCCAACAGGTCAGTCTCATCATGGATGTTGAAATCCCCCAGCACAATATGCTGCTGGGATTCCAACACCAAGCTCGAGACCAGCCCAGTCAGCTCAGGTAGGAAGACTGTAGTGCAGCAGGGTGGGCGGTATGCTAACGGAATCCCTATTCTGTCCTGGAAACCCACCCGCAGATAGACACACATGGCACAAGGTGCATAAAACAACGCATAAATTAAACAGTACAATACAAAATAAAACCACTAGTATAAAAATAAACAATTTGAACTTAGAACAGTGCCAATATCCTAAAATGTCATCTGTCATAAAAACATGGCCAACTGTAAACAAGATGAGGGCTGTTGAGAAAGATTTTCTGGCTGCTTCCATTGCTGCGAAGTAGGCCTTATGTGAGGCTCTAGCCCATGCTTGGTCAGATGCATTCTGAGTCTTCCACCAGCGGCACTCCAGACCCCATCTCATCCGCTTCATTATCACCAACTCCTCAGGGAACCAAGGGGCTAACTTGAGTCTGTGAGACAGGAGGGATGTTCAGGGGCAATCATGTCTACTGCCCTGGCTGTCTCTGAGTTGTAGAATTCAACCAGAGCATCAACAGGATCGTCTGTCACCATGACAGGAAAATCCCCAAGATACATCAGGAATCTATCAGGATCCATAAGTCTCCTAGGGTGGACCATTCTAATGGGTCCTCTATCCCTGCAGAGGTTAGAGGCTACGATTAGTCTAAAATAGATCAGATGATGGCCGTTCCATGACAGCGGAACAATTTTTAGTTCCTCCACACCAGAGTTTTCTCCATCCATGCTAAAAACTAGGTCTAAGTTGTGTCCAGCTACATGACTGGTCCCAGATATCATTTGGGACAGTCCCATGGTTGTCATGGTGGCCATAAAGTCTTGAGCCACACCCGACAGGGTGGCCTTGGCATGGATGTTGAAGTCCTCTAGCACAATTACTGGGACTCCAACACCAGGCTCAAAACCACCCCTGCTAGCTCAGATAGGGAGTCCGTTGTGCAGTGGGGTGCTCGATACACAAGCAAAATCCCCCATCTGTCCCAGTTACCCACTTTCAGATGGACACATCCAAACCCAGATGATTGTAGGACCAGACATCTGATCAGTGAGATGGAATCATGATAGACTACTGCAACCCTGCCTCCCTGCCCCTCAGGTCTGGCCTGCTGGTGAACCCCTCCCATCTCATCCAGCCAAGTCTCGGTAAGAGCCGTGTGTACATCCAGGATTAAGTCCTGAATGGCAGCTGTTTTACCACTCACTTATCTGGCATTAAGCAGCAGGACCTTTAACCCAAGGGGTCTGTCATGAAGGCTCTCCAGCCTATCTTGTTTCAGGGTTACAAAAATTCTGGTGTGCTTCTCCCTGAGATGGTATGTTTGACCACTCTCTCACACAATAATAAAACACAGGTCACTTCAAGAAATTAGTTGGATATAGATTTCAGGCAAAAAAAAAATGCTGGCCACATGACCTTGGAGATGTCTACAGACAATACTGGCTCTTTGGCTTAGAATTTGAGATGAGCATCAGCCCCCTAGAGTTGGACATGCCTAACTTAATGTCAGGGGAAAACCTTTAGTTTTATTATTAGTAGATATTAACAGAGTTTCCGTGAGAAACATTGAATCACTGATTACTAGCTGTTTCCAGCAAGGAACAAGACACAACATAGTGTGTACAGCCTTCAGCATTCCTGGAATAGGAGACTCATAGAAATAGATGAAGCTTTGGGATAATTGTCCATATTTAACAAAGTACAATTTGTTTTTTAAAAAATCTAACAAGAGCGACTTTAAAAATACAAAAGGACAATTTTATTTTATAAGATTTTTCTTCTGCTTATTTACCAATAGCCAAGAAAACAGAATAATCCTGTTTGCCAGTGGTCTTCTGATAGCATTAATTTTAGATACATTTTAATAGCAAACTGCCTTATATATAAGCTGCCAAATAATATTAGAATTGCATTTGCATTCAGCTAAGTTGCTTTTAAATTACATCACTTTAATGCTGCTAGGAGGATTTGTTTCTGGATTTGTTCAAGTCATGGACTCAGCATATGGTGTATTCAGTGAGAGCGAAGTCATTAGCAAGGGGAAACCTATGACTGTTCAAGTGTGGAGTCTTGAAAACTGAAAAACAAAGAGAAAATGGAAATTGTGAGAATATTAGCATCCAATTACTAGACTACTATTTATTGCAAATGTTGCCAGTTAACTGGTATTTAGGAGAATGGGCTATTAATACATTCAGTACGTTATAAATGTGTCATATTTGTCCATTCACATCACTATAAATGTTGTGATTCTACAAAGATGATTATGACAGGGAGAAACTGCATTAACAGCTTCACTTGCTCTTATTTCCTCCGTAGCACACAAATAACTGCTATGAATTAACATTGAGTTGGGTTTTGTATTGGAATGAATCAAGTACATCAGAATGCAAGGATTGGTCCTTTGTGCAGTCAAATCATGAATATTTATAAGCAGAGTAAAACCAGCAAAACATTACCAACAGCTCAGGCAGTAGAGAAATAGTTTGGTCTGAAGAAGTCAAACAATGAAATGAAAATTGTTACTTGGGCTAGAAGGTGAACTTCACCTTACTCTCAGAATCCCCCAGTGAGAAAGGTCTTGTAGGGTGGAGGATTCTGGAGTTATAACTCAGAAAAGTAACTTTTCTTACCTTTGGATTAAATGAATTTCAAACAGCTGTGTCAGCTCAATCTTTTGACACTTTATTGAGAGCTGAACTCAATAAGCTGAGCCACCAGGAACACACATGGCAGCCAGTGAAAGTGATGACTCTCTCCTGTAAAAGATATGTAATGCACAGGTGTGATATTCTCTTGTGCTGATTTTCATAGCATTGCAGTGAGATGAATCTCAAATGATCAATTTTGTAATGAAATGGCCTTGTGCCCTGTGCTTTATAGTTTTGAAAAAAGAGAAAGCAAGAAGGAAGATGAAGTCACTGCTCGCAATGACTGCAGGTATGTGATGTAATGTCTAGTAGTGGCCTGCCTTTCTTCAAGGTAGTAATTATCTATAGCACTTTATTTCCCTTCATCTTTAGGAAATGATTGGGAAGACATTCTCCTCCTAGTCCTCTTTTCCCTCTTCCTTCTTTTCTCCTCCTTCTCCTCTTTCTCCACCCCAAAAAATTGAATTCAAAGCAGCTTACCATTTAAAAGAACATGGAATTCAAAACATACAAATAGTGAACATTAAACTATTCACAGTGTGAAAACAATTCAAACCTCCAGTTAAAAGAATAAAATGGAATCTCTAAAGATAAAAAGTCCTTTAAAATATGTCAGTTGAATAGAATATAGCATTCAGCCCATTCTTTTAATATATTGTTAATTGGTGTTGGAAAGATGGGGTCTCTCTGGGAAAGGGGTTTCCAGAGTGGAGGGGCAGCTGCTGAGAAGATCTTGTAACAATAGAAGGGTCTCCTGGTGTTCGCAGGGCCTGGGAACTCATACAGGGAAATTTGATCTGAGCCATTAAGGGGGATTTTTTTTGTTATAATCAGTACTTTGAACTGTTCTGGGAAACAAACTGCTGCCAGTGGAGTTGTTTCAATAGGGATGTAGTTTGGTCTCAGCAACTTGTTTCATTTAAATATTTGATTGCAGTTCTTCAGATCATCTGAAATTTTTGAACATTTTTCAAACATAGGCCCAGTAAAGCCTGTTACGTAGGCTCAATGGGATGAAACAAAGGTTTGTACTTTCTACCAAAACCCAACGTCTCAAAGAATGTGTGAAATTGGCACACACGTTTAAATGTGCAAAAGCACAGTCCTGTGCTCTATAGAATCCAGCAGTACATCCAAACTGCAAACATTTATCTTCGGGGCAAATGTAAGCTCATCTGATATCCATTATTGGGTGCATTTTATATAAAACTTTAAAGCAGGGCTGAATTCAGTTGGGGGTCACACACCAAGTTTAGATTGTGTCTTAGGACAAAGCCTTAGAATCATAGAATAATAGAGTTGGAAGAGACCTCATGGGCCATCCAGTCCAACTCCCTGCCAAGAAACAGGAAATCACATTCAAAGCACCCCGACAGATGGCCATCCAGCCTCTGTTTAAAAGCCTCCAAAGAAGGAGCCTCCACCACAGTCTGGGAGAGAGAGTTCCACTGCCGAACAGCCCTCACAGTGAGGAAGTGCTTCCTGATGTTCAATGGAATCTCCTTTCCTGTAGTTTGAAGCCATTGTTCCACGTCCTAGTCTGCAGGGCAGCAGAAAACAAGCTTGCTCCCTCCTCCCTATGACTTCCCTTCATGTATTTGTACATGGCTATCATGTCTCCTCTCAGCCTTCTCTTCTGCAGGCTAAACATGCCCAGTTCTTTAAGCCGCTCCTCATAGGGCTTGTTCTCCAGACTCTTGATCATTTTAGCTGCCCTCCTCTGGACGTTTTCAAACTTGTCAACATCTCCCTTCAATTGTGGTGCCCAGAATTGGACACAGTATTCCAGGTGTGGTCTGACCAAGGCAAAATAGAGGGGTAGCATGACTTCCCTTCTTGTTTTCCATCCCAGGAGGCTGTTGACGAAGGGATAATTTTTGCTGGGTGGTGGTTGAAGGCTGCTATATCAGTGAGAGAATGAAATGCTTATGATTTTCAGCTGCCTACATTGAAGGAAATCTCCACATTGCTGAATCTTACTACCAAAATAGATTCTCCCCTTAAAATTCCAGATTAAAATCCATTATAGACAGAAATTCCATTGAGTTCAATAAGACCTACAGACAATGGGTTGCTGTTCATTTTCCAGGTTGTATGGCCATGTTCCAGAATCATTCTCTCCTGACATTTCACCCACTTCTATGGCAGGACATCCTCAGAGGTTGTGAGGTATATTGGAAATTAAGCAAGGGAGGTTTATACATCTGTGGAAGGTCTAGGGTGGGAGAAAGAACTCTTGTATGTTGAAGACAAGTGTGAATGTTGTAATTGATCACTTTGATTAGCATTTAATGTCCTTGCAGCTCAAAACCTGGCTAATTCATGCCTGGGGGAATCCTTTGTTGGGAGGTGTTAGCTGCCCCTGATTGATTCATGTCTGGAATTCCCCTGTTTTCAGGGTGTTGTTCTCCTGGAGATAATGCTTCTGGAACATGGCCATAAGTGTTGTGTGCGGTATTTGTTTCATCTGTTTCATTTGTGGATTCGTTTCGTACTGTTTATTTGAGAAAGCTGCACAAACACCATGCTTTACTTTTGTTTTCAGGCCGTGTGGCATACACTCCTGCAAACTTCTTCCTCATACATCAGACAAGGAGATGGGAGGAGGTGATCCTTGTCCAATCAGAAGCTAAAAAATAGTCACGTGGACTGGACAGGGAGGGTATATTAGGGGGGACGGCCCTAAAGCGGCCATTGCAGTTACATCCTTTGCTGCTGCTGGGTGCTGGTAGGTGGCTGGCTTGCTCTCTCTCTCTCTCTCTCTCTCTCTCTCTCCTTGGCTTGCTGGTTGCCTTGCCTTGCTTTTTGCCTTGCATTGCTGCTTTCTTGCCTTGCTGGTGAAGGCACTGGGCAAAGATTTGGGTTTTATTTTTTGCCTGGCTGCTTGGCATATTTTTAATTTTTTTCTTTGAAGGGAAGGGGCTGGGATTTTTGAAGTGGTAGGGGTGGGTTTGGCTTTTCTCCTTTATTCTTTGTGTAACCCCCCTTTCCTCCCTCCTATTGTTTTTTTTTAAAAGGAATAAATTTCAAAGGAAAGCTTTTGTTGGGCTTCCCTTCTCTTTTTAGAAATCAAACCTGACTCTCTCTCTATAACTGGCCCTTTGAAAAACTACTCTTTTATTTCCCCCTATCTCTCTGTATTGTCTCTGGCTTGGTCCTCCCTCTCCTTTGGGCTGTATAGAGAACAAATAAACAGCATTTATTATTTGTTATAGATTACATATATTTTTGAAAGCAAATACATTTTTGGGCTCCTATCTCTATTCAAACTTTCGGTCTCTTTCTAAAACTGGCCCTTAGGAGAACTATAACTATTTTCTCCCAATGGTCTGAATTTTGTTTGTTTGTTTCAGACAACAGGCACCCCATTTTCGGAAGTGGAGACAAAAGCAAAAATGAGCCCAGATGAATGAAACTAAACAAAACGAACAGCGATTCCATACAAATGCCCACCACTAATGGCCATACAGCCCGGAAAACTCACAGCAACCAAGTGATTTCGGCCATGAAAGCCTTCGACAACACTTACAGACAGGTACCTTTGACAACACTGCAGAAGGTTGCAGCCTTCACATAATTTCATATTGAAAATCCATTAAACTAATCTTTAAACAAATGTACAAAATAAATTGGCACCTTGATTTACTATACACTGTCACCGACATTTACTAGCACTCATTCCTTTTCATTAAACCATTTGGAATTATTTTGCTGGATTTTTTTATGCACACTATTGTATATGTTAATGTAAATTCACAGAAAAAAAGATTTATTTACTATAGAGATCTACATAGCATAATACATTTTGCTTTTAGTTTATACTACCAGGTATCTAAGGAAATCAAATGAAACATGACAAAGTTTTTTTATATTTTGTGTCAAAGGCATTGCATAAATAAGTATAAAACTGATAAAAATAGAGGAAGCATAAGTAGTTAAATAATTTTTGACCAAAACGGGCAACAGCGATTGCATTGTTTTTTAAAAACATTTTAAAAGTTACAAGACAGGAATGAAGAATATGTATTTAGTATTTTTTCCTTGATTTATTGCCACTACATGTGAGCAAATGAAAACAGTTTCACATTATTAAATCCATGGATAATTTCAGTTTCAGGACATTTGATTATGATGAAATATAATCACTTATTCATTTAGCATTGACGCTCTGTGGACCACTAACATAAAGGCAGTGTACAAACACTGTCTTTATTTTTATTCGTTGAACTTTGGTGCAACACATAAATCAGTGAATTAAGGCAGCATGCATGACTTTCCTTCCTTCATAGCAACTCTGTAAAGTAGGTTAGTCTATGGACGTGTGTGGTGAACTTCAAGACTCACTGTGGATTTAAATCTGGATGTCCTAGGGCACATCTACAGTGACCACCTAAGTTGATGTGAAACTGGCAAAGAAGGAAGCAATTTCACTTATTTGAAGTCTTGAAACTGAGTTGAGGCCTGGATGTTGTTTACATGAAAGAGTCTCACCTCAAATTGTTTCATGATCTGCAGAATTTGTGGCTTCATGGCCATAGAAGAATTGGGGTATTTTTTCACCTCTGCCCTCCATTAGAGTGCCTGCCCCTTAATTGTTTTCATCATGAGATGTGGTTTACACTTAAATGCATTGACACATGGTATGGACTCTATTTTGGAATATCCTCTGACTTTGTTTATCATGGGTCATTTATACACCACACTGTCAAGCTGCCTTCAAACTGCATTAAATGGTCAATGTAGATGCACCCTTAGCCCAAGCCTTGATCCACAATCTTCCTGGTTTCCAGCTATTCTCTTTCTTATTACATGCTTCCATGTTGACTCTGACTTATGGTACAACTATCATGAGCTTTTCTGGGTTTCATTTACGTTGGGAAGTTTAGCTCAGTATAAATGTGCCCCAGAGTATATTCATGCTGAATCTATAGCCATGGTTTAAATGGCCAGGGGACGCAGCCACCCCCCTGGGATGGCACATACCTTTCCTCCTCTATGTCTTTGACACTCCTAGCTGAAGTTGGCCATCGTCAAGAGTGCTTTGACTGTAGATTCCTGCATGAAAAGTGCTGGGAATGGATGACCCTTGGGGTCATTTCCAACTCTTTAGATCTATGACTGAAAGAAATCATGAAAATCCCTGTGCCTCTCACAAAATACATTTTGTGTACAATAATTATATTTTTCCACAAAAGGGGTTTTGTTTTGCATATGATTGCTACTACTGACATAATAAAATAGTGTTCTTTTTTGTCATGGACAAAATCTGAAAATTAAATAAATAAAAATAAAAACCCTATTGTATTACATACATTCACATACATATTTATTGCTGTACTTTTTGTTTGCTGTCAAGGTCACTTCAAGTTATTGAACTTCTATGAATGAAATATCTTCAAGAGTCCCAATTACTAACTGTTTTGCTCAGGTCTGGAGTGTCTTCGTGTAATCTTCAGCTTCTTTGGAGTTACTAGATATTCATGCATAGGTTTAGAATTGTTTGTAAAAAACCAAACCTAAAACACCTGGTTCAACTTATCAATGGGTTAATGCGAATACTGCACTTGAACTCTTAAAAGAAATTATCTACTCCTCTGAGTAGAGTATTGGAAAAGCTTAACAGTAGCATTATTCCTGCAGTGGCACCACTTCTGGCCTTTTTGAATACCCAAGAGAGAAAATTTCTGCAGCAGTCAAGGATGGATGGCCCGAGTCATTGCTACTTTCTCCTTCCTGCAGAATGACCTCCAACTTATCCAATAGTCATATCAAAATCCATAACTTTGGACCCAAAACTTGCCCTTGACTTATATATGAGGTCGACTTATACATATGTTAGGCACATATAAAGGTAAAAAAATACAGTGTGTGAGTGAGTCACATAAGCATATGTTCTACAGTGTGTCTTTGCCTGGATAAAATGTCATGTCCTATTTACATGTCTACCAAACTCATATATAAGTATGAGATTGAAATTATTTGTTTTCAGTGTATTTGGGAAATACACTGAAATTTTGATTTAACTTACATTTTTGAAATATTGCAAAACCCACCCCATCTGTTCTGAAGAATCTTGTGCATGCTTTCTTTTTTTATTATAGCTATTTAGCTTCATTAGTTTGGTTACAGCTAATTAGCAGCCTTTAGATCGAAACACAAAACCCTGATGCAGTGGAACTGCAGATAAATGAAATTATGAGTAACAATGATACTTGATTATAATTCAGCAAATACAAACTGCCAGTGATAAACTACAGATTTATTGTGAAATATACATTTGAAAAAATGTCAGAGATTTGTATTAACAGGCTGTTTTAGCAATATTTTGCTGACACTAACCTGTAGAAATACACTCCTATACTCCCTTATGTGTTTTCTGCTATGAGACTTTTTGGATGGTTCAAGGTATTCATACCTGTATACCAAATTCAAAAACAAGATCGCATTCATACAAATGTGGGATGTTCTGCAATCGCCTCTGGCAATACTGGTTTTGATTTATGAAAGAGAACTACTTGTACGTTTTTTAAAAGAGCTCTGTGTTTTGCTCTCCACACTGTTCAGTCTCTTAAAAGTATGTTTTAAATTGATTGCCAGCAGTGCTTTGAGCTATGTATTATGTTTGGTTATACTTTGCAGAGTCCTCTGTATTGCCAGGGAAGTTAATGGAATATTTCCCACAAGGCAAGTAGTGCAATTTTTGATTTAGAGTTAACTAGTTTGAAGGTGTTCGTGTCAGAATGTGTAGCCAATTAATAATCATGTTTCATCTGTATAATACCTTTCCTGAATTATTGACATTTTGTAGCAGCACAGTTCATCCCTTTTGATTCTATTTTTGGAAATAAGAACAAATTAAGATATTAATGGTAGCATTTGTTTGTAAAGAAAATAGAATCACACTGGAGTAATTTCTTTGCTGTTGCTTAATTTACTCCATGGTTCAGCTCTTTCACAATACAGAATTATTAAACTATGAATCCAGTTCACTGTCATGGTTGTGTCCTTGAGGAACTTGGGGTTTGTAGGTTGGTGAGGTACTCCAACCATCTGGCTGAGAATGGTAACTAAGTGCCCTTCCTTTAACTTCAAATCACAAAATTCAGTAAGATGTTGCTATTTGGGTTAAATTTGAATCATAGCACTACAATTCTGTAGTGTCCATTAGCAAACAGATATTTTCTTCAAACATATTGACCTATATGCAAAGATAAGGATGAGTAAAATATTTGCCTTCAACCAAGTCATGTCTCTTATGGTTTCTGCTGATTGACTGCTAGATAGCCAACAAAGCATACGCTATAGCTTCAGTGTGTCTCAGGAGATACTAAAGGTAATTTTTTAAGGTTTGTTACATTTATGATCTGCACACATTACATTTATGAGGGACTATTCCTACTATTATTGGCTAGGCTACACCCAAGATTTGACGGAGGCATGCTCTGTGTCCTAAGTGCATCAGAGGAACTACTGATACCAACAACAGAAAATGCCTTGTGCACTTAAATGATGAAAATAATTATCCTAGGAGGTTATGTTGACACCCACTTTGATGGTATGTTGCTTGTCTTCTCCTCCTCATCCATTTTCTTCCTGCTCCTCCTCCTCCTTCCTCTTCATCCTCCTTTTTTGCCTGATTTTTATCAGTGTAGTTCCCTTATAACACTACTGCATTTTTGTTGTTGTTAATAGTTCTTGGCCCTTGACTAGTTTGCAAATAAATGTATGCAGCTGAAAGTGTGTTATAGAATGCAAGTTGACAGGGGTTAGATCACACCCTGGATTCCTTCTGGAAGAATCTGAAAATTTGGATGTTCACAGGTGCCTTCTTGTAACTGATAATTAATTGTCCATGCACTTTACCTAGGCCTTGGCCATTCTATGCACTTTATTATCTTTAGTCATATTGATTGGGATTACTATCTATGTTTTAAATTATTTTAATTTTTAAAAGATGTGTTACTATACTGTGATTTTATTGTGTTATTGTTTTTATTGATGTAATACTGTTTTGGGCTTTTCCCGAGCCATAGGGTTGTTGTATGTCTTTCGGGCTTTGTGGACATGTTCCGGAAGTATTCTCTCCTGACGTTTCACCCACATCTATGGCAGGCATCCTCAGAGGCTGTGTGGCATGGGTAAACTAGGCAAGGAAAGGATATATATATATATATATATATATATATATATATATATATATATAATCTGTGGAGAGTCCAGGGTGTGGCAAAAGTCCTTTGTCACTGGGAAGCCAGCATTAATGTTTCAGTTAATCACCCTAATTAGCATTGGAAAGGTTTTTTCTCTTGCCTGGGGGGCATCCTTTGTTCAGTCATAAGCGTCCTTGGGTCTCCTCTGCCCTCAGAGTGTTGGTTCCCATCTACTGTTTTGATTTTAGAGTTTTTTAAATACTGGTAGCCAGATTTTGTTCAGTTTCATGGTTTCCTCCTTTCTGTTGAAGTTGTCCACATGCTTGTGGATTTCAATGGCTTCTCTGTGTAGTCTGACATGATAGTTGTTGGAGTGGTCAAGCATTTCTGTGTTCTCAAATAATATACTGTGTCCAGGTTGGTTCATCAAGTGCTCTGCTATGGCCGATTTCTCTGGTTGAATTAGTCTGCAGAGTCAAAGAACATGAGTCAAACAAGAGTCAAAGAACATGAAAGGCACTGCAGACTAATTCAACCAGAGAAATCAGCCATAGCAGAGCACTTGATGAACCAACCTGGACACAGTATATTATTTGAGAACACAGAAATGCTTGACCACTCCAACAACTATCATGTCAGATGTAAGCCTTCATTTTGTTTAATGTGCATCTAAGAATGTAATGTGTGGAAAGGACAAATATATTTCAGAGTTATTAGAAATGTTTTATTTTGAAGATATTCATACTCATGTCTGTCCTCTACTGATTTATTGCTGCCAATTGGTCACTGGGGCACATCAAACGATTAGATGGCTCACATATTATGAAGCAGCGAACTCTGATCTAAACCTGGATATGTTTCTCCAGTTTTAAAAGAACTTTGTGTTCCTTCTTATGGAATTTTCTAAATATGAAGGTTCTTAGCATTAGGGTTTTCAGTCTAGTTAATTCCTCTATGTTGATAGCTTGGGCTGACATTTCAAACATCATGACTAGCTAATCCATCTTAATAAGCTTCTGGCATGGGCTTTCTTTTTGCTATTTCACTCACACTTTTCTTTTTACATCTTCCTTTCAAGACATCATTATTCACTAAGAATAAAGAGTACCTGTAGAAGCTGAGCTTGCATTCCTTTCATTTCTACACAGATTTCCTGTGACTTTCCCTTTTTGCTGTTCTTAAAATTCGAGAGCAATATCTCACTTGTAAAATTGTTTTGTTTGAGAGGGTCAGAGTAATACTGGAAGCTGAGAAAGGAGAAGACGCCTGGGAATTTTACTAATGCTGTAACTATAAATCTCTAAAATAAAAGATTTGCCTGCTTTCCTGATTTAATATAGGTGTATAAGTTCTCCTTAAAGATAGCCATAGATATCATTCAGCCCAACCCAGCCTTTTTGTTTGTGAATATGTACAGTTAAATCAGTTGACTTATGACAACCTCATCATTTTTTTAGGGTTTTCTTATGCAATGGGTTTGCCAGTTCTTCTAAAATATAGCCTGCAGAACCTGTTATTCATTTGTGGTTCCCATCCAAGTACTAATCAGATCATACCCTGTTTAGTTCCCAAGATCAGGTGTGATCTGGTGCTTGTAGGGTATTTAGGCCCCCTCCAACCTTTTAGCAAAGTTGTTTTCTTAGCTTACTCTGCTGTTTCTGACCACAGATTGCAGGTCTGGGCCCAAATCCAATTGCTCATTCAAACTACTGAAGACTCACTGAATGAATTACTGAATGGTTGTGCCAGCAATTATGTAAATCCCATTGATCCATTAGGTCTAATCTGTTTGGAGCTAGCAATTGGATTTAGGACTTGTTTGTTGTTTTAAAAAGATCTGTCGTTTGCTCCCAAGGTAGCTATTGACAGCTATCAAATTCAATGAGAGGAAATGTCGACATTCCTCTTACCTCTACCCCCCACAAATGCACTTCTAAGGCATGGAAACAAATGTCAAATATGACCTGTATCACTAGAGGACAATGTAAGGAAGCTCCCAACAAGGAGTCATATTGCAAACCAAGCAGATGCATTAAAGATAAGACTTGGAATGGGGAAATGCCCTTGTTCATGTGAATCCACTAACACTACATGAATGCCAAGTAGTGGAAGCTCGTCACACTCATCTCAAGAAGATTTTGAATACACCATGAATGTTAGTTTTTAACTTAAAGAACCTATACAAAGTGCTGGGTATATTTGGCAGATAAGGATCTTCCTTAATATAATATGGAGTGAATTTACTCCCACAAGTGAATTTACTCCCACATGCAACTACAGACTTTATTGCCCAGATGTTGCAAAGCAACAGGTAGCATCACTCTGGTCCACCACCACCCTGCAATGAGGCTGTTAGTGCCAACAGACAACTTGTACAATGAGGTCTCATTTCTTTTACAGTATTTGCTTTTCTGCCCTGGAAAAAGAAAACCCTTTTTAAATAATGAAAAAGAAAAACACTTTGGAATTGCAACTCACAACTGCAAAGTACCTTAATTTTTTAAAAAAATTAGGAAGCGCCACAATATGTCACTAGACTATAGCCAAGAGAAATGATAAAATGGTGGCTTTCTTCTCCATCCTTTCTGATTGTACAGAACTTTTCCTGCCATGGGTATTACCTATAGTTCAGTAAACTTCCTGGCTGTGAGAGCTACAAAACAGGGAGGGTGGCAGGGAACTACCCTGAGCTGTGCTCATATTGTCAGGTAATATTCTGTGCAGGCCTATCATTACAAGTCCCAATAAACCTATTATGTGAAAAATATTCTGTAGACTACAAAATTGATTAATATCTTCCATAATAGCACAGAGCCATTAGGTAATGTCCCTAACATTTTCGTCCCATTTAACATTTTACTTAGTATTTGAAGCATGCTTGCATGCTCATTCCTTTACTTGGGGCAGGAAAAGTCTGTGTAAAGCTCACTCAACTGGATTCAGGACTAAGGCCACAAGCAGTAATTGGGTCAAAATGAAACAAAATAAAAAGTGACATTAAGAAGGACAAAGAAAACAGAAATGACTAACTTGATTATGTAAAGCTTCTTTTAATACATCACAGGAGACGTCTGAAAATGTGTAAGCCTTTTTTTTAATCGTGGAAGATCCTACTAATTAAAAAACATATTCTCTTCAGTGACCTCTCTCACATCACTGAAATTAGCCTTATATTACATAGGTTTCCATAGAAAAATTATTTGAAGTCCTGTTATTTAGCATTATAGAGGAATGAGATAAATGATAGCAAGCCAGCCTGAAAGGCATGCATGAATAGCTAAGGAGAACTTGGCATGGTGTGGGCTATCTTGACCATTAGATAAACTAAGACAGTTGCCTAGATAATTTCAAATCCACAGGAACAAAAATGTTGCTTTACATAAGGATATATGATTTGTCAGTCTCACCCAGTTTGGACTATTCCTTCTGGCATTCCCTTTCTTGTAAGGTAAATTGTAAGGTCTAATCCTGGGACTTTTCATTTGCAAAACACACAGTATACCACTGAGCAATGACCTTTACCAAGTAGTGGGCATCTAACTGTCAAGGGGCACCAAGTTCTTGATCATTTAATGTAATATTGTATGTTACCATAATACTCCACTAATATTCTTCTTGAAGGAAGCTATGTCATTTTAACATTTTTTCTTGCTGTGAGAAAGAAAATTGTCCAGTTTTGATGCACTACTCACAATCTGAAAATTATTCTAGCCAAAATTAAAATGTGGTTGCTTAGAGAAAATACTAAATATCATGCCAAATTTCAGTTACAGGAAGAGAGATGGATGTGCCTCCTTTCATCACCCCATTCTCCAGCAATATGGAAATGTCTGTCTTGGTGTGTGTGTGCAGTTGACAAGGTTGATTTGAGGAGGATTTTGGACATTGTGTATGCAAGGATAGTAAAAATGAATTATGACGGTATAAAATAGATTTGCAACATTGTAATTACTAAAAAGTCAGTATTTCAGCAGCTAAATACACTGTTTTCTGTGTGAAAAAGATGTGTAAGCAAATTCATCCTGAGCCCCAAAGATATTTTTTTCTTCAAACAGTTAGAAATGTGTTTTTCAAGCATTTTCCAAAAATGTTTTTTAAATATTTTTTCATCCCTATTATTGGGTGAAACTTTATGCAATATTTTGGACAGTCCCAGGTAGGAAAGGCATCTCCTTGTTGATAATATTTTTTTCTTCCTTTTTTTACTGCTGGCCTTTTGATGGTAGGATGTTGTTGGAAATATTTTTTAGCAAATTTGAAAGCCATACATTAATAGCATTCAAACAACTAATGGATTATAAATCAGGTTGCATTTTGAGAATGGCTTGTGTTTAATTTCAAATCTAAACATGCAAATTAATCTAAGAAAACAATCACAAGAAAAAATGCAAACAAAATAACATTACCCAAATAAAGTCTGAATTTGTTATCAGTTAAATTAACTAAATATTAATGAATCCTTTAAAAGTCTCAGATAACTGCATAACAGCTGCATTGGCTACCAATAGAACATTGGATCTCTTACAAGATACTGATCCTGACATTCAAAGCTTTCCTTTTTTCCATCAGTGGTCACCTCGATCCTCCCAGGAAAATCTCCTATACGTACCGGGCCCTAGGGAGGTAACCCTGGAAGCTACAAGGCGTAGAGCCTTTTCGACTTATGCTCCAATTCTGTGGAACTCATTACCTCCATATCTTAGAGCAATGTCGGAGTTGTGACCTTTTGGAAAAGCACTCAAGACTTGGCTGTTTGGTTGTGCATTTAAGTAAATCAGATCTAATTTGCCAAATAGTCACTGTTGAATGTTTTTAGGTTGAATGTTTTTATGTTGAATGTTTTTATGATGAATGTTTTTATATTGCGGAATGATATTTTAAATTGTAAGTCGCTCGGAGCACTCTGGTGGAGAGCGACTAATTAAGAAATAAAGTGAAGTGAAGGTGTGTGTGTGTGTGTGTGTGTGTGTGTGTTAGTGTTGTGCATTTGGAATTGTTCGTTTTGTGTAGTTTCATTCAGTTTGTCTCATTTTCATATTCATTTTTTCTAACTAAAATGGAGCGCCTATACAAAATTTTTGTCTTGCTTATGAAAGAAACAAAAAAAATTGTGCCATTGATGGCAATGGGGGGGGGCCCTCCGGAGGCTCGCCCCCCCCACTCAGATTTAGGTCTAGAAGGATGAAAATCACCACACACGGAGGGCATATCAACCCCTTTTGGCCCACTAACATTTAAAACGTTTGGGTCTTCCCCTCAACAAGAAGTTATTTCCTTTTAAATGTATTTATTTTTAAACAAATAAATAATCAATAGGAGGGGGGATGAAGAAAGGGGTTTTAAACTAAGAATAAAGAACCCCCCTCACACACACACTTTCCTGTTTCGTTGGGTTGTCTTTACTTTGAAAGTCATTGTTCTACTTCAGAAACTTTGTTTTTGTGGTTGAAACTCTGTTAAATTGATGGACACTCAGCAAACCATGTGCTATTATAGCACAATATAGTTTGCTGAGGATTTTTGGTTATGATGGGACATGCAGTGCTTTGAGGAGGCCAAACAAATAAAAGGGGACCTTGAACCCAGAGGACTCAGCTATGTAACATTGCTACCTCTCCCCAGACAAAAGGAGGGCACTACACCACCAGCAGAAAGGGTTTTTGGGAATGATGGGACAAAGGCTTCAGATTTTTAAAACAAACCAACCCCTTTCCCTTCCCCTAACTTCCAACCCGCACTTTTGTCTCCAGAAATAAATGTTCTTTCTTACTCCTTTATTTTTGAAGAAACTGCATCAATTTTTTTTAAAAAAACAACTCCTTTCTCATCCCACCCCCAAAATGCCTTCTGTTCTTTGTGAAGAGTCGACTCCTTTTTTTTTTCAATGGCTGCCAGTGCCTGGTCCCCCTGAAACAACAGGCCAGGCAGGGAGGCAGCCGCAAAAGACCAACCAATCAACCACCCTCTTCGCTCCAACTTCCAGGCCAGAATGAGCCTCGAGGCATGCAGCAGACGCTTTTAAAGGCGGACGTCCAAACCCCTCCCTTTACATGAACATCCGCACTAACTGGGCAGGGAGGCAAGCCTAGGCTAGACTGCTGCTCCCTGCAAACAAAGTTTGGTTACTTCAAAAACACTTTCTCATATATCCGAATAAATAACGAGCCCATGAAATGAATGGGCTCCAATGCTTCGGAATTGAGAGTTAATTCTGACTCGCTAATGCACGTCAGAACCCCATTCAAAAATCAGAATAGATCCCATTTTATTCCAATTTCCAACGATTCCGAGGAATTTGCCCATGCCTACTGGACATAATATCAAGCAGTGTAGTGATGCCAGTGCAACACTAACTTAAAGTAAAAAATTAGGAGAGAAATATTCAATATATTATTGTAAAGTTTAAAAAAGAAAAGCATATATTTTATTTCAAGAATAGTTGAGAAAATAAATTCAAGATTACTTGTATTTTGGTAGAGAAAGCTGACTCTCATATATGAGTATAAGCCATCCTTAGGCAGAGCCTAATGGATCATTCCTTCCTAGACAAAGGAACAAAAATATAACCTTTTGAAGAAAGAGAAAATGACCTCTGAAGGCAAGAAAGAAAAAGACTTGAGCATATAGATCAAAGAAAGAAACAGAGAGACAAAACAAGAAATGCACACATGCATTTTCAAATGCCCTATGTCACTTATTATTATTACTCTAAACAAGTCTTGGTGCATCTTTGCCAAAATCAAACCATCAACATAAGTCAAAATGCAGGAAATGACAACAGGTTTGTTGATTTCTGCAAGACAAATGACCTCCAGGTTAACTATGACAAAACCAAGATTTTGGTTTTTGGGAAAAGCAACAAAAAGCAAGTCTGGAAGGGAAAAGACCACTACATTGAGCAAGTAAAAAATTTCAAATACTTAGCACTCTGGTTTAGCAACAACTTGTCATGGTCCACTCATTTAAAATACACACTGGCCCGGGCCCAATCAAGTACCAGTGCCATCAGAAGGTTCTACCACTCCAGGGGAAACCAATATATTCCCCCAGCCCTGCAAGTCTTCCAAGCAAAGGTGAGAGCACAAATACTCTATGGAGCCCCTGGCTAACCCCAAATAACAGTGCCATTAGATTATTTCATTCAAAATTTCTGCACAAACTATTTGGCGTACCAAACTGCGTTCTGTATGCAGCTCTATGTTTAGAATCTGGCCAATGCTCTATAGAGGACACCATTTGGTTAACGATCATAAAATTTTGATTATATATCCACTTCCATAGCTCCAGTAACTCATTGACCCAACTCACCTTGAGCGAACACCACCACTCAAAATGGTGCACAACAGTCCTAGCAAAGATTGAGAAACTGGACTATGATAAGTCAAAATGTAAGTCCAGTTGTCATTTTTGTATCCTGTGTAGACAGGGATCAGTGTTGCCTTTTGTAAAGCCTTATTTGATTAGTATCTTGTTTAGTTTCCCAATCCATGGTCTAGTTTTAGATCATAAATGTATTTTTGTAGTTTTCAAATAAGTGGCTTATTTCCTGCTTTTTTAAATTCAGGAGGAAATCTGTCCTGATTTTCCCGTGTAAGAAACCTGTCTTGACATCTAACTGTTCAACATGATTTTTTTTCTGGATCCTGCTGCACTGAAGAGTGCCTTTATTGTGATGTTCCTCACTATAGAGGCAAAGGTTTCATTATAGTCCTCGGGACATTTCTGTGAGTAGCCCTGAGCTACTAATCTGGCTGAGTATCTATTGTGCATTTCATTTGATTTTGAAGACCTACATTCTACAGCTACCTACTGCCAGTTCCATGAATGTCCAGGCTTGATTTTTATGAAGAGAGACTATTTTTTCTTATGCAGCTTTTCTTCACTTATTTGTTTCTGCTGCAGGCAGTCTTTCAATTTCTTCACAATTGGAAGGTTCATATGGTGCCACTACCTTTGCAAGTTAGGACAGGTATTAAGATGGCATTCCTTTGTTTATCCCTAGTGTCTCATCTTCTTCTATAGTTACTTCCTGTCCCAAATCTTCTGTTCTCTTTGCATCTGCTTCTGCTTGTTTATTCGCTTCCACTTCTTCATTTCTGACAGTTGTTTGAGGCAGGCAGAATTCATATGCATTCAGGTCAGTGCACCATTAGCTGTTCTGTACTTTGGGCTTCCTTTATTGTGCTATCCATGTCTGCATGGTTCACATTTGTCCTCTCAGACTCATAAAAGTACACACACTTCTCACTGTATGTCACAGACAGAACGCCAGCGAGTAAAACAAAACTCAGTTTATTGAGGTTACAGAACTAAAAACTCCCATAGGAAACAAAGAACAGGGCAAACACTTGACTTCAGTGTGATAAGTAACAAAAAACAGCTCAGTTTGAGCTTAAACGGTTCAAAGGGATAAACCGGGTTAAACAGAAGTATAATCCGGATTAAATCAAAAGTGCTTACTTCAGCCTGGCAAACAATGCAAACAAAAGAGGATCAACAGGAGTCAGAATGTAAACAACAGACTGGTAGCAGATTCCTCTCTGCTACTCAGAAACAGCAGGAGAATAAACCAGGCTTGTTTATTTCTTCCTGCAGCGAACGAAAAGCATGGTCGTAGTCAGGATTCAGTTTAAGGTTCAGCGGCCAACGATATCCAGGTCCAGGCACAGCAGTCAGGGTAACGGCAGTCAGCAGGGTCCCAATCCGGTCCAGAGGTCAATAGCCAAGCGTAGTCGTCTAGAAATCCAAAGGTCTCACCGATAGCCAGCAGAAGGGATAATCCGGAATCGAAGTCAGTCAGTCCAGCATCAATCCAGTGTGAGTAGGTATTGCCCGTCAAAAAGATGACGGAGGTCCAAGGTATCCAGTAACGAATCACACCCGTCTTCAGGAAGTTCCCCAACAAAAGCCCAAGCGTCCGTCCAGATTACCTTGCCCAACGCAATTAGACATTGGTCCCAAACCCCAATTTATCCCAGTTCAAGCTCATCATCGCTGTCAGCTGCCATCCCAATTCCAGGTGCCCCAACATCATCATCCTCATCAGAGCTTAAGCACCTTTGACTACGCCCCACAGCATCCCCAGCTGTGGATCCCGCTCCATCCCTCCAGCCAGTCCATGGGTCTGATCCTGCAACCCGCCAATCACCTCCCATGCTTTCATTGCCTGTTTCCCCAACACCCAAATCCTCCCTCACACGAGTCCATTCCATGTCGTCCTCCTCCGAGCTGGCCATCTCTTCCTCCAAACCCTCAGAAAAACCCTCAAATGAGTCCTCATCTGTCGGGTCTGTAAACAAATCCCGGAGCCATTTTCTTTCACGCTCCTCGAAAGAGTCTGACTCTCGAGGAGTCTTATGACCCCTTCTTCTATTACCGGAGCCCGAAGGCTCAACCATAACACTGTAACTCCATTTTCTTCACAAGTGAAGGGCGTTGTGTGCCTAAGTTCAATGCCCTATTTGGATGTGGTGTGATATGTACTCACCACCACTGTTGGTCTGAAGAGCTTGAGATTTTCTGTCTGTCTTGTTGCTCACAATTGCAATGCATTCCTTCATGAACTGCAAGGTATGGCTTTTCGCTTTAAGCAGATAGGTCACACAGGTTAGTAAATAATTTATTTCGTGTCAAAAGCATTGCATAATAAGTTTAAAAGTGATAAAATAAAGGAATCACAAACAGCTAAATGGTTTTAGACCAAAAGTGGGCAACAGCAATCGCATTGTCCATAGCTTTAAACAACTCCTCCTCCGTGCATAAGTCAGGGCATTGTGGGCAAGCATACATATGAGGAGTTGTTTGTTCAGCTCCACAGTCACACAAGGTGGAAGATTCCTCCAGGTAGTGCCATCTTACCAGGTTGTCTTTCAATCTGCCCACTCCGCTTCTCAGTCTATTTAGGGACTTCCAAGTTGCCCATTCTTGGTTTGCCCCTGGAAGAAGACCCTCATGGGGCGCCAGGTATGAATTGGATCACAGAAGTCACTGTGGATCAGTTCTAGTGGCTGCATTGATTTGTTTTCACCATTCCTGAGAGTGGATGACCTAATGTCTTTCCCTTTTACGCAGTTCACACAATTTGTGTTTTCATTATTGCATACTTTCATCTTTATGCCTTTGATAAAACCATTTCTTTTGTTATCTAGTATTTGGTATTTATCCAATAAGCATTTTACCACATTTGCTTATTCTCCTGTATAGTGCAGTTCAAAGACACCTTATTTCTTAAATACTCTAGCACATAATTCTTCATCTTAGGATAAAGTACACATGTTGCCACCTAAAATGCACATCTTTTAAAACAGATATTTTAATAATATTTTATCTATGTCTGGAACATATAAAATCCTAATTGTTTTGATTGGATAATTGTAATACTTTGTCTCATAGTGTAAGATGCATGCCCTTCACTCTGTACGGGCACAATGCATCCATCAACAATATGAGTATATTCAGCTTCATATGAATTCAGGTTATTGAAAAAGGGCAGTCTCAATACTATTTGCTTTGTTTCCTTTGCATCAGGAATGATGGTCTCAACAATAAACTTATTCTAGATTGCTACAAAGATGTTTTATGATTGTGAGAGCCCTTTGACTTAAAGTTGATTGAATCATTTTTCTTCTGTTTCTTCTTTGGAACAGTCTCTGTTTAGAGTGACAGCTAACATTGACAGATTGTTCTAATCTCTTATTGGCTAAGCAGACTCTTTGAAAATGTCTCACTATAGATATAGTATTCAAGTCCAACTCTCCTTGGCAATTGGCTTTAGGTGCTTCACATGTAAATCTCCTTTGTTCTCTTTGTTAGAAGGCACGATCATCAAGTTTGCAGACGACACAAAACTGGGAGGGATAGCTAACACTCCAGAAGACAGGAGCAGAATTCAAAACGATCTTGACAGACTAGAGAGATGGGCCAAAACTAACAAAATGAAGTTCAACAGGGACAAATGCAAGATACTTCACTTCGGCAGAAAAAATGGAAATCAAAGATACAGAATGGGGGATGCCTGGCTTGACAGCAGTGTGTGCGAAAAAGACCTTGGAGTCCTTGTGGACAACAAGTTAAACATGAGCCAACAATGTGATGCGGCTGCTAAAAAAGCCAATGGGATTCTGGCCTGCATCAATAGGGGAATAGCGTCTAGATCCAGGGAAGTTATGCTCCCCCTCTATTCTGCCTTGGTCAGACCACACCTGGAATACTGTGTCCAATTTTGGGCACCACAGTTGAAGGGAGATGTTGACAAGCTGGAAAGCGTCCAGAAGAGGGCGACTAAAATGATTAAGGGTCTGGAGAACAAGCCCTATGAGGAGCGGCTTAAAGAGCTGGGCATGTTTAGCCTGCAGAAGAGAAGGCTGAGAGGAGACATGATAGCCATGTACAAATACGTGAAAGGAAGTCATAGGGAGGAGGGAGCAAGATTGTTTTCTGCTGCCCTGCAGACTAGGACACGGAACAATGGCTTCAAACTACAGGAAAGGAGATTCCACCTGAACATCAGGAAGAACTTCCTCACTGTGAGAGCTGTTCGACAGTGGAACTCTCTCCCCGGGGCCGTGGTGGAGGCTCCTTCTTTGGAGGCTTTTAAGCAGAGGCTGGATGGCCATCTGTCGGGGGTGCTTTGAATGCGATTTCCTGCTTCTTAGCAGGGGGTTGGACTGGATGGCCCATGTGGTCTCTTCCAACTCTACTATTCTATGATTCTATGATTCTAGCAGGGTAATTTGAGCCAATGTGTTGTGCTGCAGCCTCTGAAAGAGATGCTCTTTTCTCATATAATGGGAAGTGTTTTGCCTACATTTTAAAGCTGGACATCACATCAAGGAATAGTGGTTGTGCCACTGTACTACCCTGAGAAAAAAAGGGAGAAATTCCTTTTGTAGACATCCCTGCAAAACTCCAGTCTTGTCCTTGCTGGAGAGTAAATTCAGTGATACCTTGAGGTAAGACAGACCCCCACCTGGATATGAAAAATGCGCCTGAAATGTATATTTAGATGTATAATTATGCTGGTTTTTAATTTATATTTTAATTTTTATTGTAATTTTTAATCTTGGATGATTTTTAACTGTGTTTCCGATGTATATTGTAAGCCGCCCTGAGTCCCCTGATGGGTGAGAAGGGCGGGGTAGAAATGATGTAATAAATAAATAAATAAATAAATAAATAAGAGTTTAATTCATTCCATGACTGAACTCTTAATTCAAAACACTCTTATCTCAAAGCAGATTTCCCATTTAAATGCTATTAATCTATTCCGAACCCCAGGACCCTCTCCCCCATTTATAAATAACAAATAACAATGTATAAATGCACATTTACATGGAACAATAAAAATAGAAAGATCAACTTTAAAATGGTAGAAGCATAACGTTGTGGCAAGAAAGGACATTTGAGGCAACAAAATGTGTGTTGGCCAGTGTAATAGCAAGGCAAAACCTGCACGTTCACATGGAACAATAAAAAATATATCAACTTTTAAATTGTGGAAGCATAAAGTTATGGCATAATGGTAGAAGCACCAAGCACAAAATGAAGCGGCAGAAGGATGATTTCCTTCACCTTGTACTCATTGCAGCCTCCCTCTTTCCTTTACTCTCTCTCTCTCTCTCTCTCTCTTTTATGTGGTTTTAATGGTTATTGTGGATATTTCTTAGATTTTTTTGGAAGCCCCCTTGAGTCCTGTTATAGGAGACAGATGACATACAAATGCAATAAATTACTAAATAAATTTGTGCTCGTTTCAGCTATCTCAGCTTACTTAAAATTTCCAATATTTAAAAGCTCAGAAGAAAAAATGCAGTAACACAGTACCTGTGGATAGTCTTGTGTGAGCACACCCTGTAGAATTGTTTGGTATCTATATCAAGCAGAGTACCACGTATACAATACAACCTGACCTTGTGGTAGAAAACAGGAGAGAAATACTCTGTATGCTTTTTTTAAGATTGAAAAGCTAAAACTTACATTTATTCTTTCAGGAAATCCATTTGGGATGGAAAGAAAACATAGACAAAAAATTCGTTGTATTTTGGTAGGTAAAAGGTTTTCCCCGACGTTAAGTCCAGTCATGTCTGACTCTGGGGGTTGGTGCTCATCTCCATTTCTAAGCTGAAGAGCCGGCGTTGTCTGTAAACACCTCCAAGGTCATGTGGCCAGCATGACTGCATGGAGCGCCGTTACCTTCCTGCCGGAGCGGTACCTATTGATCTACTCACATTGGCATGTTTTTGAACTGCTAGGTTGGCAGAAGCTGGAGCTAACAGCGGGCGCTCATTCCGCTCCCGGGATTTGAACCTGAGACCTTTTGGTCTGCAAGTTCAGCAGCTCAGTGCTTTAACGCACTTCGTCACCAGGGCTCCTGTATTTTGGTAGAAGAGCTCTTAAAGTTGACTCTCGTGTATGGGTGTAATAGATACCTCCTTGCTAGAAAAGAGGTCATAACTAAGTAACTTTTGGGGAAAAGGTGAAAATAACTTCTGCACATAGGAAGCAAAAAAGGCTTCATAGCTTAAAGTGCAAAAAAAAAAAAATGATATGAAACAAAGCACCAAGGAGTTTTACAGGCATGCTTTATAAAACTCCCTGGCCAAATATACATTGACCAGCAAACCAAAGACCAGTACAGATGCAGTCTTCCAATCCCACTGCTGTAGCGGGTTAGTCTAGTCAACATTGTTTAGTTAAGTCAAGACCACATGAGCCCCACTGGATGGTCAGCTCACCTTCTGTGTTATCCCCACTGATCCCAGCTGTCCATACATCTCTGTGTGAGGTTCTGGTTATTGCAGAAGCCCTGTTCTGACATCAGCAGAGGTCCGTGTGCAACCAGAAAGAAGGATGCTGCAGACAATCTACTCAATTTAATTTAGTTCAATTATATCTATGTATTTGTTTTCATTCATCTCAGTGAGCTTTCACCATTTGTGACCACACCCAGAATGATGGAACTAGACAAGTGTCATTGAAGATAGAACTGAACTTACTCTGAAGTGAACAA
This sequence comes from Anolis carolinensis, assembly GCF_035594765.1. Lineage (NCBI taxonomy): Eukaryota > Metazoa > Chordata > Lepidosauria > Squamata > Anolidae > Anolis > Anolis carolinensis. Next base: position 129,086,992 of record NC_085843.1, read on the forward strand.
GTGTCTAAAATAAAATGCTGATATACTCCTAAAGCATGAGCTACTGAATCCCACAGTTGTGAGTTTTTACCTGTATATTTTACTTTTTCCTTGTGGTCCAATGTGAAAAAAATAGTTTGTCAGAAAGAAGTAACCAATCATAAGGCATCAAGTGTCAATGCTTCTCTTCCAGTATTTTGGGGAAACAAATTGCATCCATTTGAGGGTGGACTTAAAATCTTATTAATTTCTGAAACAGCTAATTCTACAAGATATTATATCATTGGGGGATGCTGCTAAGTCAGAAGTAAAATAATGGCCCTACATAGTCTGTGCTGATTCAGTTAAAAACCAATGTGTAAGAATAGCATATATATAAATTATTTGTTCACTTATTTGATTTACAGCCCATTTTCTCTTTTAAGTGAGATTTGGGACTTCAGCATTTCATGTATATATTCTATCCATATCTTGGCAAGCAAAAATAAATAAATAACATAATCTGAAACCTTTGTGGTCAGTAGACATGGTTTAATAGAAGTCAGGAAAAGACTTACTTTGCAGTTCCATTTAGCAGGAAGGAAAGGAAACAAAAGGAAAGGAAACTTATATAGAAGTCTATGTGTGTGAAATATTTTGACAGTGAGAGGAAGAGTAGGTCCCAAGAGAGGCCCCATCAAAGATACCATCTGGATGTCTTCCATATGTTTGGGGTATTTATACAGATAAAGACACTTCATCATATTTCTGTCTTTCTTAAAGTTATTTTTGAATTGAGGTTTGCCTCCATTTGGAAAGAATACTCAGAGCTCTGTATCTTTTTTTTTCAAGATCAAGCAGTACAAATCACTTGAGGGAAATTCTGTTTGTTCGTACCTAGATGCACTTCTGCAATCTAATTAGCTACTTCAGTTAAAATGTGAAAAAAATCAACTTTCACCGTTTTAAATTTGGTTGCAATTATTTTGCATGCGAGAATAAAAAATACAGTGTTCCCTCACTACTTCACGGTTCACTTTTCTCAGATTTCACGGTTTTTCAATGCACTCTAAAATACTATTATCAATCATAAAAAATTAAAATTTACAGCCTAAGTAAGGGAAGAAGGAGAAGCTAAAGGAAGAGAAAAGGAGCCTAAGCGGCAATGGGAGGAGAAGGAGGCGATTTATCAACACAAGATTGGGATTCTGGCCTGCATCAATAGGGGAATAGCGTCTAGATCCAGGGAAGTTATGCTCCCCCTCTATTCTGCCTTGGTCAGACCACACCTGGAATACTGTGTCCAATTTTGGGCACCACAGTTGAAGGGAGATGTTGACAAGCTGGAAAGCGTCCAGAGGAGGGCGACTAAAATGATTAAGGGTCTGGAGAACAAGCCCTATGAGGAGCGGCTTAAAGAGCTGGGCATGTTTAGCCTGCAGAAGAGAAGGCTGAGAGGAGACATGATAGCCATGTACAAATATGTGAAGGGAAGTCATAGGGAAGAGGGAGCAAGCTTGTTTTCTGCTGCCCTGCAGACTAGGACACGGAACAATGGCTTCAAACTACAGGAAAGGAGATTCCACCTGAACATCAGGAAGAACTTCCTCACTGTGAGGGCTGTTCGACAGTGGAACTCTCTCCCCGGGGCTGTGGTGGAGGCTCCTTCCTTGGAGGCTTTTAAGCAGAGGCTGGATGGCCATCTGTCGGGGGTGCTTTGAATGCGATTTCCTGCTTCTTAGCAGGGGGTTGGACTAGATGGCCCATGTGGTCTCTTCCAACTCTACTATTCTATGATTCTATGATAAAGATTTAAAATAGTGTATAACTGCTAAAATAATGTATAAATATTAAAATAAATATAGTGTCCCTACTTTGCGGATTTTCACTTATTGCGGGTGGTCCTGGAACCTAACCCCAGCGATAAGTGAGGGAACACTGTACTCATTTTTTTCTCCTAGTTGGGTGAGATTATGAGAAAATGTTTTTCTTTCATTCTTCCCTCCTCCCCACTATACATTATGAGAGACACAGAGAGATAAAAATGTCAACTGGAATACAGTCAGTCCCTGAGTTACAAACTTCTGAATTACAAATGACTCATATTTAAGAACAGGGGTTAGACAACAGGAAGTGAGAGAAATCTACCCCTTGGACAGGAAATTCACTCCTGAAAGAGTTATCATGGGGTAAAAAGTGTCTCCCCTGAAGGTTTATCACCAATCCAACAAGATACATTTTTAAAAATCCAATTATCACAAGGACAGAAAGGTTAGTGAAATCTTCTGAACAGGGAGGGGCACAGACAGCAAAAATAATCAAGGGGGGGGGGTTTGCCCTTCCCTATGTTGTCCAAAGCTAAATATATGTGTGTGTGTGTGTGTGTGTGTGTGTGTGTGTGTGTGAAATTACATTTTTAAAATATACCTGTTCTGATTTACTGTATACACAAATTCACCTTAAGAACACACCTACAGAACCTATCTTGTTTGTAACTTGTGATTGCTTGTACTATGTCCAGTTCTGGACATCACAATTCAAGAAGAATATTCTCAAGCTAGAATGTGTTCAAAATGCCACCAAAATGAGAAAAAAGGTCTGGAAGCCAAGCTCTATGAAGAATGGGTTAGGAATATGGGTGTATTTAGCCCGGAGATTCTAAGTTTAAGAGGCGCTATTATAGTAATATTTAAATATTTTAAGGAAATGCCTGTTGAGGAGGAGCCAGTTTATTGTCTGCTGTACCAGAAAGAGGGGGGAATGGATTCAATACAAGTAAGTAAGTAAAGTTTTATTTCTATCCTGCTCTATTTCCTCATGAGGACTCAGGGCAGTTCACAACATAAAAGGCAAATATTCAATGCCGCATAATACAACACTGAAACAATTCAAAATAAACATAACAGAGCATTCAACAATAAAGAAAATCACATGAAAACAACAATAATAAATTACACGATGTTAATAAAACAGAAGTTAAAAGGTAATTCAAACTCCAGGAAAAGAGATTTCACAAAAACATTGGGAAAAACTTATTGATGGTAAGAACTCTTCAACAGTGGATTACACTGCCTTAGAGTGTGATGAAATCATCTTCTCTGGACATTTTAAAACAGAGGCTAGATGACCATTTGTCAGGAGTGCTTTGATTGTGTATTCCCATATAGCATGGGATTTGACTGAATGGAAGTTGGGATCTCTTCTAACTCTATGAGCCTAGGACAGAAACATCATTCACCTAGAAAAATGGACCCTGTTCTTTCCATGCCTGGTAAAAGTCCTGGGGATGGTGGCCATAATGTTGCAATTATGACCATGTGATGATCATAAATATGAAATATTTATGGAGGATTAAGTAACTCTTTCATATTTATGAATACTGCTTAGTTATGATTGTAACACTATTGCCACAATCTTAACTCCAGAATTCCAGCTATAGAAATAAATGTGCCTCTAAATTCCTTCATGACAATTTTTTGAACTGCTTTGTGTACTAAAAGAAAACAAAAGAAATCCATTGAATTTTGTATGAAGTACAACAAAAATAAAATAAAAGTTGTGTGTGTGTGTCGGGGGGGGGGGGGTTCTGTCACTTGATAATTATTTCCACAGGATATTCTGAAACATATCAACAAGGACAAGTAAATTTGAAAATGTATGTTACATCTCTGTTAAAGATATTGCTAAATGACAGCCATTACTTCATTAGCTGAAATAAATATTCATTACACAATAACACTTTTGGAAAAAGAATGCACAAAATTTCCATGAGTGTGGTTTAAAGTTTTCTGAACTGCTGGATATTTCACTTTGTTTCATCATCTTTCTTGTCAGCAGATTTGCAGCACAAAGATTTTCATTTTCTACAATCTGATGGAAAAGTATTGCATTTTACAAATAGGCTGAAGTTGATTGTGCTAGAGATCTGTTTTAAATAGCTGCTTGAAATGTACTTTTCTTGGAAATTTCCCTTGTGCAGCACTCATATATGTGGCATTTTATAGCATGCATCTCTTTCTCTCTATGTCTTAATAGATAGCTAGAAAGAAAGATAGGTAGACAGATCACATCAAGTACAGAATAGTCAGCACATCAAGTCAGCACAGAACGTCTCCAGAGCCTGCAGCATATTCATAATGTAACAAACAGAAAAGAATACTCTGAGAACCACTGAGAGAATTCTTTGCCTACATTTTTTTCTGAAGGCTATCAATTCTTACCCTTATTCAAGTAGTTCCTTGGTCCTCTTTATGAGGATTCACAAAGGAAGGGGTTATAAGGGTTACCAGCATAAAAGTGAATCCTGGGGCAACACTTATTAATTGTGAGAAGAGTTGTGTAAAATGAAAATTAAATAAAACTGTCTACCTACTTTTAAGTCTTTTATGAAAAACATTTGCTTCAGCAAATGACGGCCAGAATGTTGTTGAGAACTTAACATCTGCAAGAATTAGAACTGGTAGGTCCCATAATGTCTGTATCCAATAAAAGGCTTATGGTGCATTACTATGCAGGGGAGCCAGCACATTAACTGCTGCACATTGGGACAGTTGGACAATGGATACCATGCACATTGTGCATTGCAACACTGACTAGGGAATGCTGGTGTGTCATTGTCAATTTCCCATTTTTCATAGTCACAATTCTCTAATAAAGTGGCTGTGAGTTTTCTGGGCTGTATGATCATGTTCCAGTAGCATTTTCTCCTAATGTCTCACCTGCATTTGTGGCTGGCATCTTCAGAGGTTCTATATCAGGTATCTTCAGAGATTCTCTAATAATTTCTTAGTATCGCTGCTATTTACCTATGCATAAAGTTACATAATGTATGCTGTGATAGTGGATTCTGAAAATTATACCTACTGTATATCCACATACAAGCAATGTATTATATATATATATATATATATATATATATATATACACACACACACACACACACACACACACACACACAAAATGTATAGGTGTGTAAAATGAAGCAGGTTGAAATTCAATTAGAATTTTTTTAAAGTATGTACTGGGAAGAAGAAGAGTAGAGTCCACTTCATCTTATGGTAACCCTTAGGCATGAGCAAAAAAAATCAGAAGAGTTGGAAATCATAAGAAAATTGGAAGTTGGAAACCATATCTGAAGTGTTTGCGTGGCCCACAGCAAATATTTTAGAATTGAAACTTACCCATACTCTTTTGTTTTAGTTTTGTAAATCTCAGAAGGCTCCCAAAGTCAGTTTCATATTTAGTGCAGGGAAGCAAAGCCATTAAGTCAAAAAGGCTGCCTAATGGCTGCCTCAGTGCCTGCCTTGCCATTCTTCTCCCTGGAATTAATTGAATCTCTTCTCAGCATTAGGAGCTGTGAAAAGAGAGAGGGAGCAGTGTGTTTTAGGAAGGGAGGAGCTTTATGACAAATAATTCAAAAGGCCCTGCCCTAAACTACATTTCCCATTTCATTAGCATCAGAAAGCACCAATAAGGATAGGATGGAGGGAGAGAGGTGTCTGTCTGTCACGACCCAGGCTGCAGAGCACCAATAACCATACACAGAGGCCAGAATCTAACTAATATCTTTATTGAAGGAATATATAAAGTTAATAAAAGCAAGTGTATGAAATAGTCCAGAAATAGACCTTTCAGGAAGGTCAAAATTAGTCCAAAGAAACAATGTCCAATATGAAATATTAAGGTCCAAAGTTGTAATCCAATAACCGAAACACTCACTTTGCCAGGCAAAGTGAGGGGAGATGACAAGGTCTTTTAGTCCGTGAAACTTGAGCGAGGCTAGGAAGTAACTTGATTCTTGGGAAAACGAGGCTTGATTCAAGGCAACAAGGAAACAAGGAACAAGAACAAGATCCGTGGTAATTTCTTGGCAAAATCCGGGAAACAAGACGAGGCTGAGTCTTAGAAAGCAAGGCAGGATTCGTGGAGTAAACAAAGCTGGGAACGAAGGCTTGGCGACAGGAACGGAGGCTTGGAAGCGGAGTAGCTGTCCACACACGCTACTCCGGTTGCTGACGAATTGACTCCGCAAGATCCCTTTGTGGGTAAAACACCTAAATAGGGTCCCGTTTTCCCGCCCAAGAGCAGTTCTCTGGAGAACCAGAAACAAAAGCTATTTTCTGAGTCCAGATGCATGACTCCCTAAAGTTTCCCATGGGAAGCAGGCTTAATCAGCTGAATGCTTAGCAGCTATCCTAGCACTCCTGCGAGACGCCTGATCGACTCCTCTCTGTTGTTTACAAAAATCATGGCGAGAAAACGTAGGAGATTTAGGCTCAGGGCTTGTTTGACAGACTTCTGGAAGACAAATCTCTTGCAGGTGCAAGGTTTCCAAATCTGGCTGGGAAAGTTCCAATTCTGACTGAAACGGCGAAAAACCCAAGTTTTCCTCTTCATCTGGCACCACAGTGCCAGGAATGGGACTACATTGCCCATGGGTCATCACACTATCCCCCCCCCCTCAAGCCCCCTCTCAAAAATGGGCTCTCTCCCCGAGGTGCGGGACCGCGGCTTAGCAGGGTAGTTCTGATGGAAGCGGCGGGCTAAATCGGGGGCATGGACTGCGGAAGCGTCTACCCAAGAGCGTTCTTCGGGGCCAAAACCCGCCCAGTCAATGAGATATTGCAGGCGGCGGCGGTGAAAGCGAGAATCCAAAATGTCCTGAACCTCGAATTCTTCCTCCCCATCCACTAAAACAGGAGTGGGGGCCGGCCGGTCTGCATCAGGGCGCACACCATCCGCCGGAAGGAGCAGGGAGCGATGAAATACTGGATGAATGCGCATAGAGCGTGGAAGTTGGAGTTTGAAAGTCACGGGGTTAAGTTGCGCCACCACTGGATAGGGACCAATGAAACGGGCATCTAACTTCCGGCAAGGGCGATGGGAGGGCAAAAAGCGAGTGGACAGAAGAACCCGGTCTCCTACCTTGATTTCGGGGCCCGGCTGGCGATGTTTGTCCGCGTGACGTTTATAGTCCTCCTTGGCTTGGTCTAGTTGCTGGAGCAAGAGTTGTTGCACCGCTGTGAGTTCCTGCAGCCAGTCCTCTGCTGCGGGAACTTCTGAGGTTTCAATGACAGGGGGAAAGAAACGTGGATGGAAGCCGTAGTTTGCAAAGAACGGGGTTTCTTTAGTAGAAGCCTGGACCCCATTGTTGTAGGCAAACTCTGACAGCGATAACAGGGAAGCCCAATTGTCCTGCTGGTAGTTCACATAACAGCGAAGGTATTGTTCCAAAGTGGCATTGGTGCGCTCAGTTTGCCCATCTGTTTGGGGATGATGAGCCGAAGATAAACGAGAGTCTATGCCCAATAGTTTTTGTAGTGCTTTCCAGAAACGAGAGGTGAATTGGGACCCATGGTCTGTGACCAAACTCTTGGGCAACCCATGCAATCTGAAAACATGTTGGAGGAATAGATCTGCAGTCTCTTTGGCCGTGGGAAGGCCATCACAGGGAATGAAATGGGCTAACTTGGTGAAAAGGTCCACCACCACTAGGATCGTGGTGAATCCACAGGAAGGTGGTAGATCAGTGATAAAATCCGCAGAGATTATTTCCCATGGGTGGGATGGGGTAGGGAGGGGATGCAGAAGCCCTGAGGGCTTTTCCCTTCTTGTCTTGGAGCGCTGGCATACTGGGCAGGTGTTGACATATTTTTCCACATCCTTGCGGATCTTGGGCCACCAGAAATCTCTTAGGATCAAATGCATGGTTTTAAATAGTCCGAAATGCCCTGCTGGCTTGCAGTCATGACACAGACGAAGTGCTTTTTCCCTGCCCGGTCCTGGGGGGATGTAAACATGATTTCTATAGCAAAGTAGCCCATCCTTAAGCGAAAAGGGAAAATGTAGTCCTTGGCGAAGTTGGTCCTGTGCCCAGGCATCTGCTTGCTGACTAGCCCTGATTTCCTGAGCACAAAGGGGCCCTGGAGTAGAGGGAGTTGATTCAATGGGAGTGGATTTGGTGTTTCCCACTGTGAGCGTGGCAAAGTTCTCGGGTTGTAGCAGCTGGGACTCCAAGGTCTCCTTGCGCCCTGCAGCGTATTCCGGTTTCCGTGACAGAGCATCTGCTTGCTTGGTCTGGGCTGGGGTTACATAATGAATTTGGAAGTTAAAACGTTCAAAGAATAAAGCCCAGCATTGTTGCCTCTGATTTAGCTTGCGGGCAGTTCTTAGATGCTCTAGATTCCGATGATCAGTATGGACTTCAATGGGAAATTTGGCCCCTTCTAGCCAATGTCTCCAAGTTTCAAAGGCTGCCTTTATGGCCAATAGTTCCTTTTCCCAAATGGTGTAATTTCTCTCTGGTGCGGTCAATTGACGGGAATAAAAGGCACAAGGATGAAGATGATCTCCCACTGGTTGTAGGAGTACAGCCCCGATTGCCACATCGGAGGCGTCCGCCTGCACAACAAAAGGGGTTTCAGGATCTGGATGCTGAAGGATTGGCTGGGACGTGAATAATTTCTTTAGTTGCTGGAACCCTTTCTCTGCTTGATCTGTCCAGCGGAAAGGCTGTTTCCCACGGATGCAGCTGGTGATTGGGTCAGACCAGCGAGCAAAGTCTGGAATGAACTTGCGGTAGTAGTTTGCGAACCCCAAGAATCGTTGCACCTCTTTCTTGTTGGTTGGCGCCCGCCATTCCAATACTGCTGAAACCTTTGCCGGGTCCATGGAGAGCCCTAGTGGCGAGACGCGGTACCCCAGGAAATCTACCTCTTGTAGATCAAAAGCGCATTTTTCCAGCTTGGCATAAAGTCCATGATCCCGCAATCGTTGTAACACCATTCTGACGTGGTTCTCATGTTCTGATTGTGATCTAGAAAACACCAAAAAATCGTCCAGGTAGATGATCAAGAACCGATCTAGATAATCCTGAAAGATGTCATTGACAAAATGCTGGAACGTTGCGGGAGCTCCACATAAACCATAATTCATAACTCGGGACTCGAATAATCCGAATTTAGTCTGGAAGGCGGTCTTCCACTCGTCCCCTTCTCTGATGCGAACTAGATTATAAGCCCCCGAAGATCCAGCTTGGTGTAGACCTTGGCTCCTCGAAGTCGGTCTAGTAGGTCCGAGATCAAGGGCAGGGGATAGCTGTTCCGCTTAGTGATATTGTTCAATGCTCTATAGTCCACCACCAAGCGTAAGTCCCCTGACTTCTTTTTCACAAACATCACTGGGGAAGCGGCTGGGGATTGAGAGGGTCTGATGAATCCCTTGCGAAGGTTTGACTCTATGAACTCCCTGAGAGCTTCTTGCTCCGGTTCAGTCAGGGAGTAGAGATGTCCTTGCGGGAGCGGGGCCCCCTCCACCAAGTCAATGGCACAGTCATAAGGTCTATGTGGGGGTAATCTCTCGGCTTCTTTTTTATTGAATACATCCCAATATTCTGAGTACTTCTTGGGCAAGGTGATAATGGGTTCAGTGTCTGTGGCATGGCAGACCTTGGCTACAAGGCAATGGTTTTGACAATATTTTGAAGCAAACTGCAGTTCTCTGTTGGACCAGGAGATGCTTGGGTCGTGAAGTGTCAGCCATGGAATTCCCAAAATCACAGGGAAATGGGGAACCTCGGTAACAAAGAAGGAAATCTCTTCCATATGTTCCCTTATCCACATTCTGGTGGGTTCCGACCACTGGCTTACGGGACCCGTCTTGAGGGGGCGGCCATCGATGGCTTGCACCACACGGGCGTTCTTGAAGTCATGATATTGTAATCCCAGAGAGTCGGCATACTCTCTATCAATGAAATTGTTTGTGGCTCCTGAGTCTATCATGGCATGGACCATGACGGGCCCTTTTTTTGCTGACCACAAGGTGACCACTAGAAGAAATAGGACCCCGGTTGGCGGCTCTTGAGTGGGTTTTTTGACCGGGTTGGTGAGCCTCTCTACGCCCGGTCGCTGGCTTCCCCCGCCGGCTGTGCGCCAGCCGCCTCAGACGCCTTCGTCTCCGTGGAGGACGCCGCCGCCAGACGGGCGGCGGGCTTCCCCTTGGCTGGGCACTCTCTGGCGAAGTGGCCCCCGTTTCCGCAGTACCAACAGAGATTTAGGCGTTGGCGGCGGGCCTTCTCGGCGGCATCCAATCTGGGACGCACATTGCCCAACTGCATCGGCACCTCCTCGCTCCCTCTGGGGTATGGGACTGGTGGCGGGGGTCTCCATACTGGACGCGGCTGGACGCCGGTGGGAGCGGGAGGTTTCACCCCAGCTCTACCGCTCTGGCCTCGGACCCATTGTTTTCTGTTGGCAAGCATGACTTCAGCTCGTAAACATTGATCAATGAGTGCTTCAAGAGAGTGGGGAGGATCCACCTTGGAGATTTCTTCCAGCATCTCAATGTTGAGACCCTCCCGAAATTGTCCTCTGAGGGCTACATCGTTCCAGCCGGTGTTGTGGGCCAGCACTCGGAACTCGGCTATGTACTGGGACAAGGGTCTGTCCCCTTGGGAGAGGCACCGGAGTTTGTGGCCGGCTGCCTCCAAATTGTCCTCGATTCCCCAGGTCGCCTTAAGGTGGTCCAAGAAATGTTGCGCTGACCTTAGATGTGGGGAGACTTGGTCGAACAGTGCCGTCGCCCAGTTGGCCGCTGGCCCGTCCAAGAGACTGTAAATCCACGCCACCTTGATGTCTTCTTGGGGAAACTCGGCAGCACGGGCCTCTAGATAAGCCTGGCATTGGCGACGGAAAACATGAACCTTAGAAGCTTCTCCAGAAAACTTGGTTGGCAACGCCATGGCCGGGAGACGGATTCCGCGCTCCTTCAAACCCCTTATTTCCCCATCCTGCGCATTGAGCTTGTCACGGATGCGGTCCACTTCGTCCTTGTCGATGGTGTAGCTAAGTGGCTGGCCACCCGGCACGGTTCCGGTAGACATACTGGCCTAGGTTAATTGGTGCTTAGGGTGGCGGAGTCAAACTGTCACGACCCAGGCTGCAGAGCACCAATAACCATACACAGAGGCCAGAATCTAACTAATATCTTTATTGAAGGAATATATAAAGTTAATAAAAGCAAGTGTATGAAATAGTCCAGAAATAGACCTTTCAGGAAGGTCAAAATTAGTCCAAAGAAACAATGTCCAATATGAAATATTAAGGTCCAAAGTTGTAATCCAATAACCGAAACACTCACTTTGCCAGGCAAAGTGAGGGGAGATGACAAGGTCTTTTAGTCCGTGAAACTTGAGCGAGGCTAGGAAGTAACTTGATTCTTGGGAAAACGAGGCTTGATTCAAGGCAACAAGGAAACAAGGAACAAGAACAAGATCCGTGGTAATTTCTTGGCAAAATCCGGGAAACAAGACGAGGCTGAGTCTTAGAAAGCAAGGCAGGATTCGTGGAGTAAACAAAGCTGGGAACGAAGGCTTGGCGACAGGAACGGAGGCTTGGAAGCGGAGTAGCTGTCCACACACGCTACTCCGGTTGCTGACGAATTGACTCCGCAAGATCCCTTTGTGGGTAAAACACCTAAATAGGGTCCCGTTTTCCCGCCCAAGAGCAGTTCTCTGGAGAACCAGAAACGAAAGCTATTTTCTGAGTCCAGATGCATGACTCCCTAAAGTTTCCCATGGGAAGCAGGCTTAATCAGCTGAATGCTTAGCAGCTATCCTAGCACTCCTGCGAGACGCCTGATCGACTCCTCTCTGTTGTTTACAAAAATCATGGCGAGAAAACGTAGGAGATTTAGGCTCAGGGCTTGTTTGACAGACTTCTGGAAGACAAATCTCTTGCAGGTGCAAGGTTTCCAAATCTGGCTGGGAAAGTTCCAATTCTGACTGAAACGGCGAAAAACCCAAGTTTTCCTCTTCATCTGGCACCACAGTGCCAGGAATGGGACTACATTGCCCATGGGTCATCACACTGTCCCTCTAAAATCTGAAAATTCAGCAAAAAATCTGTGGATAAGTGAAACGTTCTGAAAATTGGTGGGCTAAGAGTGGTAAATGTGTTCTACCATTGCAGCAAGTTTCACCTCAATAGGAAGACAGAAACTCCTAAATTTACCCCAATTATACTCAGTGATTGTCTTATCGGGCTAGGCCCCATGTAAGCCACCCCGAGTCCCTTCGGGGAGATGGGGCGGGGTATAAAAATAAAGTTATTATTATTATTATTATTATTATTATTATTATTATTATTATTATTATTATTATTTAATTATGTGCGTGCGCAATTACTGTAATGAAGTAATAACGAAATTTTGTTATTTTTGTTATAGTAAGAAAATTTTCACCAAGTACCATTAAGAAATGAAGTGCCAGACCCCCACTGTTTTGTAATGAATTTTGAACCATTTTAAATGGATCACATATCCCTAATAACCCTATAATCATAATCGTCAAAGTCACCCTATCATCAATAGTTCTGCTCAGGTCATGCAGATTTAGGGCTGTGGTTTCCTTTATTGAGCCTGCCCCCCTCTAATGTTAATTAATCCAATTAATCAGTCCCAAGCACAGGATATCTATTCTATCCTAATTGGGACTAAGAATAGACTTCAGGTCATTATGATTAGATGTAAGACATTTGTAAAAACTTTGTTGTTAGCTGCTGTCAACATAACTAAAACTTATGGTGATTTATTTATTTCGTGTCAAAAGCATTGCATAACAAATACATTTTAAAATGATGGAAAAAAAAAGGAAATCACAAGCAACTAAATAGTTTTAGACCAAAAACGGGCAACAGCAACCGCATTGTCCGTAGCCTTAAACAACTCCTCCTCCGTGCATGAGGCAGGACATTGTGGGCAAGCATACATATGCGGAGTTGTTTGTTCTGCTCCACAGTCACACAAGGTGGAGGATTGCTCCAGGTAGTGCCACCTTGCCGAGTTGTCTTTTGATCTGCCCACTCCACTTCTGAGTCTGTTCAGGGACTTCCAAGTTGCCCATTCTTGGTTTGCCCCTGGAGGAAGACCCTCATGGGGGGCCATCCAGTTAGAATTGCCAGGTTTAGCTGCCCAGAGGGACACCCTTGCTGTTGCTGGAGGAACATCAAGAGGAGTGATGGTTCTCATGAAGCCCTTCCTTGATTTGAGTCTGGTGGGAGGAAGCTGATAGTCATGCAGTGGGTGGCTTTCACAGTGTTCAACCTATTTTCTCTCACCGTTAGCAGCAACTTCCCGTCGCACGTCAGGAGGGGCAATGCCAGCTAACTTGTAGAGTTTATCAACAGGTGTAGGTTTAAGGCATCCTGTGATGATTCTGCATGTTTCATTCAGTGCTATGTCCACCTGCTTCGCATGGGCAGACTTGTGCCAAACAGGACAGGCGTACTCTGCAGTTGAGAAAGACAAGGCCAGGGCTGATGTTCTTATTACTTTTGGGTCTGCATCCCATGAGCTGCCAGTCAGTTTCCGCAGGATGTTGTTGCGTGCAGCTACTTTGTGCTTGGTGTTCATGCAGTGTTTCCTATATGTTAATGTTCGATCTAAGGTGACGCCAAGATATTTAGGATGGAAACAGTGTTCGAGCTCTTGGCCTTCCCAAGTAACTTTCAGTTTCCTGTTGGCTTCACGGTTACGTAAGTGGAAAGCACACACTTGTGTCTTGGCAGGGTTAGGCTTCAGGTGGTTCTCTTTGTAGTAGCTGGAGAGATCTTTCAAGGCATTAGTGAGTTGCTTTTCAACTGTTTCAAAATCTTTCGCTTGTGTTGTGAGGCCAAGGTCATCAGCATATATAAAACTCTTTGTGAGTGGTGGTTGTGGCTGGTCGTTCGTGAAGATGTTAAATAAGGTCGGTGCAAGAACGCTGCCTTGGGGTAAACCATTCTTTTGCCTCCTCCATCTGCTTTTCTGGCCCTGAAACTCCACATAGAAGCTGCGGTTTTCAAGGAGGGTCTGGACAGTTTTTGTAAAATCAAAGTCCCGGGTAATATGGTAGACTTTATGCAGCATTTTTCTATGTTGCACCGTGTCATAGGCTGCCATAAGGCCCTGAAACTCCACATAGAAGCTGCGGTTTTCTAGGAGGGTCTGGACAGTTTTTGTAAAATCAAAGTCTGGGGTAATATGGTAGACTTTATGCAGCATTTTTCTATGTTGCACCGTGTCATAGGCTGCCGTAAGGTCCACAAAAACTGTTCCCGTAATCCAGCCTTTCTCATAGCCTTCCTCGATATGCTCAGTCAGATGAAGAATTTGACCTGTACAGTTTTTTCCTGGTCTTAAACCTGCTTGTTGTGGAATAAGCTTGGGTTCGATAACAGGTCCTAGTCGATTTAATAGCACCCTCTCATAGACTTTATATAGATGACATAAGAGGGAGATTGGTCGATAGTTCCTGGCATTGGAGGCATCTCTACCAGGTTTTAAAATGGCAATGATCTTAGTTTTCCTCCATGCTCTGGGAATCTGTTTGTGTGCCAAGCATTGATTGTAGAATTTCAAAAGCCAGTTTTCAGCTTTGGGGCCCAAGTGTTTGATTTGCTCCATCATCAGGTCATCTAGGCCAGGTGCTTTACCAGTCTTACATCGCTTGATGGCTTCTCTGAGTTCTTTCAGGTTTAAAGGAGAAGACAACTGGTGGGTTTCAAGTTCTGGCACCCTGTTGATTTTCATCTTTATTCTACTGTGGTTGGTTTTCCCATTCTGAATTAGCTGGTGAGCTATCTGGTCTGGTGTCACGTTTGCGTGTCCATGGTTGACCACAGGATCACTATCCAGGCGTCTCAGCAGTTGCCAGGCTTTTTGGCTACTCTTGGACATGTCAAGGTTCTCAAGCAGCTCTATCCAATGGTCTTTCTTAGCATGGTGATTGTATGAGTGAAAGATTTCCAAGCCATCCTATCATCAACAGCCAAACTTAGGTTTGACTGACACAAAGCTGGGACTCCTCTGCTGCCTTCAAGGGGAAACAAGATCTAATGGTTACAGAAACTGGATTAAATTATAGAGGGCAGTAGATTTTGATTGCAAATTAGATGGATCTTCTGAATAATGAGAACAGTTTGGCCATAGAAGCAATTACTTAGAGGTGTGATGTGGTCTTCTCTCATGGATGTCTTCAAGAAGAGGCTGGATAGCTACTACTGATGATGTTCTAGTTGGACAACTTGCATTGAGCAAGCAATTTGTTGGCTTGTAGAGCCCCTTTCAACACTATGATTCTTTGGTAGGCCATAAGTGGCAGAAGCAGCAGGATTACATTTATCCTGTTTTGTGCTGTCATCTGGACCTGCACTGACAACATGCTTATTTTTAGGTAGATCCAGTTTAACCTTTTTGCTATCTTCTTTAGATATTAAGGTGTCAATTATGGGGGTGGTAAATTCCTGATCCATACCTGTGAAATTTGTCATCTAAAGAAGCTTACCAAATATAATATTAATAAAGCAGTTTTATTTTTATGAAGTCTTTGATAATTTATGTCGAATCATACATCTCTGTAAGGCCTGCTATACTAGACTTTGTTTGTTTGTTATTTGTTTTTGTTTTTTTTAACTTTTATTACTTACTAGCTTGGGGACGCAGTGATGCCCGGGTTATTTGAAAAAGGCATTGTTTGTTTTTGGATGTTAGGTATTCTCAGTTTGATGTGGGTGAACTACAATTCCCAGAATCATGGGTCAATCCTCCCCGAACCCTGCTAGTATTCAAAGTTGGCCATTTTGGATCTGTGCACTGAGTTAGATTCAGATACATCATCGTCTGGATGCAGTGCTCTCTAGATAAGAGTGGATTGCAGTTCCCAGATTCCAAGGGAAATTACTCCCAAACCCTGCCATGTTAGTTCTGTGTGCTCGGTTTGGACAAGATCCATTGTCAGTTTGGTTTAGTGTTCTCTGGATGAGGGTGAAGTATAACTACTGGATGTCAAGGTCAATCACCCCCAAATCCCGCCAATATGCAAATTTGGCTATATTGGTTTTGTGTAGCAAGTTACTTCCAGGTCCATCATTGGTGGGGTTAAGAGTGCTCTTAGATTGCAGGCGAACTATACATCCCAGTCCGTCAATTCCTGGTGAATTCTCCACAAACCTCTCCAGTCTGTTCAGTTGCTGATCAAGTCCTCTGTTTCCTGTATGCCATAAGTAAAATTAGGAAAAGGTTAAGGGAGAGGCAGTGGGCAGGGTCATGCAAACTGAGAGAGAAAGGAACACTGGGATGTGCCACATTCACACATACAGATTTTCACTTTAATTATGTGTATAGATGTGTATAGATAGGATTCCCAGGGCAATCTTCCAGAAACATGTGTATAGATAGGATTCCCAGAAGCAATCTTCCAGAATACTGACACCAGTCAGTATTCAAAGTTAACCATGTTGAATCTGAGTGCCAAGTTTGATTTCAGGTGAACTATAAATCCCAGTACCTACAATGGCTATAAATCTAGGTGAATCCCCCCCCCCAATCGCTCCAGTATGTTCTGTTGGTCATGAGGGTTCTGTGTGCCAAATGTGGTCCAGGTCCATTGTCGGTGGGGGTCGCAGTTCTCTGATTTGGAGCAGAATGAACTTCAACTTACATCATGTGGAGTCAGTCACCTAAACTCCTCTAGTATGTTTAGTTACTGCTCAGTTCTGCTCTGTTATGCAGACAGTGTTGAAAACAGGAGGAAAATGTTAAAGGAGAGGCAGTTAGTGGGGTCATGCAAATTCCACTCCCATGGAGAGAGTAAGGAACACTGGGGTGCCTGCCTGTGATGGAGGAAGCACTTTTATTATGTGTCTAGATTTCTAGACTGGATCTACATTGTCTTGACTTATATCTAATATGTGAAGTGTTTGAACAACCCTGAAGGTGTTACTAGAAAACAAGGACATAAACATCCACTTGGATGATAAAGGAAATCCTCTATCCCTCGTTAGCTGACCTATTTTCCATTTGTATTTTGTTTATTTTTGCACTTGCTTTTTAATACACTCATTTTCTCTCAAAGGATTCCCTGATATAACACCATCCTTTTGTCCTCTTTTTCTGTAGAACTAACCATCAGTATTTATTATTTATTTTAATAGCTTCCCTCCATGCTGTTGTTCCCCTTCTCTCTCTCCTAGCTAGATTAGTATTTATTTTCTTTGCTTGTATTTTAAATTTACAGCTCAGGGCTGATGAGAGAAAACCTCATAAATATGCTAACTACAAATACCTGGGGATATTAAACCTCACACTTGTACATTTCACTACTTTGAACTCAGATCTTCATCTGCTATAAAAAACAGTCCTGAACAATACATATATTTTAAAGGGAGCATCAGTAGTCTCATTAATTTTAATACTGTGTAAAAAGTTAATAATTAGGAACAGGTCCTTCCATATTTTAATGTCATCACTAGTGCTCAATTAGTCATGGCAATTTATGTAAACATAAAATATGTTTTGTCATGGATTCATTCTAAAATGGCTTCATTATAAACTGCTCTTCTAGTGGTTTGTGAGTCATTAGTTGTAAGGATTCTTCTTACTAGCACTTCTCATTAAATTATTTATATATTCCTTCTCTGGATGAAGTAGTAGCCCATGATATTTTTCTACCTGAGGCACACTGGAAATGACAACTGGGCCAAGGTGCATAGGACTCAAAGTCAAGCAAACAATTCAAACACCTAAGGCAACAGCGCCTCCAAAACATCTCTCTTTAGCTATGGAAATAACAATAATAAAATGCAACATCAGTAACTAACATTGTTGCATCTTCATGACTAGGGATGCTGAAAATTATCAGTTTTGCATTAAGAATGTATTGCACTCAAGTTTTTGTTTGCCTTAAATATAAGAGAATGCCCAAATAAATGTGGATTTTGTTGAATTAATTTACATCCTGCTTACCTCCCAGAACAGGATTCAAGGTGGATAAAGGCATCCTATCGGAACAGAACTGAAATAAAATTCTTACCCATCCACATGGACAGAAATACAGTGGGTACAGCTAATCTCATCATGCGTTGGATCACATTGTACCTCCTAGCCAAAGATCATCTTGCCAATATACCTGTTTGTCCATCTATATCAACAAAAACCATCTCCACCTCCACCATTCAGCTAGCAGAACTGTATTATTATTATTATTATTATTATTATTATTATTATTATTATTATTATTATTATTATTATATTTCTTACCTGCCTCTCCTCATGGAATGAGGCAGGTTGCAATATTGCTAAAGATACATAATCATTATATAAAATGCACATATTAAAATATACAGAACAATGCATAAAAATAGTGGACACAGAACACAGGTTTGAAATACATGATTAAAACTGGCTGAGTAGACTTGCTGGAAGAGGTTTGGCTTTGCTGCTAACACCAGAGACTGGTCCAAGCATTCAGCCACCTCATGCAAGTATTAAATGGTCAGTGCAGATGTGCCCTTCAAGTACCTGAAAGGGTTTTGCATGAAAGGTGGAGCAATTTTATTTTATCTTGCACAGGTTAGCATTCTAATCAATTAATTCAAATTACCCAGAAAGAAAAACAGAACGAACATTAGAGAAGTATTCTCTTGGAAATACCTGTTCAACAGCGGAACAGGCTACTTCACAATGTTACAGCCTGGTTTTCATTTGAGCTTTTAGATGTTTTAGAGCAGGTGTCCCCAAACTAAGGCCCGGGGGCCACATGCGGCCCATCGAAGCCATTTATCAGGCCCCCGTGGTGGTGGCGGCTCCCTCCTACTCTGTTGAGGAAGACGTGTGCGGCGCGAGGGAGGAGGGGAAGGCGCGTGGCTTTCCTGTCTCCTCCCACGCCTGGTGCACACTAGGCGTGTCCGATCGATGGAAAAAATGTTTCAATTCTCGTTTCTAAAGTAGGGGGTGCCGGCGCTTCGCTATAGAAAGTATTTCCGAATTTTTCACCCAAAAATTTTGGATATTTCCAAAAATTCGTAATGATTCTAAATGTTACTAAAATGGTGGATGCGCATGCGCAATCGCCAAAAAAAAAAAAGGAAACTGGGGGGGACTTTTACAGGGCTCTCCCGCCCTCATTTCTTGAGCTATCTTCATCAAATTTGGTACAGTGGGAGATCACATTCAACACTCTTTGCTCAACAAATTGCAGAGTGTTTCCTGTCTCCTATGATTTTTGGCTAATTTTCATACCTTTTTATAATACACTATTTTTCAATATTTGAAGAAACCTGTTCCTGGTTTGAAAGTCTTATTTCCTGTTCAATTGGGTTCTTATCACTGTGAAAGTCCCTCTTTTACTTGTGTAGACTTTGGATTAGAAATGCAGCACATGCCAAGCAATGCCTTGGCAGGAGTGCCACTTTGGAAACTATAAATTGTCTTTGAACCTTTTGATCAATGGTGCCCCTGGCTGACCTTGTGACTGCAAAAATGAAACTCTGGCTGAGGACTTTGGATTAGAAACGCAGCACATGCCAAGCAATGCCTTGACAGGATTGGCAATGTCTTTTGGAAACTATAAATTGCCTTGGACCTTATTGATCGATGGTGCCCCTGGCTGACCTTGTGATGGCAAAAATAAAACTCTGGCCGAGGACTTTGGATTAGAAACGCCCAAGCAGAAGGCAAGCAATGCCTTGGCAGGATTGACAATGTCCTTTGGAAACTATAAATTTCCTTGGACCCTCTATTGAACCAATGGCTGACCTTGTGATTGCAAAAATAAAACTCAGCCCGAGGCTTTGGATTAGAAACGGAGTGCAAGGAAAGCAATGCCTTGGCAGAAATGCCCAAGTCCTTTGGAAACTATAAATTGCCTTGGACCCTCTATTGAATCAATGGCTGACCTTGTGATTGCAAAAATAAGACTCAGCCCAAGGGCTTGGGATTAGAAACGGAGCGTGAGGAAAGCAATGCCTTGGCAGAAATGCCCATGTCCTTTGGAAACTATAAATTGCCTTGGACCCTCTATTGAATCAATGGCTGACCTTGTGATTGCAAAAATAAAACTCTGGCCAAGGGCTTTGGATTAGAAACGGAGCGGACACCAAGCAATGCCTTGGCAGGAATGCCCACGTCCTTTGGAAACTATAAATTTCCTTGGACCCTCTATTGAACCAATGGCTGACCTTGTGATTGCAAAAATAAAACTCAGCCCGAGGACTTTGGATTAGAAACGGAGCATAAGGAAAGCAATGCCATGGCAGGAATGCCCACGTCCTTTGGAAACTATAAATTGCCTTGGACCCTCTAATTAAGCAATGGCTGACCTTGTGATTCCAAAAATAAAACTCAGCCTGAGGGCTTTGGATTAGAAACGGAGCGTAAGGAAAGCAATGCCTTGGCAGGAGTGCCAACGTCCTTTGGAAACTATAAATTGCCTAATGCCTTGGTATCTTTTCAAGCAAGGACTCTTTGCAAGATCCCACAAGCCCCAAGCCAATGCATTATTACCCAAAAAATTTACACATTTTCACTCCCAAGAGAAGGACGAACCAGCAACAAAAGCCCAAACCTTTACCAGACCCAAACGCCTCTGTTTCTACAGCCAGAACTTCACCCTCTCTCCCTCAATGCAGGCGGCTTGTTTGCTTTCCGCTTGTTATGCGCAGCGCACCACCCTCTCCGCTTGGAAACCCACCCCAGAATTTCCAAAGCTTCTTCATTTGTTCAGCCAGTACTTTCTGATCAGGTATTGCTTGATTTTGTCATTCTTCAGTTTCTTCTCTTTCATATTTTTCAGGTTACTTGCATCTGATCTTAGTTTCTTGATTTTCAACTCTAGCCTGACCTTCCACTTTGGTTTTCCAGTTGATTTTCTTTGGGGCTGACTTGGTTGTAGGAGCCCAAGCTCTTGTATTACTATCACTGCTGCACTGTAGGCAAACTGGTTTGTTTGTTCAATTGATGTTATTTGGACAGTGGAGAGTACTGCATTCACATCTTTCATGAGAGGCGCCAGGTGTCTCTTGGGCACTGTATTTAGAGTTGGGAGCCACTTTCTTATTGCATTTGCTGCAGCATGAGCCACGATCTTATCCTTGAGCTCTTGTTGTCTTGCTGTCAAAGTTCCTGGTGGTTCAACACGTGTTTCAAGTGCTGGTTCTTCAAATTTTTGCAAAAATGCCACACTTTCTTCTGGTCCAATCTGTTCCACCATTCCAAGTGTTGCTGGAGTCTCTGCTGCTGTCTGTGCTGTGGTCTGATGGTGATTTGCTTTGCAGATTTTCTGGATTTCTTCGAGTTCAACTTCACTGAACACTTTGTTTCTGATTATGAATCTTCTTTGGTCAGCCAGTCGGGGTTCTGTTATCTGTGAGTCAGGGTACTCTTGTTTCCATAGCTGATGCATCCTTTTTTGGTAGCCACGCTTTTGAGGTTCAGAGTTGTAATAGCATTTCATAACTGTGCGGTTTTCTGGCATTGTATATTTCTGCTGCTTCTGTGACTGTTCATTTGTATTTTGATTCCGTAGCCCACTTGTCGATGGATGTCCAGAATCAGAAGCATCCACTGCGGTCCTTTTTATCCTGGGCGATGACAGAGCCAGTATAGATTTTGTTTTGGTTTGATTATCCATAATGCTAATGGGTTAGGTGCTCTTAGTTCTGCTCCTCAGCTGAGGCCTCTCTGGCTTGGTTGGACCTGCCGGTAGTTACACTACCGCCAGCACAGCCCTCAGTCATCGTTGGAGCAGTTAAGCCCCACCACCACCACGTCAAGGTGGCACCTGCGGGGGGGGATTATTATTATTATTATTATTATTATTATTATTATTATTATTATTATTAACAACATTGAGGCTGGGTGGCCATCTGTCAGGGGTGCTTTGCTTGTGCTTTTGGTGCATGAAAGAAGAAAGGGGTTGGACTAAATGGCCCAAGGGGTCTCTTCCAACCCTCTTTATTACATATTTTTATTATGATTATGATTAACATTGAGGCTGCATTTGTTCCCGTTTGGGTTTTTTTTTTACTTCAAAGTAAGAGATGTGCAGTGTGCATAGGAATTTGTTCATAGTTCTGTAGTCTGGCCCTCCAACGGTCTGAGGGACCATGAACTGGCCTCCTGTTTAAAAACTTTGGGGACCTCTGTTTTAGAGTTTGGATGGCAATCTGTAAGATATGGATTTTCTTTATTGGGAAGAGATTGGACTATATTTTTCTCCTTAAGTTTCAAGTTTATTCCCACTCCAAGGTTGTAGAAAATTTATGAATTTAGATAATTTGAATAAGAAAATTATTTAATTAGAATTCTCGCCCAGAGTCAAATGCTTTTCGAAAATGTCTCTAACCTTTGGAAGTTCCACAACAGAGATGATGTCCACCTCCAGATTTTCTTAATTACAATTTTCATAATCTCTCTCTCTCTCTCTCTCTCTCTCTCTCTCTCTCTCTCTCTCTCTCTTTTTCTCTCTCTCTCTTTTTTTCTTTTTCTTTTCCTAGCTAGCTCAGACTGATGAGAGAGTGCAGTGAGATCATGGAGTTGTAGCTTTACATGATATTTAGCTTTCTCTGCCAAATAGTGTGGGTGCCTCACCAAACTAAAAAAATCCCAGGATTTCATAGCATTGAGCCATGGCAGTTAAAGTGGTGTTGCATTGCATTAATTTTTCAGTGTAGAATTAAAGCAGTTCGTAATGCAGGCTTCCAATTGGTCTTAAGCTCTTTGTGTTCCAAAATCCTGGCAGCATTATGGAGAAAGCAGGCCACATTGTCCCCTCTCTCTATCTAGGTACACATTTTGGATTCTCAGCTACAACATATCCTAGTGAGATACACATGTTAATAATGAGTTTGTGGACTGCCATTGCCTACATTAAAGAGCAAACGAGATGTGACATGGTGATCTTTTATCTCTTCCTCAACTTGCCTTTTAAGTGAATGGCAGCTCAGGAAGACTGCAGTAATGAGCTGAAAAGCTACAAGCTAAAAATGCAGACTGCTTAACCTTTTTCACACCTATTTTGTTCGCAGTCCCCCACTCCCCTCTCTGCTTCTTCAACCATGAGGGAAAAGAAATTGTTCCTGTCTAGTTTGGCCTTAAGGTTTGTAGCATCTAACTGAAAAGCTCTGATCCTTAAAGTATATACATAATAATCATTTTATCTTTAATGTGCATTGCCTTGAAGAAGTACTTTGAAGATCACATGCACTCTCACCAACGTATTATATTTCCCTTGGAATTTTGTGACTTTTGGCTTTATATTTGAAAACAGTGAGCTGAGCAACAAAACACATGCTTTACATGTATTTTGCATTGTCACTACAAGGGAAATGCTAATGACATTTATTTTTCAACATATCTGCAGTATTTTATGTATCCTAATGAGAAATTTGTCTACAAATCTAAAAAAACAAAAAAAAAAATAAGCCTAATTTCCTAGGCAGAACTTGCAATTTATCATAATCAGTGGGTTGGGTCTGGATTTATGATAATTAGAGAAGATCCACTAAATCATTGGGATTTAAAACATTGGGATTTGAAATCATTCAGATTTAAATCTATTGAGATTTAAGTTGGCTTGTATTCCATTGAGTTCAATCAGTCTACTCTGAGTATGTTTAAGTCATAATCTAGCCTTATAGTCCTTAAATAAATAGAGTGAAAAATATTCAAGTCTGGTAATATTCAGAGATTACATGCTAAGCTTCTGAATATAAACAAAGTACTTGATTATGTCCTGATGCAAATCAGAGTTTTAAAATGTAAATTCAGTGGCCCTCATCTGACAAATTCCATCCAAACAATTAGAAAAATGCATTATTCTAGCACAACATTTGTCTTGAAATATGAAAGCATTATTTTTTTCAAGCAAACATTTTGAGAATAATAATATACTGTTTCATTTTTGGATTAGCAAAGCATTTCATGGTCTGATGCTTGTTCTGAGCCTCAGTTTGAGAACAATTCATTTATCACTCTGTTTCTCTCTCTCTCTCTCTTTAAAATTACAACATTTAAATTAGAAAACATTCGTAAGTGTTTGCACAGAAGCTTGCAGTAATACTAAAACTGTATTTTGGATTGATTGTGTTTTGCTTATGAAAATGAAGTTAGTATCCAATTTGTAAAATAAATATCAAGGGTGACACCTTTCTTTTAGACATGTCTGTATCTGATGAAAAACTGAAAAATTATAATTTTTTTTCTGGGAATGCAGAATGAGATCAATTTGTTTTATGAATAACTTTTTTGTAAGTCTAAATTACTATCTTATTTTTCCTGAACTGAATTAAAGTAAATTGTAAGAACCAGAAAGAAGACATCTGAAAAATTTTGAGCAAATTAATAAAATTCTGATGTGGCTGTGAGGCTGATCCAACCCTGGATGGGTGCAGTATATTGGAAGCAATGACAAGCTGGTCATTTCCATGTCAGGAAGATGAACCCATTCTGGGTTTTAATCCAGAGTTTAAAAGAACTATACAGAATGCTGAACTCTATCCCCCAAATTGATTCAGAACCTTGGACAGCTCATTTGAAGCTCTGAGTGAAACCTAAATAGATTCAGCATGTCATTGACATAGAAGCCACAGGCTAAAATTACATGATACTTTCATTTTTTGTGATATAAACAACAGCAACAACATACAATCTTCAAGATTCAACAATCAAAATGCAAGTATTATTTCCCCTGTCCTGCCACCTCCTCATTCCCACCCATGAACCACCACCCATGACTTCTGACGCCACACCAAATACAACTAGTGTCTAACAAATATCTTTCCTTATCAGTACACTAATAAATCCCCCATTCAGCTATTTCAAAATCTAGTTTTGTCTTCTTTTTCAAACACCCAAAGGCCAGTCTCCATTTTCTAGCAAATTCACCTTTTTTTCCTCCCCTTATGCCATTGGGGATCTTGGCCATTTGGATATACTCTACTACTTTTCTTCTCCAATCCTTGATAAGTAGTTTTTTCTCCCTTCCAATATTTGGATACATGATAAATTCAGTATATTCATATTCAATAGTTCTTACTGATGGACAACTGAAGTTGACCATTACCTTAAATATGCATTTTTCCTTTCTTCTCTTCTTTACCACTGGATTCAGTTGTTGTTAGGAAGAGCCTTCATCTCAACAAAAATAAAGACACAATGTGCGTGCACACTGTGCTTGTTAAACACAACAAAACAGATCAACTTCCTTACTGGAGATTATACTATGGAGACTATACTGGAAACTTACTGAATAATACTGTAGTTCCAAAAGTAAAAATGAAAGATGTTGGAAAAGGTTGAGTGTAAGTAGTGGTATTGGGACAACCCAAATACTCTCTTTTTAATTGACAGAAGCTTATTGATATTGTGTGAGTGATAGCTATACCATATTGGAGAAATGGGCTCAATACGAGTATTTATTCCAAAATATCTTACTCATGTAAGTCAATGCTTACTGCCTCTACAAATCTTATTTCTCCAAACATCCCCAATTTTCCAAGCTGTATGACCATGTTCCAGAAGCATTCTCTCCTGGAGAATATTTCTGGATCATGGCCATACAGCCCAGAAAACTCACAGCAACCCAATGATTCCGGACATGAAAGCCTTCGACAACACATTCCCCATTTTTTTCTGGTGTGTGCATTGCCAACAATTTTATCCAATGAATTAAAGGATCTTTCATGGCCCCTTGACTACTAAGTATCAAAATGATGTATGGTCATTGCTGTGAGAAAAATAACCATGTTCATTCAATTTTAGGGCTTATAAAATTGCTGTGTTAATGTTTACAAAGTATATTGCTTTGCATAAATATTTCATTTCTTCTTCCTCATTGTATTTTCTTATTAAGAACAAAGTTATAATAAAGTAATTAAAAATGTCCCTTGTAGTTATTTATTGCACACATACTGTGACCTTACTTCTCCCACCGTTCTTTCCTTTGATTGCTTTAATAAAATGAGAAATGGGGAAATATGATAATAATTTGCACTCAAAAAGAAATTTATTACATTAGCAGTTATATGTAGCATGCATTAAAATCTTTTCTGAGTTAATTAAATGAACTTGGAAAACTGTTTGCCCATAAACATTTTGTGAGTCAATGTATCCCTTACATAAATAAATATAAATTCTGTTCAAAACAATCAGTTTCTAAATTTGTATTCCATAGAATTCTTGGTTATCTGCTAACATAGCTGAACATTATGGTGAAGAGTACTCTAAGCACAACAACTTAAAAATGATCCTTTCACATTACCTAGTTGGAGTGAGTTGTTTTTGTTGTTGCTACTGTTTTCTTATTTGCCTCCACTTTGTTTCTGACTTATGGAAACCTTAAGCCAAACTTATCACAGAGTTTTATTGGCAAGATTTATTCAGAGGGAATTGACTTTGTCTTTATTTGAGACCAAAGGAGTGTGACTTGCCCAAGGTCACCCAGTGGGTTTCTTTAGTTGAGTATGGATTCATAAACTCCAGGGTTTGAATCCAATCTCAAATTATGATAACATGCTAGCTTTCTTGTGATGTGTTTTCCACTCTTTTCAAAGTATAAACCACCCTTGTTCGAGTAGCATAAATTACAAGAAGGAATTCAGCATTTGTGATGGTGAATTTCCCATTTTATGTTGCTGATAACAAATTGGTGGCACTGAAACAAGGGTGTTTCCTGAAACAAACATGAGCATAATGTGCAAAACCTTAGGAATTAAAGACATTTTCATAAGAGCCTGGTGAAGCATCCTGCTTCGCTGAAGAAACAGAAGGGCAGTGGGGTGAACCCATTGCCCTGCACGATGCTCCCTTGCAACGATGCTTCCCCTATCACATGTGGGAAGCATTGCTCTAGTGGTGAAGATCCATGATTATTCCATTGGAACCATCACAACATGGGCAGGCTCCCGTGTCGTTCTCCAGTTGGGGGCATGGCCTCCACCAGACATCCAGCTACATTGTGGAATGGACAGTATGCTCATCTATCACTGGACTGGTGAGAAAGCATCCTAGGGACACTTCCCAAGCCCCGTCTAAACAGGTCACTAGTTTACATAGTAAAGGTTTGAGGAGCTAGCAACAAAGAGAAATCAGGTTTTACTGAGAAAATCAGACAAAATACGCATTCAGTAACTGTTGAAAGCTGATCCAGACAAGGGTGTATTTTGACAAGGAGGGTGTTGTACTTCGGTCATATCATTAGAAGAGATGACTCACTAAAAAAGATTATGTTTGTTAAAATGGAGAGCAGCGGGAAAGCAGAAGATCACAATCCAGATAGATAGACTTAATCAGATAAGCAACAACTCTAAGTCTGCTTGATCCAAGCAGGTCTATTGATGATAGGGTGACTTGGAGATTTTTCATTCATGGGATTTGGAGACAATTAACAACAGCAACTAATACTACTACTACTAATAATAATAATAATAATAACAACAACAACAACAACAACTTTTTAATATCCTGCCACCATCTCCACGAAGGGACTCAGGGTGGCTTAGATATGGGACAGAATGCCCAATATATATAACGACAAAAATCCATTTTAAAAAAACCACCAGTAAAATAAAATGAGAACATCACAAAATAAAACAAACCATATAAAACATAATTAACATAAAAGAAAAACAGCAGCATTGAGGCTCCATCAGACCGTGCTCAACAAAAACCAATGACCATGATTATAAAATAGGTGTGACCAGGTCATAAAAGGGTTGGGCATGGATAGTGCAAAACAACATATGATAGGGCCAAGGAAATGGATAAGGTGCAGAAAACAGAGTACTATCTAGCAACCTAGGGTCTGGGTATTTATATCTAGGGACTAAATGCCCAGACTTATGGGGGCTGGCCTAATCTCCCTGAGGAGGTTGTTCCAAAGCCGAGGGGCCACCAACAAGAAGGTCCTCTACCTCATCCCCCCAACCGCATCTGTGATGGTGGTGAAAGTGAGAGGAGCCCCTCTCCCAGTAGATCTTAGAGGCTCATAGGGGAAGATGTGATCACGAAGATAGTCAGGGCCTGAACCATTTGGGGCTTTATAGGTCATAACCTGCACCTTGAATTGGGACCAGAAACTTGTCAGCAGCCAGTGGAGCTGTTTGGGTGTCATTAAATTAGCTCTAGTTAGAAGCCTAGCTGCCAACCTTTGCACTAGTTGTCGTTTCCGGGCCATCTTCAAAGGCAGTCCCAATAATTGAATCTGGATGTAACCAAGGCATGTCCCATCACAATGCAAAAGTTAGAAGATAAGATCTTGTTTACTGAATGCCTGGATACCATCTATGTATAAGTGGATGATGTGTGTGCTTGCATCAGAATAGAAGTGGATGACATACAGCCTCAACAAACTTCCAAGGGCCTTCATGAAGGGTAAAAAAAAGTAAACATAGCCCATCTTTGCCTTAGGAGTTCTCAAAAATTCAAGCCCAAAGAACAGATAAACACCCATGCCACAATTTCTACAAAATGTGCTGCCAGTAAAATATTTGCTTACACCAGTCTCTGTTTGCATCAGTTCTTTCAAACATATTTGAACTCTACAGACACTGTCCTTGAGACCTAAATGTCATACCTGCCACAGTCAGACGATTGTTCATCTGTAATCTCACACAATGTATAACAAATGGGAATATAGTTTTCTGTAGCACACAGAGCAAGCATTGACTGGAAGTAAGTTATAATTCCTCTTTATTCTTTTTTAAATATTTATTCATATCTAAGTGATTTAAATTTTCCTTTTACTTTACAGTGTGCTATTTTCCCACAGTTTTATCCTCAGTATAATCTTTTCTATTCAGTATCTGCAATCTTAAAGAGAACATCAAGGGAGACAAAAAATACAGTTGATAAAGTCTATGTGTGTGAGTGTGAGTGTCATCTATCTATCTATCTATCTATCTATCATCTATCTATCTTTTTTTCCATGCACAAACATGTGTGAAAAATGCTTGGACGGTAAAGATGAAAATCTTCATTTGTTTTGGTCATGTGATATGATAAAACTAGGACTTTCTTGAGTTAAAATTCCACCCTTAATACACTCCCTATTAAAATTAATAAGTCTTTCACCATTAATAAATCCATTTTGTCTAATTTGACCTGGGATTTCCCTTATCCAGTTTCATAACAGCAATTGGAAGTAAATCCCAGAGGAGCTTGTCATAACTGCTGAAAAGAGAAAGCAGAAATAAAGTTAGGCAACCTTATCATATTGTTCATTTTTTCCATACATTGACAACACTGACATAGGCTCTGTTGCAAAGGCTAAATTTCCAGAACAATACACCTCTTAGGTCTTCCTAATTCACCTCTTAAAATTGCTGGAAGAAGCATTATCAACCTTAGGTATGCAGATTATACCACTCTCATGGCCGAAAGTGAGGAAGAGTTGAGGAGCCTTATCACCAATGTGAAAGAAGAAAGTGCAAAAGCTGGGTTGCAATTAAAAGTCAAGAAAACCAAGATCATGGCAACTACACCTACTGATAACTGGCAAACAGAAGGAGAAAATGTGGAGGCAGTGACAGACTTTATATTTCTAGGCACGAAGATCACTGCAGATGCAGACTGGAGCCAGGAAATCAGAAGACGTTTACTTCTTGAGAGGAGAGCAATGGCCAATCTTGATAAAATAGTGAAGAGTAGAGACATCACACTGACAACGAAGGTCCGCATAGTCAAAGTAATGGTATTCCCCATAGTAACTTATGGTTGTGAGAGCTGGACCATAAGGAAGGCTGAACGAAGGAAGATAGACGCTTTTGAACTTTGGTGCTGAAGGAAAATCCTGAGAGTGCCTTGGACCTCAAGAAGTTCCAACCAGTCCATGATCCAGGAAATAATGGCCGGCTGCTCACAGGATACTAGAGGCAAAGATGAAATATTTTGGCCACATCATGAGAAGACAGGAAGCTTGGAAAAGATCACGATGCTGGGGAAAATGGAAGGAAAAAGGAAGAGAGGCCAACCAAGGGCGAGATGGATGGATAGTATCCTTGAAGTGACTGGCTTGACCTTGAAGGAATTGGAGGCGGCGACGGCTGACAGGGAGCTCTGGCGTGGATTGATCCATGAGGTCACGAAGAGTCGGAAACGACTATGCGATTGAGCAGCAGCAATTCACTTCTTAGGAATTGTGGGAGTTAAAGTCCAAAACACCTGGAGGGATGAAGTTTTCCTATGCCTTGTGTAAATGCTTCCTCAGTGTCCTAGTCCAGCACTCTGTTTACACTGAAACACCCCTTATCTGCCATTATTCTATGCTATGGAATCACAGAGCTGTACTTTTACAAGGTCTTTAGCCTTTTTTGCTAAAGAGTGCAGACATCTCACCAAAATACAAATTCCAGGATTCCATAATTCTGAACCATAGCAGTTAAAGTTGTGCTAAACTGCATTAATTATACAGTATAGATGCACCCTCGGACTTTGGCAAACAAGGGCTTAAGTCATCACTTGCCCATGGAAACCTACTGGATGACCTTAAGGAAGTGACATAAGTAAGACAATAACATAACCCCTCCGAACTAATTTCTGCCAAGAAAATCATGATAGGCTTGTTTTAGGGTTACCATGAGTCATAAAAAACAAAATAGCAAAAACATTTATATTGGATATATGGAGATTGAGAGAAAAAAGAGATTTCTTTTACAGGGGTTATATTTTTGAAATACAATACTTAATATTTTTACTGCATATAAATTTAAGTGTACAAAGGAGGGGGGAAGCTTTGTTTTGTTCCAAATGTTCGCTAAGTGAGACAACTCTCTGGTGTCAGTTGCTTGACAGAGATGTGAAGGATAGTTGGCAGCTGATGAAGTGGAGATGTTATTTTTGACAAGATGAATGGTGCACTCCTTATCCATGTCAAAATGTTGACATTGTTATTTTGGTCAGTGGAGTCTGTGTAGTACTATACAGAACACAAAATGAAACATTCACTGATCATTAAAATGCACTTTCCCATTTTCAGAGGATGAATACCTTAGGAATACAAAATGACATGAGAGGAGAAACCACTAGTGTTGAGTGATTGCATATATTCCCTTTTCTGTGTTATGCAAATGGATCACAGGAAGGGCAAGTTAACAAAAAAGGCACATCTATTCTTTCTACAGAAAAATATGCTTTTTGTCCTTCTATAGAGAAAGATACATGGAACCAAGCCAAATAAAAAAATGGCAAAAAATTCAAGCAGGAGTATTGCAGCTTTAGATGTAGTAGTTAAACAAACAGAAATATACATTCATTGTTATATAGAAAATTCACTGCTTTATGGTATTCTAGGATGTAACATTCTATGTATAAAGGGTGTAAGTTCACTAGCAGTACTATTCCTAGACCTGTTCATCACAATTCAAAACTGCGATTCCATATTTGATGTCACAATGACCCATGTTCCCAGGGAAAACCAATGGTAACTGGTTACTTCCATCTTCTGATTTTGCCCTGATTTTTAAATGATATGTCTAAGGTACTGAACCCTATCTTCTCAAATAGTTTCTGCATCTTAGGTTACATCTTCACTGTAGAAGTAATGCAGTTTGACTCCATGTTAACTGTCATGGTTCAATACTATAGAATTATAGGGTGTGTGGTTTGATGAGGCAGAAACACTATTTGGAAAAGAAGGCCAAAGATCTTATAAACTACAACTCCCATGAAATTCAGAGTGGTTTCTCAGATTTACTGAAAGCAAATCCACAACTCACTATAGGGGACAAGTTAGAGGCCTAAGTCAACACCAAATCACAGTATATTACTCTGGCTTGCCTGGAAACAAACAAGATTTATTATTATTAACAGTGTTGACATTTTTTTTTCCTGCACAAAAAAATTTAGTCTGGCGTCCTGTTTAGCATTTACATTGCTGGAAGCCAGACTTAACAGATTGCAAATATTACAATTTAAATTTAACGTTATGGTGCAATTGCAAACACTACAAATGCACCACAAAACCCATCTTAAAAACCAGGTAGCAACACGAAGTTCCAAAGCCAGCAAGGTGTGGTAAAAAAGGAAATTGCAACAAGAGCCAAAAAACTTGTTAAATTCCTCATGCGGCTTAAATTGTCAGACATAACTACAACCATGGGACTTCATCATCATAGCTACATCTGGTAGTGTGGGATCTGGATTATTGGTGTGCATGCATACACATACACACCAAATATGTATGTCATCCGCAGGGCAGAAAGCAGTTAGAAAGGTGAAATTGACTACATTCATAGTTCAGCAGCACTTGACAGTTCAACTGATAATTTCATAAAGGTGGGGCAGATCAGAGGCAAGGGTTAAAGTAGTTGCAGTAAGGGCCCATCCAGACAGGGCCCATATCCCAGGCCTTCTCGCATTTTTACTGGACCTGTCCAAATTATAGCAGATTAATGATGATAAATGGAAGCTCTTATGTGTGCCCGCGATCCAGAATCACCCGCAGAACAATCGCATGCCACTCAGGTTTGTGGAACAAAAATACAGGAACTTTACTGATTCCAAGAAATCAGAAAAAAACAGTAGTATTTATAATGATCCCTCTGATCACTTACAGAAGTTCACAGTCATAAACAGTCCTTTCTTAGTTCACAAATCTGCTTCAGAGAAGAATACAGTCCTGTATCTTCTCCCTCTCTTCTCAGCAGCAAACAGGCCTCAAAAATAGCAAGGCCTCTCTGAGTACACTGTTCTCTTCACCAGCAGTACTCAGTCAGCACTGAAAAACTTGTTCAAACAGGTTCTGCAGCAA
This sequence comes from Anolis carolinensis, assembly GCF_035594765.1. Classification (NCBI taxonomy): domain Eukaryota; kingdom Metazoa; phylum Chordata; class Lepidosauria; order Squamata; family Anolidae; genus Anolis; species Anolis carolinensis. The sequence continues at coordinate 129,119,507 of NC_085843.1, forward strand.
CAGAACAGAAACAGAACAGTATCAAATCAATCTCCCGACCTTTGCAGGCTCAGCCAATCGGCTCCATGCACTTCATTTTCCAGTTAACACACACAGCACAGTGCCTTTGCAAACCATGACACAAATGATGCTCCAGTAAAGGAGGATTAATTCGAGACAAAATCCTACTTTATCCCAAATTAATTTGATAGCCCATTATTTTGATAGCCCATTAGATCCGAGCCTTTGTGAAAGATCTGGGTTTAATGGGCTATGGGCCCTGTGTGGACAGGCCCCTGGGAAGTCCTGGAACTCCCCGGGGGCCTGTCCACACACCCATCTTGCACCTTTTGAGCTCCATCCCTCCCCCTCCCCAACCCCTCCAAACCCTCAAAAATAAAAAAGAAACCCACTGGGAGCCTTTTGGCTTCTCCTCCTGTCTGATGGAACATACCAATGATGCCCGAAAAGAAGGGAGGCCCAAATCGTTCCTGGCTCCTCCATCTTTTTGTGGTTTTGGGATGTTTCTTCAGACATTAGGAGAAGCCAAATGGCTCCCAGTGAGTTTCCTTTTTATTTTTAAGTCTTTGGGGAGGTTTTTTTTTATGGTCACATGTCATCCCGAAAATATTTGGGATGGCATGTAACCAGCAATGTACAAAGCCTATTGTTCCCCTGCCTGTGTAGATTTAAACCTCCTTTGGAGCAGATTTCTTAAACCTGCTTTTTAAGTGGCTTTAATGTATGTGTGGAACCAGCCTAAGTTGAGCTGCAAAGGCAACTGTTTGTCATCAAAGCAGATCCTAAACATCAACACTATACACAAATTAAAACCTGGATTCCATAATTGTTTTTTATTTTAATGAACCATATAAGCAAGTAAAGAAAGAACAACAATAAAGCTGACACTCAATCATTTTTAATGGTTGATGTAGGGATATAGGAAAGCTACAATAAACCTTATGCTTATTCACTCAGTAGTATACCTATTGAATTTTTGAATAGACAAGTATTGTATATGATTAAAAAAACTGTTCCTTTTGTTTTCTTCCTTAAAAAGGTAAAGGTTTCCCCTGACATTAAGTCCAGTCGTGTTTGACTCTGGGGGTTGGTGCTCATCTCCATTTCTAAGCCAAAGAGCCGCCGTTGTCCATAGACACCTCCAAGGTAATGTGGCCGGCATGACTGCATGGAATGCCATTACCTTCCCGCCGGAGCAGTACCTATTGATCTACTCATATTTGCATGTTTTCGAACTGCTAGGTTGGCAGAAGCTGGAGTTTAACAGTGGGCTCTCACTCTGCTCCCCGGATTTGAACCTGGGACCTTTCAGTCTGCAAGTTCAGCAGCTCAGTGCTTTAACACACTGAGCCACCAGAGGCTCCTGTTTTCTTCCTTAGAAGTGGATAAAAAAGATAAAGAACTGCACATTGATTAGTTACACCAAAATGTTACAGTGAGGAGGTAGCCTTACTGCAACTAGGGGTTCTTCATGCATGTTCTCCCCAAAATCTAGCACGTGCTTATTCTAGCATATGATTGAAAGAAGATGCACACATATAAGTAATCTTGGCAGTAGTATATTTAGGAGATTTAGTCCAGCAAAACACGCACACGATATTTTATTTTTGTTGCTAGAGTTTATCACACAAATATGCATGTATTTGGGAAATTAATTCATTTGAAATAGCTATTTTTCTAATTTTGAATGTAAGTTTAAATTCAAAAACAATGGGCAATCTTATGTCTCTTAAATACTGAGAACTAAATGAACTTAAACTCCCCTGTGAAATAAAAAGGCCAGACACAAAGGTTGGGATAAACTGAGAGTCATTTATTTACTGAATATATTTAATTCCTGGGGAAACAACTAGATATGGGTCTAGCCAAGTGACAAGTATCCACCCATGGCCATCTCCTTAGCCCATCCCTGGGTGAGATGTCTGAGTGCAAGGGTAGTTCAACTATCTTAATTGCCCACCCTGGTTGGTCTTATTGGAAGGCCATCTCAAGAGCACTCCCTCAAGAGTTTAAGAAATAGAGAGCAAAGCCGCCAGTTTAACCCCAAAGGTAGCCCCCTTTTGCAGTCACCCAAGCTTCAGAACCTTAAGAAGCCATTACAGAGACCCATTCAAAAGTACACCAAGTAATTCTCCCACATAACCTGCAAATGAGACCTATTATTATAGACACCAGCCCATGCTAATTCCCAGTCCCTAAGAAAACATTATGGAGTAGGTTAAAAAAAAAACCTTTTTGAACAGACTGGGCCTTGGTGCAATCATCATAAGCTCATACTGTTCATAGGGTGGGAGAGTGAGTTTCTGTGTGAGAAATGAGGCTAAGAGTTAGTTGTATGTAAATAGGGTTTGCTTATCCTCAATATGTGTCAGGGGAGTGCATGAAGGGCCATAACAATGTGCTTTAGCTGCCTGGCTTCAATCACAGACACCTTCAAATCTACCTCTCCCTATATCAGCTGTGCCACATAGGATCAGGGTAACAATTGCTGCACCAGACTATAGTTGACTCTTCATATATAGAATCTCTTGTGAATAACATAATCTATGGATGTTCAGGTCCTATTATATACAACAGAATAGTAAGATGATGTCCCTTATATAAAATATCCAATCACAGTTTGCTTTTGGAAAGTTGTAGATGGTTGAATCACTGTATACAAAATCTGTGGCAAGAGAGGGCCAACTGTATAAAGGAACTAGTTGAAAGGTTTCATTCTATTACTTAAATCAACTGTTGCTGAATTTTATAACTGCTTGTCAGAAGTTGTATGTATATTTGTACAGGCTGCAATCACAGCAACTTTTCAGAGTAATAACGCAGCCCCACCAGGGCTGTACAAGCTAGACCGCTGCTGTGAACAGCATTTACATGGGTCTGGTGGGGTTAGATTATTGCTCTGGAAGATTTCTGGGCTGTTGGCTATGCAAACCTGGCAGGAATCAAAAGAAGAGAAACAAGAGGAGAATAGAAACAGGAGAAGCTGAAGGTTTAGCACTGGTTTGTTTTTATACATGTGCAAAGTGTAGTGGCTAACTATTTTATGACCCTGTTCTTTGTGGTTTTTATTCTTATTTCTTTTCTCACCCCGAGTTTTAACTTAGTGTTCATGTAGCCCGCCCTTGTTTTTATTGTTCTTCTGATTTTGCGTTGCAATGTATATTATCATTTATTGTATTGTTCAATGTGTTATGATTTGTTGTTCTTTTTAATATTCTGTTATATTGTATTGTTCTGGGCATGGCCCAATGTAAGCCGCCCCGAGTCCCCGTTGGGGAGATGGTGGCAGGGTATAAATAAAGTTTATTATTATTATTATTATTATTATTATTATTATTATTATTATTATTATTATTATTATTATTAGTGCAGGGCACAGCAGTGGGGCTTACAGCAGTTGTAACCATTCAAAACATGTTACAAAGATAGTTCTTACAATGTCACTTGGAAGGGGGGCGGCTGCATGGTATTCCTTGCTAAGTTGCATTTGCTTCTTCTGTCAGCTTTGCAGAGAAAGATAGATTATACTTAAGCAGCTCTTTCAGTGACAGTTGGGAAAGGAGGTGCCGGTGCTGAGAGTTTGATGGATGTTGACTGGCTTGGAATATCTTGTAGATGTACAGATTTTTGGTCGGGTATATTAATTCCTATTTCCTGATTTATTGGGCTTATGGTTGTAAGGCAGGCATTTAGTGTGGCTTGGTAAATTATATATTACTGAGTCTTAACCTAGGACTAGGAACCTACAACCTTTGGAGCTAGCCTTCATGTACTTTTCTGTTGTGTGGTGCAAACAGAAATGTATTAGGATAACATGAATACTTTATCATATAGTGCTAGGGCACAATCTCGCCTAAGCACCTAAGTCAAGCTGCTTGCCAAAAAGTGTCACTGAAAAAATATCAGTAGGGAGGTGTGTTTGCTGCACCCAGACAGAAACAGTGTGCCACCTATCATAATGATGGACATTTTTCTAGAATGTGATCTTTTAGGAAAAGATTAATGTAAATGGTTGGATTATGCATTAGTTGAGGTATCGGCAGGAATGCAGAGTATAATTAGACAAATGCAAGGTCGCAGATGCCAGCATGCCATGTTAAATAAACATTGTACAATGAAATGAATTTCCTTCCTCTTAGATAAACAGCCTCCATAATCCATTATGATTTAATGCTCTATTACCATTCCTGTGTCGTTAAGTTCATGCAGTGAGAGTTGATTACATATTTGATGATGTGGGGCTGCCAATTTCAGAATGAATCCAGAGGGTCACATGCCAGAAGAATATTTATTACTGCTTGGCTTGCAACGTCGCACTATTTTTTTGTGCATTAGTCTCATTTGGCCCATAGTCATCATAAAAACAACCTATATCACTTTCCCTGCTCCCTGAAGTTCATTTTACGCCGCAGAAGTAATCACCAACAAGGTAATACTCTTAGCATGTGAACTAATTATATCTTCTATACACATCCAAGCAACTATTCATTTTAGTGTCTGGTTTCCTGAAACTCTACAGTTACACTTCTCCAGAACATTGTATTCTTTATTTATAAACCACAATTACAGCGATTCTTAATGTCTCTTTGGTATCTTTTCTAATAAGGTCTCCCTGTTGCAATAGATATTAATATGTAGATTTGGTATTTTGTTTCATTTGAAGTAGTACATGTTATTACCATAACTTTGCAGTTAATCTGCATTCTGAAACTGCATTATATAGCAGCGTAGATCCAATCTGAGAAAGTGTGACTTGCTCAAGTTTACTCAGTGAGTTCCTATTGCTGAGCCATTGAGTTCCAAGTCAGTGATGAAGATGAAGCTAACAATAACATGCGATGCCAACAGCATCTAAATTGGTTGGTCTGCACTTTATTCCTCCTGAATCTTTTGACTTCAGCTCTCCCAAGTCCAAAACAATTTAAGCACAAAAGGCCAAGCAAGTACTATTCCAAATAACATGTTTCCAGATACCTGCCACTTTATCTGCCACTTAACTGTTGTGTTCTGACATCTTGGAGCATGAAATAATACCACAAGCCCATAGCACAACTGGTGATAGAAATCTTCATTTATTTATTTCTCTCACATAAGAATGAAGTTTCAGGAAACCTTTCATATAATGTGGAAAGCATGCGTACAATTCTTTTCATTAAAATCATACTTATGGACACTACTCTATTTTTTATTACTATCTTTGGCAGGAGCAATGATCATCACCTCCAGTTCCTCATTAACTGAAGCAGGTAATCGTATGCAATTCCAGCTCATTAAGAACATTAAAGTTATGACCTGAACCAATAAAAGGAAGATTTCTCGCGAAGAGGAAAATGCTCAACATTACTTCCACTGGCAAGATGCAAAAGGTGAAATCCTGAGTTTTTTTCGCCATTAGAAGATTTACATCATTTCATTGTAACTGGTCGGCAGTCAAATATTCAGAGGCATCCTGACATTTTTAATGTATTGCTCAAAATTCTAAAGTCCACAGATGTGGAGGATGTTTCTACAAAGTCTCTTGCTATTTTACATCACATGATGAATTCTGCAGTTTTTTTAAAAAGTCTTCATTCTAAAGCTTCTGTCAGAAACATACACACATTCGATCTTTAAAAAAATCAAAACATAATTCATATTATGTTTCTCTGCTTGAAACTTCATATTTTGTAAAAAGCAATGGACAGTATGTTTAGCTGCCTCCTGGCAACAAATGCATAAATATTGATTTCCCTGGTTTTAGTATTTCTACTGTCCAAAATGGCTAAGTAACAATTAAAGCTATTTATTTTCAAAATAAATATAGGCAGATATTATCATCATAGGCTATCACTCGTGGCTGAGTATGATTGCCTTCCTTGGGTAGAGTCTTGGCGGTGAATTCATAAGTGACTGAAGAGAACTATTCTGGATTCTCATGGTCTTTCGCAGTGAGGACATACATTTCTTTTTTGACCACAAGGTGATGATCCCTCCTGATGCAGCAATCCAGTAAGAGATAAGTAAAAGAGGCAGACTATGTATAGAACACGTTTTCTAGTTCCCTCCCTGTATGGGGTGAACAGAGTGGATCATAAATAGGGCTGCTTAGATGTGGATACAGCTTCTGAACTGTTCAACTGTCTTTTACCTAGAGTTAGAATGAATGAATCCATAACCACTGCCTGTGTGCCAATCTGTAGCTAGAGGCTTCCAGATTTCACAGTCCTGCCCCCATCAATACTCGCCGATAGCCATGGGACTTTCGTTGGTTGTCTTTTTCTTGGAAGATGCCTGTGTGTGAATTTTCTTTATGTGCATAACAATAATCAACCCAGAGTCTTTAGAGAGAGAGATCCAATGGCATGGTTAACATGAACACCAGAGCCCTCTCATCTGCTGAAGCCTTCTTTCTTCACAGCTGTTGTAACATTTGCCATATTATCATCTGCCTACTTTGCCGCTGATTGTTCTTTGTCTGACTCCTCTCCTATGACACTGCTGCCATGGGAACTTTGGGAATACATGACCCCAATGGCTTCTCTCATAGGTTTACACAAACCTCCTTATCACAACAAGATTACAATCCAGCTTTATCCACCATGACTCCTCTTACAAAAATGAAAAAAAAAACCCAGACTCCTCTTCATCCTCATTATCCTCCTTTTTTCTTGTTATCTTTATTGTATTTTGTTGTTTTCTTTTTTACAGTTTTGGAACTTAAGACAGCTTACAAAAAAGTGATAAAAGTTCACATCTATAAAGCATGTAAAGGTGCAATATATTCAAACTATCCATAGAAGTAAAGCTCATTTACCAGCATATCCATTAAAACAATCAGAATACACAGAAAATCAGCACATTATTAATTGGGATAAGCATTCAGTTCCCAAAAGGCTTTTGAAACAAAATAAAGCATTTACCTACTGCCAGAAATCCAACAGTCTAGGGGCTAATAATTCTCCTTACAGATCAGTCATCAATCCACATCACAGAATATACATTTCCTGGATGATTATTGATTAGTTTAAGATTGCACTCTAATGAATACTTTGATAGCATATATTTTATAAAAACACGAGAGAAAAATGGTGTGCGATACTGAGGGCAGTTCTACATGGACACTATAATGCAATAAGAAGCCGGCACCCAGTGCGTACTATACCCTCCCAATGCGCACTATAGTATGGAACAAGCCAGACAAAAATCATGAGAAAGTCCAGAATAAGCCTGGTTCTGATCTGCATTCTGTGGATATTGTTGACACCTTACCAAATTCAAACCAATTCCAATGGTGTTTGTGTAAATTTTGCACAGTGAACCATTTTGCTTTAATCCATTTCCAAACTGGATTGTAGTGTGTAGAACCACCCTGAGAAAGAGACTTTCTCAGGGTGGTTTGTCTTTCAGGGACTTATATTATGCTATGGAACTCCCTCCTGCAGGAGAGTTATGTTTCCACTAGCAGACAAATATCTTGTTTACTTACGTAAGGTTTTGGCTCTTAAATCAAACAGAATAATCTTTCACTAGGGTGTGCTATTTTTTGTTTTCTTTCTTTCTTAACTAAATTTGAAATGGATTTTAAAGTACTTTAACATTGTACTTTTAATAGGTTTGTTTAGTTAATTGCTTTACCTTTTGTCTTAATAAGGTTTTAGCTGTAATTTGCTTTAATTTGTTGTAACCACCTTTGGTCCCTTGAAAGAAAGATGGAGTGAATGAAATGTGACAGTGTGAGACTAGGGAATTTATCACATGAGACAGGCAAACCTCAATTACAGCATGGCAACAGCTTCTTTGCCTGAAATGTATCACATGATATCACTCTTTTCCACAACACTCTCCTAGCGGGAGACTATTGGGAGGCATTTCTTTTACAAAAGGAGACTAATAAAAGATTATTTGTATTTGTAAAAAGCTGTTTCCCACTATGAGAAGAGTGATGTTAAGTGATGAGTCCAAGGTATAGACACTGTCCTCCTGCTGTATTTGCCATTTGCCTGCTTTGTGTGATAAACTCCAAGGACTGGGGAGACACTCATTCAAATCCACACTCACTCAGTTTTGAGCCTGCCATTATCTCTTAGATTAACTCACACTACAGAACTCTTGCAAGGATCTCATATCTAAATAATAATAATAATAATAATAATAATAATAATAATAATAATAATAATAATAATAAAACTTTATTTATATACCTCTCTCTCCCCGAAGGGACTCAGGGCGGTTTCCAACATAAATACAGAACAACATACAATACAATACAGCAAATAATACATTATAGACCAAATACAGCAATTTCAGTTAAAATAGCAGTCACGGTCAAAGGCCATCAATCTAAAAATCATTAGCCAGGACGAGCTGGCCGTAGTCCATTTTTAAGGGTAGATAAGAGCTTGTATACGTATCTTAGGGGTAGGCGATGGAACAGTATCCTTAAATCTGAATTGAATGATAAAACTAATCTTGGTCAAAATCCTGCCGAACCACCAGGTTTTTAGTTCTTTACGAAAAGTGGATAAAGTAGGGGCCTGCCTGATCTCTTTGGGGAGAGCATTCCAGAGCCAGGGGGCCACAACCGAGAGGGCCCGCTCCTTCGTCCCCACCAATCGCACTTGAGACGATGGTGGGAACGAAAGAAGAGCCTCCCCGGCCGATCTCAAGGCCCGCACCAGTTCATAGGGGAGGACGCGATAATAGAGGCCTATTTGCATGAAATCTACCTCAGTTTTAGACCCCAACTGCAGGCCTGCCAAGTTTCAATACAATTCACCAATCTACTGATTGTACTTTAGAATTATTTTAAGTTTTTATAATAACATTTTTTAAAATAAGACAAACTGTAAGAGAGTGTTCTGGGAATTGTAGTTGCTGTTTATGTCCATTCTCAGCCAATCAGAGCATGGACACAACCAGGCCTTTTATTGGCTGAGAAACAGAGAGAAAAACTTCAGCTCCAATCATGCTCTGAGAGGAACTTAGAGACTTTTCAATGCCAGCCCCATGCAGGTGCTGCTGGGAAAGCAAGTTCCCAGCAGGGCCCTCTCTGGAGAAGGAGCCTAGGAAACATAGAGTTCCTTAAGGGAAAAGTGATGTACGAATGGTATAAATAAGGATCCTGAAATAATCTTTAGTTTTCCAAATTCCCATGTGAACCGATAACTGTAATGCCTCTATTTCAAGGCTTTCATACTTCCCAGCACACATTTCAGTCCAAGTACTGCATATGTTTTAAAGTAAGTCTTTCATGAAAAACATCTTTTAAAAGGTAAATCTGGGATAAAACAGCAAAGGCAATACTCTCCTATATCCTGAAACAGCATATTTCTCTAATTGGTGGGATGCAAAAGACAGCTCTTCCAACACACTTTCAATGACACCAAGCTACAGAGAGGCAGTCCTTGACATATTGAGAGCCAAAGCCATTTAGATGTTTCAATGTCATTACCAACATTTTGAATTCAGACCACATATATATTGCCAAACAATGCATTTCCTTTAAAATCAGTGTTATATGGGTGTTATATGATGTTCTCCTCAGATAGCTAGCTGGCATTTTGCATTTCACGCTACCTGCAGTTTCCAAGTCTAGGACATCCCTATGTAGAGTACAATAATGTAGACTGCACTTTTATTTCTGATTCCTTTCCCAACAATGACCAGCATGGAATTAGCTTATCTTCACACAGTTTCACACTGGGTCACCATTTTAATTGAGCTTTACATTCCATGAAACATTTGGAGTCAAGGTCTGTAGCCTTTCACTTTTGCCCTTATCCCTTTGTTGATTCTGTAAAGACAGTCAAGCTGGAAGCAAGAGCAAGACAGCCACCACCTTTGAGACTACTGGGTCATGTCATGCCTCAGAGGCCTAGCAACAGGTCCATCTTAATGCAATAGATGAATTTGACAAGGAAAAAGCAGAATGTATTACTGTTGTCATTGAGAATCTTATCTTTTAAGTGCAATGCTTTATGGAATATGGCTATTCACATTTTCCTCAAATTTATTTCCTCTAAAGGTGTAATCTACTCATTTACTTACCCCAGAAACAAGGATTTGGAGTGGACCAAGTCATTTTCTATGGCTAGATCATGCTCCTATTACAATCCTGCCCCAAGTTATTCTTGCAAATCCTGTTGAAGTTGATGTGGTTTACACATTCAGAAAAGATTTTAAGGTTTTGCTTTCATAATCTATTTTCGCACTGTGTTTTATAATGAATTGATGTGGGATTTTTTTTAAAAAAATGATTAGAAAACATTATTACAAAGAAATACCTAACTTAACCTAAACAATAAGTCAAAGCCATCCATTGCATTTCCTTCCCTTCAGCTTGCCTTGTTAGGCTCCACTCTCAATAACATATACATGAAAGTTCCATTAAGACTGAGTTGTCAAGGATTTTGTACATAAACACAATCAGCCCTGGAATGACTCCACATGGGATTTGTTTTTCTGCCATGTAGGTTTGCTAATTATGTTAGATTTTCAGTGTGATATAAATAGATGTAGGCAGTCATCATGCCCCTGTTTTGCAAAATGATCTCCCATGTGTATTTCGTTAAATTTCCATTTGAAATTGATGGAAGGAAAACAATCTAGGAGCAGGCTTATGAGTCAATTCACTGTGTGGGAAGGTAAGTTGGTGAACTGAAAATATTTTGTTTCTGTGAATCACGGGAAATGTCCCAGGAAGGAACAGAATGGAAAAAATCATAAGTATATGAATTCAACACAACAAAATGTAAGGGCTTTAAAGCAGAAGTGTCTGGTGCCCACTAGGGTTGCTGGGATGGAAGGTTAAATAAACAATTGCCTCTAGTTTGCTAACCAATCTCCTTCCATGCATAGGCTAAGCACTGTCGTGAATGGGATTTTCCGCAAAGGGAGGAGTTACGACAATGGACATTGAGACGTTCAAGACTTCCCCACAGTAGAGTCTTGGACTCTTGAGCACAAGATCATATAAGTGCTCACACATCTAGAGACAGGGCTGTAGCCAGGGAGGGGGGTTAAGAGTTCAACCCCCACTCCCCAAAATGTGTCAGGTTAAAAAAAAAACTGGTTTACTCATGAATTTTAACTGGTTAACCAATTTATGAGTAAACCAGGGTTTTTTTATCTTGACATTTTTTGGGGGGAATTGAACTTTTAACACCCCCCCCCCCCCAGCTACAGACTTGCCTAGAGATATGCTCTTTTGAGTAAGGGAGCAATAGCAGCCAAATGTCAGCCATTGTCAGGCACATAGCTATGTGTGCTGGTATTGTCACTCCTCCTTATCCACAGGTCTGCATTCATGGATTCAAGCGATCATGCTCAAAAATATTGGGGAGAAAAATCTCCAAAGCAAAACTTGATTTTCCTCCACAACCAAGCCAAGCACCATCAGGTGTAGGGACAATCTGCTATAGTCTTCTGCCATTTAACAGAGTTGTTTCAGTTGTCATTTTATATAAGGGACACCATTTCACTATACCTTTTTATGTAATCAGATTTGATTACCCACTCAAGTTGATATCCAAAGGGGAGTTCTGGACCCAAACCCCAGTGGATACCAAGGACTCACTGTATTTCACAGGAAAATCAGCAGCTTCCCACTCTATTAAGTAAGCTATGACTCTGTTTTAGATAAGAGGGAAAGGTATCACCTTCTCTCATTAAGTGCCCCTATTAGTAGCTTCTAGAAGATTGGCATAGCTATAGAAACTGAGGAAAGGGGCAGGTTTTTCAGTATTCATTGTAAAACGTGAATGAGGCTGCACAAACATAAGATATAGGGAACACTGGGTCAAGTCTTAAGTATTTAGGACACCCAGCATAAACTAAGTTGCAATGAAGATAAGTTGCTATCAATTGAAAGAACCTTTATTGGCTTTAGACAATTTAGACACTGTCAGGCAAAACCAATTTAATTGGGGATTCAAGCTCAAATTTGAAACCAATACATTACAATTTACTGAAGTAAAGAATAGTATCTCACCTTGGTTTAGAAGAGTTACTGCAGTGTGTGGGATGACACTTTGCCCCTTTCCTTTAAAAATATTTATTTATTTGGATATATACCCCTTTCTTCCCCCCCTCTCCTCCCCTCTCTCTCTCAGGAAAAAGTGAATTGTGTTCCAACAACACATGTAAGAACTCTTTTGCACTCATTTTTGTCTGGTACAACTTAATGTACCCCTCCCCTCTAATGAACAGAAAGGAAAGAACAGGACAGAAGGGAACTGTGAGGAGCTTCAAGTTGCACAGTAACTTCAAGTTGCTTAGCTTCACTTGTGATTTCAGTGAATATAGGACATGTGTCTAACATTTCACCTCTGACAATGATCCAGTTCCAAAGTATTGGTGAAGCTGGAATGAGTCACATCATACAAGCTGCAGTTTCCTGACATTTTGACCCTTGACCTGATAAAATGAAAGGGTTACTCCCCAGTCAATTGATGCTTATTTTAACAAAATAAAAATAAATAGCATCAATATAAAGCTTAGAAGTTGTAAGAAAATATTAGAGATGTGCGTGAAAATTTTTCCTTTGTTTCCTTCATGCTATCATTTTGTTTCGACCGTTCGTCTACACAAAACATATGAACGCATTTTTGTAGGAAACGAGAGGCGACACAGTCATCATGCTTGCCTTCGTTTCCCTTTCATTTCGCCACCTTAACAATAAGCAGGTACTGACAGGGGGTTGCAGTGCTTTCCCATTACAGCTGATGTGTGCCAATGTGTCTTAATAATAATATGCCAATTTGTCATAAATACTTTTTTTTAAAAAAAAAGGTTCTTTGTATTGCAATTTTCACTGTGAGAGGGTATATCAGAATTTTTATACTTTTGCACAAAGAGAAACATTGGACATACAGATTCTTTGTAACCACATTGAATCTACAAACCTATAATTAGTTACATTGGCTAACAAACAAAGGGGAATTACATTTTTACTCAGCATTCACATTACTCATATAAACACTCATTCATCTTCATGCATGCATCACCATTTCTCCTTCCTTCATCTCATGGAGAAGAACATCTCTTAGGCCAGGTCCTGCTTTCCTTGCAGCCTGTCAACACAAACTTCCAAAACTTCCAAATGCATCCTCTCTCCCTAAGAACAATGGCAAGGATCAGATTTCTGTGTTTTCCCTACAGCAGAAACTAACTCCTTGCAAATGTATCATGACTTCAAAATCACACTCCTTTCTCTTCCTGTGAGAAAAGGATCAAGTGACCAGACTGTGTTTCATTGCAGATCTGCTATTCTCAAGGTACCAGACAGTTTTGTCTTCCTGATCCAGAACTTTGGAAAGATTAGATTATATATTGCTCACTGGGCATATGGCACACTCACTGTTATATTTCAGTCATCATACAGGCTGATTTGCCCATTGTACACAGCTTTCTCACCTCTTTCATCATGGAGCTCATTACACAATACACATCTACTTCTGGCTGGGTTTCATGGTGGAAAGGAGCAAGGAAGTGGCATACGCGGTGGCGGCAGCAATATGGGAAGTTTCCTGTGTTGCCTTTGCTACAATGGGGGGAAGCCGGGCAGCGGACACATCTCCCCTTGAGATGGGGCTGGCGGTAAGTCGGGTGATACAGGGCATGGGGTGACGGGTTCATTATGTGTGGCAAATCCCTCACTTAATGTGATAAGGTCCTGAATCATGCTGCTTCTCATATATGCACTCATCATTGTTCATCAATTTGTACATGCCTATAGGGATTCTTGCTTTAATCTATCACCCCCTTAAAGAAAGAGAAGATGGGAAACAGATTCCTCCCATCCCATTACTTATCTTTTTTATACAGCATGCTATGAAAGGCATTTTGATTCTATTTTTTATTCTGGTTTAATCTCTCCTGTGCACTTAGGAACCCAACACTTTGCTTCTCAAGTGTCTTTTAAAGAGCCTCTTGAGGTGCCATTTAGGGATCTTTGTCAAACAAGATTGTCAAGGAATGACATTTGATTGAACACAAATGTCACAAGGTGAAGATGACAGACTTGGTGTAATGGAGATTTCATCCTGAGTCTAATAAGAAGTCATACAAGCAAATAAATCTCTTAATGTGTCTACATAACTGTGATGAAAATATGTCCCATAGCGCACTTAAAAAAAAGAAAGGAGGAAGAAAATATGCCAAAACACTGAAAAGAATCTATGGTTCAGAAAACAGCTATTTTTCAATAGCTGAGTCCTTTGTGGGGAAATGAAATAACAAGTGTATTCTCTCATTTTTAGGAGATTAGATTAATTCTGAACAGAAGTCAGTGTAATTTTCAAAGGAACCACATCTTTCACAACTTTGGGGCATATATTATGCAATCCATTTATAACACTGTATTAAAAGTGTCAGATTTTTTAGATCAAAACCCATACTTCGGAAGCACTGTGAAAGAGCAATTCATGCTAAAGGGAAAACATACTTAGCATATAGAAAGTTTCCTGTACATTTAGCTTTATAATTTCATGCTTGAAGTGTTAGGACATTGCAGATTATAAAAGCCAGGATGATCCTTGGTCTAAAAGAAATGTAATAATACTTGGATATAAAGTGTGTATATGTGTTTGTCTGTGAGTACGGAACAAAAGGGCAAAATAGTTGAACTCAAGAATGTGCTTAATGGTTCAGAAATACATTATTATCTTCAGACATACATAAGAGTCTAACTTCCAACTTGCCCTCTTTGGTTTTCCTTGGTTAATTTCAGCAACTGCACAATAAGTGCTAATGAAGTTCATAATCACAGGGCTTGATGTTGTTATGAGCTTTCAATTCACTTCCAGATTATGACAACCCTATCACAGGATTCTCTTGGCAAGATTTATTCAGAAATAAATGAATAAATGCTTTGAAAGAGGGTGACTTGCTCAAGGTCACCCAGAGGGTTCAGTAGCTGAGTGAAAATTTCAAGCCTTGTGTCCCGCAGTGCTAGTCTAAACCCAAACACTATACTATAGTGGCTTCCAGTATCATGATATATAAAGAGAATTTGTGAAATTGAAAATAATACTGTTACAAACTGAACTTCATTTCATTCTGAAGTTCTTTTCTGATATGTAGCATATGATCATGTGCATAATTAGTTAATTTATAACTCCCCATCAAAATGTCATCTTTTTCAGTATTTAGTAGACATGTGTGTGGAATTAATTCCTACTGTTTCTACTGGTTATGTTTGTGCCTTCTGTTTCTCCAGGAGCACAAAATGAGAAGCCCCCTCCCACATGAAAATCTGCTCGACACAAAAGCCTGTTTTTGTCTACAGCTGAACTTGCCTTGCCTTGGAAAGAGTGTGTATGTGTGGCAGGGTTTGCAGGCAGGCTTGTAGCGTGATTGCAGCTGAGCAGCTCTTACTCTAGAGCAGTGGTTTTCAACCTGGGGTCCCCAGATGTTTTTGGCCTATAACTCCCAGAAACCTCAGCGGGTTTACCAGCTGTTAGGATTTCTGGGAGCTGATGGCCAGAAATATCTGGGGACCCCAGGCTGAGAACCACTGCTCTAGAGTAAGAGGCATTTGGCTGCAGGCACTGGCAGGTACATACACTTTCCGGGCCTGCCTGCATGCCATGCCACACATGCACTCTCTTTCCAAGGGCTCTTACTCTAGAGCAGAAACATCAGGTGCCAGGTAAGAAGAATGGAAGCCTCCTTAAAGCATGAGGGGAAGGAGAGCTAGTGGATGGGAAGCTCCCCCCAATGATTTGATTTTTAGGGCCCCAAACTGAAAACAAATATCTACCCTCCCAATTTTGGGAGTCTCTCAAAAAAAATGGATTGGGGCCCCCAATAAAAGCCGGGACACAAAACAGGGCAAGGTTTACCCCCAAAAGCACAAGACTAGTATTTAGTTCAAGTGTTGGATACTAGAGATGAAAGAAGTTGAAAAACCAGCAAGCAGGGCATTTAGGCTAATGGCAAGCTATCCAGGTGCTGTTTCATGGCACAAGACATGATTTAAAAACTTCCTTATTTTTGGGAGCAAGGGAGTTATGCAAGCCACGAACTAAATACATTTCTTGTTCAAAACTTGTGTCTACACATTTAACGAACAAAACTTCCATAGCTGTAGACTTACCTGTTCTAGTTGGAACTAACCATTGGATTTTGTCTCATGAGCTTTTCTTACCAATGTTAGAATGCTGTCACACATCATTGTTTAGGCTGTCAATTCATGTCAATTTAACTTGGAGTAAGTTCTATAAAACTCAATGAACTTTTTAACATGCATAGAATGATAGATAGATTGTTTGATAGAAGACAGTTTGTTTCAGTGCAGGCAGTACATAATTCATTAGATCTGTCTTAAATTATGGTTCCTTTTCCATTGTTACTAAAATAATTAGGTACTTCAGAGACTCAAGCTATCAATTTTCTCACTAGTGTTTATGCTAAAAAGTAATGATGACTGCAAATATTTCTCACACTTTTAATCAATGGCACTGCTTCTTGTTTTTCATCTTTTAAAAGTACTTTTAAAAGAAAACTTGCCAAACAAAACATGATCAAAGAAGCACAACAAAAATAGATCTAAAAGACACAATGAACTATTATATGTTTATACAAAATCATTCAATAAAGATGGAGGAAGCGATTCTATAGCCTAACATAGATTTAAGAAAGAAGAGCCATAAAATCCAAGAAAATCAAATCAGAGAAGAAATTAAACCATCCAGCACAAAAAAGAAGCTGAACATTACAGTTATCTTTAAATAGCAAGTAGATAAATTATGCAGTTAAATGTTAAATTATGTTGAACTGAATTGAAAGATTATGCAAAGAGCTGTAATCACATTAGGAAAAGTAATTAAAGAAACTAAGTAAAATGAAGTAAAACATTCAACTTTTAGTTTGGTCTTGTATGTGTTCCATAAGCAATATTTTCTCTTGGCTTTAATAGGCAGTTTAAATAACAAGGCATCCAATTAAAAAAAACTGGGATTCTATACCTGATCATAAATTATACCTATGAATTCATCCCATTGTGATGTCTCATGGGCCTTGTAGTCCCGTTCCTAGTGCTATTGTGGCTGATGAGGAGGGAAATTTGGGATTTCCACCGGTTCAGCTTGATTCGGAGCCTCGCCACCTGGAGGATGTTTGTCCTCAGGAAGTTAACCAAACAAGCCTTGGGCAGAATTCTCCCCCGTTTTCCTGAAAAGATAATTATAATAGAGATAGAGGAGCCAGGGAGGCAAATCACCGGAGCCTCAGAATCGCTGCCAGACAATTAGCTGATTAGGTCTGCTTCCCTTGGGAAATTCTAAGGAGTCATGCATCTGGACAGAGTTTGGTTTCCTTTCTTGTTCTCCAGGGAAAGTGTTCTGTTGGCGGGAAAACAAGACCCTATATAGGGGTTTTGCCGCAAGGGGAACCTTGCGGAGTCAATTTGTTCAGCTTGAGGAGAGAGATCGTGTGTAGACTTCGTACTCCAGTTCCCTGTTCCCCGGATCAAGCTTCCAGCCTCGCCTTGTTTCACGGACTTCTATGGACTCAGTTCATGTTTCATGATTGCCTTGTTTCAAGTTTGATCTAGCCAAGTTTCAAGTCTTGCCTTGTCTTGCGTTTTACCACGGACCTTGCTTCCTAGTTTCAAGCCTTGTTTTCCAGTTTCCTTCGGATTTACCTTAAGCCTCGAAAGACTTTGGACAGTTCCCCGCACTATTGCTTGGCAATAGTGTGTGTTTCGGTCAAGTGGATTATAACTTTGAACTCTAATATCTTATATTGGACAATATTTTCCTGGACTATATTTGGCCTTTCCTGAAAGGTCTGCTTCTGAACTATATTCTTCACTTGTTTTTATTGACTTTATATATTTCTTTAATAAAGATATTAGATAGAATCTGGTCTCTGCGCATGGTTATTGGTGCTCTGCAGCCTGGATTGTGACACCCATTGAGGAGTGTAACTGTTCTGCTGGTTAGTTGTTTCCAGTATTGTTTTCTCTCTGGCTACTAGTAATTCATAAATAGCTTCTATAATCCATTTTACAAGAGTACATGCACAATTTAAACTTGCTTTAGTTTTCCATTCCTTTGAATGGGGGCAATTAATTTCAGATACATCTTGATTTTTTAACATCCTGCTTCAGATAAGCATCTCAGAAGTCTAGAAAAAAACAGACGTGATTATTGAAAGCATATTATGAAACAGGGCAAGGTAGATACAGTGGCATCTAAAGCATGATTATACCAGGAATGGCCAAATTAAGGCCTGGGGGCTGATGTGGCCCCCTGGGCACTTACCTCAGGCCCTCCTCATTTTCCCTGTCCTCTTGGCATAAGGACATTACCAAGGGCACGTCCTTATGCCAAAAAGACAAGGGAGAAAGGCATGCAGCAGATGACAGTCCTCTAGAGCTCTCTCAGCCACTGCCTGTCTCACCCTCCTCCTGGCATAACGCCTAAGATCGGAGGATGATGGGTAGGAGGATCAGGGCAGTGGCCACATATCCCATTTTCCTCCCGGCATAAGGATGGGGCAAGCAGCCCTTTCCTTATGATGGAAAGATAACCTGAGGATGACCTGGCCCCTGCCCTGCACCCTTCTGGCCCCGTCCTCTCCCAGACCAGTGACTCCCCTGTGTGTGCCTGGCCCTGCTACCTCCTGGCCCAGCTCTCTCAGCCGGGCCCACAATGTGGCCCCAAGGCAAAAAAGTTCATCTATACCTGGATTATACAGTCCTTCCTGAAGGTACTTTTATTTTTATTTTTATTGCTACCATATATGAATATGGATGTCCAAATCTGACCAAGTCTACTCCAGAACCTCTTCTATACTGGTAATTTGTACCTCACCATTTAGTGTAGCTTTTCAACACCTCCCGCCACTTTTTATTACTCCCCACATCAAATGACACACAATATCTCATTTAATTTTCCCCACTGGCTTCTTAATTTTTTATATATAATTTTTTTTTTAGAGCTTGAAGTATATTGTTGAAATATTTGGAAAATCTGGTATTCATTCAGAATTCACAAAAGACTGGATTCTTTCACCATGCTTATAGTTTAGAAATATGAATCTGTCAGTACATATACTAAATTTGAAATAATACAAAAAGATTAGCATGGTTCCTGCACAAATCCATTAAAATTACAAATATTACTTTGTAGTAACAGAACAATGGCTGCCATCTTGTTAGCGATGTATGAATGTATAAATTCCTCTACAAAAAGTGATCATGTATTTTTGTCTGATGTGGCATTCAGTGTTCCACAATACCTGCTTTGAACTGGATTATCTGAGTCCACACTGCTATAAATCCAGTTCAATGTGGATTTTGTACAGCTATGTGGAAGGGGCATAGATGCTCCCTTTCTGCCAGGACTTTTAAACTGAGAATTAAAATGTTTGTTAATATTCTTCACATTCCCTCTATGAGGTGAATGATTATATGTTTGAATATTCTACTTTTCTCTTAATGTACTGATTTTTCGAATGTGGGGAACTAAAAGAGATAGATCAATGGCAAGTATCAGAGCGCCTGTGAAAAAGAAAAAAAAAGTGAAAGGAAGAAAAGGTGAAAAGGAACTTTTGGGTATGAAATGTTTTCAAGTGAATGAAGATTTTTAGATGAGAGATTTTAAAATTCTGTGACTCTAAACCACTTGCTAATTTTTGTAGTCTTCATCATCCCCATTTGTAAAGTTCTACTTTTTTTCTATTTCTCTTTCTGTGAAAATCTGTTGTAAGGGGGGGGGGGGAGGGAAGAAAAATTGCACAGTTTTCTTCTTACTAGCATCTAGAAGTGTCAGATTCATAACAGAATGCAAAGAGAAATCATTTCATTCATTTTAAAATACTGCATAAAGGACTTTTACTTGAGACAATACATCTGCTTCTGCAGAGCAAATATTATCTATCTGTCTCTATTCCGAAAAATATGAAAAGCACCATTATTTTCCCATCCAAAACATTACAGGAGAGAACCTTTAACTTCAACATTTCATTAAAAAAACCTGGCTTAGTAGCCTATAATAATGCAAAATAAATATCATATATTTTCCCTCATTGCCAATGGAGAAAGCGATGGAAAATACCTAGAAAGGTGTGTCTCCAAGGAATCGTTTAAATATCAGATAACAAACAGTTTTGTGGAGAAACATTAAATTAGCTCATTCAACCACACACATCTCTCAATTTGCAGACCGAGAAAGATATTCCCCGTGAGATCTGAGTGAAAGCAAGCAAACCTCTTCTAGTCTATTCCTTCACCTTGAACTAAATTGAAGAAATGCAGTAAAATAAAAACATGTAACTGAAGCTTCCCACTACATACTTAGGAATTCTTATTTTATGTAATGACATTTATTGTGATAGAGCCATTACAAGAAATAGTTGCTACTCTGTTTGTTTTTAAAGGAGCCTGGTCTAGATAATGTTTGCATGCAAAAAGCCCTCCCGGGAGTCAGATTTCTTTGTCTGAGTGGAGAAGAAAAAGGCAGAAGAGGAGAGGAAGAGCAGACAGCAATGGCTATTGGTGAGGAAGGATCATATCAGAGTCTCTTCTGCACACTTCGGGAAGCATCTAAGGGCAATTTATGTCAGGTATTCTCCTCTACCTCAGCAGAGTATGGAAGCATCCCCAAGCCATGAATCAGCTAGGCCCAAGATTCCCCTGAGTAATGCAGGAACTTTACTGTGTAAGACTATAGAACCCACACACAATATGAGCTTCAGGGAGAAAGCAGGAAAAATACTCAGGAAGTTCTTGAAAGGTTAAGAAAATAAAAGAAAGAAAACTTACGTTTATTGTTGCAGGAAATTGATCTTGGGATCAGAAAACAAGTAGACAGTAGAAAATTGCATACATTTCAGTAAAGGAGTTCCAAAAAAAAAAAAAAAGCTCCCATGTGTCCATGTAACCTATCCTGAGGCAAAAGCCTCAAAAATGTTTCCCCCTCAAACAAAGAACCATAAAAGACTAATTTATCTAAGTGCTAAGGTGGACTGACTTGTTTAAGGGTGAAGTGACCTCAGTAACTAGGAAGATAGCAGAAAGGCTTGAGTACACAGATCAAATAAAGTGAAAGCTGAAACTAAAGCTCTCTACAGCTCTCTTATTAATTCCTTTAAATATGCCTTGATGCCTCCTTGCTTTCAAAAGAGGGGGACACTTTTTCAAGATTAATGTGGATAGTTGATGACATTATGCAAAGTCATATTGATGGAAAACTTGAGTCATATATGAATAAACAATAAATGAAACAAAACACAAAGATGTATTTTGAGATGAACGATTCTATTTTATCTGTGTTCGAAAAAATGAATATAAAATATCAAGAACAAATTGGGGAGATGAATGCTTTGATAAATTTTAACTCAGATGACCATGGACATTATTGCACACAGCTGGTAACATGGGTTTGAAGCTCCCCAGCCATAAGTGGAATTGCTGACCATTGCACAACATGCCCAACTCAAACCAGTCTTCAACTGATGTGGAAGGAGTACCTTTCACAAAAACAGGCAACTCCCATTTTAGGCAGTCAAAAGTGCTTTGAATCAGTGTTCATAATGTTTTTAGGTGGTGTGGTAACCCCAAAGCATTTCTGCAGTGCTTTGACATGTCATTGCGGATGTGTTGGGAGCATCATTTTGAACAACTTCAATGTGTTGTGGCCATAGTGCTAGACATTTTTCTTCAGGTGATCAGACTGAGCGGTGCTCTGACTGCATAGCCATCACTGTTCTCCTTCACGCCATTCTCTTTTTCTAAAGTAATTGCAAAAAAACCCAAAACTATTAGATAGATACAGTAGAGTCTCACTTATCCAACACTCGTCAATGTTCTCAATACATCATGATATTTTGGTGCTAAATTCGTAAATACAGTAATTACTACATAGCATTACTGAGTATTGAACTACTTTTTCTGTCAAATTTGTAGTTAAACATGATGTTTTGGTGCTTAATTTGTAAAATCATAACCTAATTTGATGTTTAATAGGCTTTTCCTTAATCCCTCCTTATTATCCAACATATTCGCTTATCCAACGTTCTGTTTATGTTGGATAAGTGAGACTCTACTGTAGATAGTATTTGAAAGGATAGTGCTTGTGAACTTGCAGAAATATTTAATTCCAAAGCCCCAGTCTCATGAGATTTTGAACTCAAGAGTTGTGCAATTCCTCCAGAAAAAAAGAGGAGACATGGCTAAATAAGGATGCAGTGATTAGGAGGAGACAAGTTCCAGTAGTTGTGGTAAGCTAAAACATTTGCAAATTTCTTCAAGAACCTGAGAAACAGATTTGGTGTGATCAGAAGAGTGGTTATCCTGGCATGCTCCAACTCAAACCTAGGGTGCATGTACACTATGGAATTAATGCAGTTTGGCATTAATTTAACTGCTATGACTCAATATTATGGGATACAGGTAGTTGTAATGTTGAAAAGTCTTTGGCATTCTTTGCCAAATAGTGCTGGTGCCTCACCAAACTACAACTCCCTAGATTCCACAGCGTTGAGCCATAGTAGTGAAAGTGATGTCAAACTGGAACATTCCTGGAAAATATAGCAAAGGACATGAAATTAATTCAAGGTGAATTAACACTTAGAATCTTAGAATAATAGTGTTTAAAGAGAACACATAGGTCATCTAGTCCAACCCCCTGCCATGCAGGAAAAGTACAATCAAAATACCCTGGCTTATATTGGACTGTTATTATTCATATACTTAATGAACTGTTTGGAATAGATTTGCCATGGCCTTTTTTTTATACAAATACACACTGTTGGCTATGGGATTGAATAGATTTTGTTTTTGTTTTTAAAGGAAAGATCAGTTTTAGAAAGAAAAAAAAGAGAGAACACGTAAATCTTTTTGACCAAAATATAGTCACCTAAATACACTAAAGATAATAGATCTCATTTGATCATGGAAACTGAGCAAGGTCAGCCCTGGTTAGTACTTGGATGGGAGATACCAGGTGCTGTAGGGTATATTGCGGATGGAAAAACTGGCAAAAAACTACCTCTGAGTATTCTGTTCTTAGGAAAACCAGTAAAATTAAGTTGGATTCCATAAGATGAAAGAAGAACACCGGCAGGCAGACAATCATCACTAGAGTAAAACCCCTTCTTGTTGTCTCACAGTTTTCTAAAGGATTTTTATAAGCCATGGCAGCCATACACATAACATGCCATCATGAGGGGGAAAAGATTAAGAAAATATAATTTTTGAATATGGTTTATGGCTCAAAGCCATTAGAGACATAAAGTGTGCTTCAGTTCATGAGAGCAGATCCCACAACAAATCTGTCTAGCTTTAAGGAGCCAAATGACTCTTCGCACTTTTTGATGGAACAGATGAACGCAGATGAACTTCCAGATTTTGTTTTTATCTAAAGAGCACCAGACTTAATTGTATAATCCATCTGCTACACTGGATTGCTATAGTGGTACAGTAGTAAAAGAGCCTTTTGGAGCATATTGAGGAAATATCACATTACTGCTATAGCAATGCAGCATCAAGGGAGCCCACTCAAGGAATGTTAGTAATGCAATTATGACAGTTGAATATTTGTGTGTGCATGTCACTAAATACAGGTCCAAAAGCAGTTAACAATATTATATAATATTGAGTAGGGACATGAAAATGTTCTGCAAAGATACTTGGGAGAGGGGAGATGCCAAATTTCTCTCTGTTCAGGAAAGCTGTAGCATTAATTATCACAATCATGGGACCACAATTGAAGTGTGAAAGGTGCCATTGCAATCCCAGAAGTGTCAGAGTTTTGTAATATTCCATCATTTCTAAAGTGACAATAAGTAATTATAAGGATCAAGACCACTGCAACAGCAAGCATTAAGGAT
Organism: Anolis carolinensis; assembly: GCF_035594765.1. Lineage (NCBI taxonomy): Eukaryota > Metazoa > Chordata > Lepidosauria > Squamata > Anolidae > Anolis > Anolis carolinensis. The sequence goes on from NC_085843.1 coordinate 129,143,324, forward strand.
TTAATCAACTGGCTAGCATTAAGTAATTTACAGCTAGGGTGGGGTAGCTGAAAGAGTAATAAAAAAGCACAAGCTTCTCTGTTAGAGTTGTTGTCAGAGTGTTGAGCTGTTGGAAATGGAAATTCAAAGTTTGAAGGATTAATGAAGACGACCAGCGAGAAGCTAGTTCTATGAAGAAAGTATGAACTGACTGGGAGTTTTGGAAAGAAGGTCTAGAGAAGAGTCAAGAACATCTGCTAGATTAAATAGCATAAAGTTTTCTTCTAAAGATTCAAGTTGTGCTTGTCTACTCCTTAACTGGAGGGGGAGTGCTTCTGCTGAAGAAGTGGATTGGCTTTTTGCTTAACAGAAATCCCCAACAATTTTCTGTGACATGAAGCATAGCAATAGTATGAACACTGCTTCTTTAGCAGAACCAGGAGCCAGTGTGAAAAGCTTATTTTTGTTGAGGACATGGAGTCCAATTCAATGTGAGTTAGGGTATATTGCTTTGCTGATGCTGCCATGCAGCCAGGTGTTTGATGAAAATTGCTCCTGCAGGTACATCTCAAGCTCTTGTGTCAGCAAATTTCATTTTAGAGTATTTGTCATGTTCTATATCATATCAAGTGCCTCCACTGAAAGAATCAGAGTTTTCTTATTCTTTTCTTTTTTTTCCATATATGTGTAGTTTTGCCTTCCCCTAATAATGCTACCCAAGGTAGCTTACAACATGACTACAAAACAGATAAAATATATTATCATACTAGAATAAAAAATAAAGTGTTGTAGTAGAGCCTGTGAGTAATGTTACAAATAGTAGTATGGGTGCCAGAAGGGGAAAAAGGGTTACTCGGGAACAGGAATCTGATGATGAACAGCAGAGAAAGAGGATCCAGGACATACTTACAGCACCTACAGATGAGGAGTCATTTGAAGGATTCTCTGGGGATGATGGGTCAATGAGTGAAGGAGATGAAGGAGACACCATGGATTGGACTAAGATAAGAGAAGTGCAAACTATTTGTGAGGCGCCAACAACTAGTGATACCTTTATGGGGTTCTCTGGGGGTGAAGACTGGCAATCAGGGGATCCAACTAAGTCTTGGGGGATCTAAGTCATGACAGGAGATGGAGGAATTGGAGGGAAATGCAAGGGAATTCATGTGAAGAGCTGGGAGCAGCTGTGGAGGATATTGATGGGGCGGTGGTCAGTTCATCTTCTGATGATGGTTTGTAGATAGAAGTGGGTTCAGGGGTGAGGGGTCTTTGCAGAAGGCAAGGTGTTGATGTGCGTTTGTGTGCTGTGTATTGGTAAAGATTTTTGTACACTTGCTGCTGCCTGTTTCATGTTTGGCGTTGGATTCAGATCTGCAGTTTGGACCTGGACTGGTTTGGCTAAAGACGCTGCTTCTGTGGACACTGGAGCAATGCTGTTTTGGATTTCTCCCGCTTTGACCCTGGACTTTGGCTGACAACGCTTCTCTTCCTGTGACTCCTTTTGTTAACCATTTGTGTACTGTGCCTTTTTGTTTTGCCTCAGAACACTTTGCTTGACTTGTTGCTCTTTGCATCCAGTTAATCTGGATTATATTTCTGTTAACCTTTTGGACCAGGTCTGGTTTGGTTTTTTGATTTTTGACCAGTGGAACTGCATTTTAGTTTCTCTGCGTTCTTTTTCTTTTGTTTTAATAAACTCTGTTTTGAAGTCACTTTTAAGTCTGGCCCTTTAAGGCGTCTGTGATTCCAACATAAAGGCTATCATATTAAAATAGCAATGGAAGAGAAACAATTTGAAAACACATGAGTGAGGAAGTAAAAAAAAACATAACCACTCTAGTCAAAATTTAGGGGGCATAAAGTCCTTTCTAACTAAACAGGTCTTTGGCTGATGTCAGAAATAAAACTGAGATGGTCTTGTTCTGCCTTCCCCTGGAAGGTAAGTTCACAATATGGGTTTAGTCACCAAGAGGCTCTTATTTTGTGTGCTCTGCAAGAGGAGGACTTTTCCTCTGGATTTGAGAAATACAGATTTTCAAATAATTGGCCCCAGGTCAATAAGCTGCACTCAGATAATGCTGTTATTTTTGGAAATTGATTGTTACTAGATTAAGTTGTTTGAACAGAAAATTTTCATTCTCCCTGTCAATTGTTTCCAGTCTGGCCAACAACAGTTTGTTAAGGTTCCCAAAGAACTCCCAAGGCAGTGCTACTTAGAGCTCATTACAGTAAAATAGGATCTAATGAAGGCATTCATCACTGTGGCAGGGTCAGACACATCCAGAAATGGACACAGCTGGCACAATAGCTTTAGCTGTGCAAATGCAATCCTACCCATCACCAAAACCTGAACGGATGAAGCCAGGATTGAATTTTGCTTTCTCTTTATCTCCCCTTTCAAAACAGTCAACTAGGAGAGGCACAAAGGTAAGGAATAGCACTTTCTATTTCCTTAAAAAGTTGTGCAAGTTTTCCTCAAAGCCAGGACCTTGCACATGCGTGTCTACAATGGCAGCAAGAACGAATAAGTGCTAAATGTGTTCAGGGAAGGGTAATGACAGCTGGTGGTATCTAGCCAGCAGGCTGTCATGGTTTGAACAGTGGACTACAACCCTGGAGAGCTGGGTTTGATTCCCTGCTCAGCCATGGAAGCCCACCTTGCATGGGTCACACACACACTCAGCCTAAAAAATCATGATAGGATTGCCTTAAGGTTACTACACGTCTGAAATTATTTGAATGTACACAATGGTAACATCAAAGGGCTGTGAATGGCTAAAATGGGTTCAGCACATTGGAGAGATTGTTTAAAGCAAAGATCAAAACATGGATTGGATTCAGTGCCCAGGTGACATGGAAGACACCAACCATCAGTGGGGAGGCATAATGCTCTCTATGGATTCATGGGTGCTTTCAGCACAGGGAAAAATCATGGTGAATTACTCCTGTTAGACTTCTATTTAAACTATCAAAACTGTGTAAGAACTGAAAGACAGTACAATTCCTCAAAACTGTAACAGGGGAAAGCATTTCAAATATTTTATAGAATACGCATACCCATAATTGGTCACACCAGGACTCTGCAAGCAAATCAGATTATTTTAAATTTTCCATCTTTTAAAAATGTGACCCTCTTCATTTTTTTTTTAGAAAAAGAACTGTAGTTATAGTCTTAGTTTTGCCCTTTGTTATTTACAACTGCTGGACATTTTATCTTCCTGCCCCTCACAGCTCTTTCCTTCATGCTCCTGTATAAAAGGTTTACAAAACCTTTGCTAAGCTCTGTATTGAACAGAAGATAAAATGACTTTTTAAAAACAGACACACTCAAACTCCTGCCGCTCTCGGGTGACTGATTTTCTTTTCTTCTGCTTCTCTCTCCCCAGTTTTGGATCAAAATGGCTTGTTAGAAAAAGCTCTGGGCATAAATGAGGCAATGAAAATACCTCAAAAAAACTTCACCACTTTAAAAAAAAGACTGCGTGATATGAAGTCCACTTTAGGCAAAATATTCTCTCCTCTGAGACAGTGAGACTATTTAACAAGAACTTGACTTGCTTTTAAGCAAAAGTAATTGCTTCATGCTATAACAGACCAAAAATATGTGGTTAATTATAGTGTCATGGCTGGACTGAACAAAGAAGTGGACACTACATCTATCAGACCAGGAGAAATAGATAAATTATAACCTTTATTATGAGAACAAATTGAGGCTGGAGGCAGTTTGTGAGACATGGAAATACTTTTTTCTCTGTCTTTGTGTAATTCTTTTTTTGCTGCTCTTCTTTGTGTTCTCCATTATACTTCATTCCTCGTATCCCACATATCTTTTTTCATCTCTATCTCAATTTCCTTCTGTCTGACTCAGACCTATTGGTTTTATTTCTTTTTGCTGATCTTTTCCTCTTTTCTCATTTGTTTGAATCCCTCTTGCACAGATATCTCATAAACACCTGTGTGTGTGTGTGTGTTCTATTATGTCTGCTATATAGGATGGATTCACACGTGCACAAATCATTACTTTCCTTGCAACAGCAAAGATGATTGAATTAGGGTTATGAGGCTCATTTCCAAAAATGCTACAGCCAAAACTCCAAAGCAGAAGCTGGGTTCTTGTGTTGCCATGTAATGGGTCCTCATTATATTGTAAGGGCAAATCCTAGTATGCTTGGGAAAGTACCCAAATGTCTTCTGGATCAAATGATTGAAGAAATAGACACAAAGGGAATCTGCTTAAAGGGGCCCAGAGTTCGGGTAAAATCTAGCTCATCAGGTAAGATAGCAAAGCCATATTCAAGAGAGTAGAGCTCCAAGAAGTGATTCTCACATCCAGCACCATCTTCCCTAAAGCACACATGACATGTCCTTTTTTCAGATTTTATGCTGCTGCTGAAGCATGCTGGATATGTTTTAACCTGCTGATGCCACTGCTTCTGTTATAAGGCCCACAAATTGCTCAACTCACTGCCTTGCAATTAAAGAAATTTTGATTCAGGCAAAATGTAGAGGGAAGGGTAAAACCTCTGTTCCTATGTCTCTACATTTTGCCTGAATCAAAATTGCTTTAATCCAAGGGTGCTAATCAATAGAAGGAAACCACTATTAATTTCACCTTCTTTGGAACGGATCTCTTACTTGAAACAGACCATTTTCCCTTCTGCAATCAATGTTGCTTTACCAGATACACTCAGATTGAGAGTACTATGTTCTAGTGCACTGATAGGAGATAGTTTTAATTTTGCTCTCCTCAACTCCATCATTTTACTATTACAACCCAAGAAAGCAAATTGCCTCTCCTGGGATCCTCATGAGAGCCAAACCACTTTTTAAATGAGCCACAGGGCCTTTTGCACAGTTTAACCTTTTTTTAAAAAAAATAGTGAAGGCTAGAAGAGGACTTTTGGCCACTTTGAGGGATTTGCTTTGAGTTTGTCAGCTCATATACATAGGACAGAATATTACTCCCAGGACTTGCTGCAGTTTCTCACCTCTCACATAGAATTGTTTATTAATTCTTAATTCACCCAAAGCAGTCATGAGACCCAACAGAAAATAAGCGAATTGCATCTTCAAAGCACATTTGGTCCTATTAGAGCTTTCTCTCTGGATATGTGTGGTGACCTTGTTTGGAACATATTGATTTTTGAAAACAAAAGTTACAGTACTCCTCCCTGAGAGGAGTACAAAAGACAATGTGAGAATAATTTTGGATACAATTGAATATGATGAGTCCCACCACCAAAAAGAAGTAGCATTACTCTCTCTTGATGCAGTGAAAGCATTTGATAATTTAAATTGGATTTTTTTCAAATTACCATTTCAAGAAATGGATATGGGTTTCCAATTTCAAAATGCAGTAAACACAATATACGAGCAGCAAAAGGCAAAAATCGTGATTAATGGAGAATGAACTGAAGAATTAAAAGAAAAGAAAAATTAGTAGATTAATTATATATCTATGTAATTTAATAAATAATCCTGCTACAACCCCAGAAGAACTGCTTCCAGGGATGGAGAATATACACGGGGTTGGGATTACAAAAGCTGTTCATGAAGCTTTTGGGGACATATCTGTGATCTCCAGGACCCCATTCACTCACAGCATCTCCTAGAGGCCATAAGGGCTGTATCTTATCTGCTCCAGCTATTTTACTTCCAAGAGAAATCTTTAGTTTCAGGCAATTTTCTATTGAAAACTAAAGATAAAAAGCCCTGAGTGATTCAAAAATGTGACAGCCCATTAGGTGATATTCAGAAGCACTCCTCCCCACTCCAAAATGGGATAAGAGGAAGCAGGGGACAGCCTCTAAGTTTGAATAACCTGAGGATCTATCTACCCTGATCTAGTCCAATCCATTGTTTAATATGTAAGTTGCTTGGCTATATATTGCAAACTGTAAAATTAATAAACATCTGTAGGAGTCAGAAAAAATGTTTTTACTTGTGTATTTGATGTTAGGTTAAATGTATAAAAATATTTATTATCAATGGAGAATAGTTATCAGAGCAATGCTATACTTGAATTAGACTCACTGAGTATATTTTGCCTCTCTTCTCCTACTGTGAAAGTGGCCCTGTTAAAAAAGTTGAATACTACATTAATTCATTGTTTGCATTCCTTATGCTAATTTTATATTGTAATTAGAAATTCAAAACTTTAGGGAATCTGATAATTCCAGTTCCAATGAAGTGGAAAGAGCTCTGCTTTACTTCTATACATTTGATGCCCCCAAGATGCAGTGTTATCTTAGGATAATTCCAGCACTGTTGGGTTTTAATTGCTTAAATATTAGATGCACATTTCTTGTCTTCAAAAAGAAAATGTTATGAAAGAATCTGCATTAGATAAGCTGCTGTTTAATTCCAGTTGCTTTGAGTTTCTTATTAAATGTGACGTTCAGCTATTATGTAATTACTCTCTTTTTCAGTGAAATCTGGTTGAATAAACAAACACTTGGAATAAGAAACTGCTTCCCTTTTTGGTGTTAACTGACACAACCTAGTCATTCCATGTAGAGAAAAGTTAGCAGAACAATTGTATCTTTGAACAGGACTTGCTGAGCATGGTCTGATTTGATAACTGCTAACTTGGTTTCCTTCAGTTGAACACACGTATGCTTTTGAGTTTGAATTAATTTTCCTTATTTTTATTGGACATAATAATTGCTTGGGCAATGGAGCGGTGGATCATGCTCAAAACTGCAGACACCAGTTTTTAGGTTGGAATACAACTTATTAAAATGTTAGAGAGACATTTTTTCTAGTCAGACATCACTTTTGTTGTTGTTTGTTTGTTTTTAATGGGGAGGGTTCAATAGAAGACATATTATTTGGTTAATGGCACAATGTATAAAACATCTCTATCCAATGTAAACAAATATTGTTTAGCCATTTATCCATTAAGAATACCATCTCATCTGTTTAGAAACCTTTATTTATTTATTTCAGACATTTATATCCCGTCCTTCTCACCCCTGGACAAGTAAGCTGGGCTGGAACCATTTAGAGCTTTGAAGACTAAAGCCAGCACTTTGAATTGTGCTCAGTAGCAGACTAGCAGCCAGTGGAGCTGATGTAATAGGGGAGTGGTATGCTCCCTGTATGCCGCTCCGGTGAGCAATCTGGCTGTCACACGTTTGACTAGTTGAAGCTTTCAAACAGTCTTCAAAGGCAGCCCCACGTAGAGTGCATTGCAGTAGTCTATTCAGGATGTAACAAGAGTGTGGGCCACCAAGGCCAAGTCAGGCTTTCCAAGGTACGCGAGCAACTGGTGCACAAGTTTTAATTTAATAAACCATACATCTCTAAAGAAGCATCCGTTAAAACAAAACAGATTGCAGGATAATCTCTTTGCCCATTGTAACCATTGTTACGTATAACATCACCTTATTACATATCAATACATATTTTGGGTTGCTGTGAGTCTTTTGGGCTGTATGGCCATGTTCCAGAAGGATTTTAATGGGCATCCTCCAGACCAAATTTGTGGTTTTCTCTGATCCATGTAAAGACTTCTTCCTTGTATAACACTCCACTATGGGGTCCAAATAATTACTCTCAAGTTTGTTTGTTTTTTTTGCAACTTCTATCTGCAATGAACACTACCTCTTTATATTTAGCATTACTACCACAGATACCTTCTTAGAATCCAAGCTCGCAAAGTTTCCAGATGACAAAACTGTATAATATGAGAAACAATTTATTTACAGAAGCTAAACATAAAAAGAACACTTATTTATTATACTTAAAACACAAAACATACTCTCATACTCATCTTAGCAGAGACCATTTTAATCTATGTTTCCGAAGTTGCTCAGATTTGTTAGTCAAGTCAGCTTGGCCTATAGCAGGCAATTTTCTTAATGGAATCTTTAAATTAAATAATTGCTAATATTCACTCAGTAGTGGTTGGAAGTTCAATGGTAATGAGTCCAACCCAGGTTTAACCCACAATTTAAAGAAATATATATGTTTCTGAATTCCATGACCAAAATAGCTTGAACTAAAGTCTGGAGTGCATTCATTGCACATAGAGATATTAAGGGAGCTACTAACAGTGCCTAATGAAATATAAAGAAGATATCCAAGGTTTTGAAACATGTTTAACACCTTGGATAGTTTACTTAAATGCTAAACTAAAATCTGGAGCAGAATCATTCCCTCACTGATATGAGAACTATATTGTCATACCAGCAAAATACAAAATAAACACTTCCATTTAAGTCCCATTGACTCTAGTGAGAGTTCAGTATGCTATTGTGTCTCTTTTTCAGATCATAGAGATATAGGCTGAATTTGTACATGCTTAATGGTTAGTTACATGAACTTAAAGGGAATATTTTTGACAAAATATTTGTAGGATAGGATGCTATTAAATTAGTTCAGTTTTGACCCAGTTTTGCCAATTGGTTTAAGTTCATCATCAATATTTTTCAGTGGTGAACTCTCTCTTTTTAATTTAATAGAATTCATCTTCACACAAACCACTGTGCCTCATATTCCCCATTTTATGATATCCCTGTTCAATGATGAATACAGTTAAAGTATAATAAAATTAATCAGGCAAATATACTTAATTCTAGGAGCAATTTGAAGAATTATGGTGCAGTGCATGATAGGCACAGTATCTAATGTGGGGCCCTTGCTATAGCATAAAAGTTAATATCTTCCTAGCTTGGAGGAATGTACTGTATATAGGCAGTCCCCAAGTTACAAGCATCTGACTTAAAAACAACTCATAGTGAAGAACAGGAGTAAGACATCAGGAAGTGAGAGAAATCTACCCCTAGGAAGGAAAATTGGCATGTGTTGGTGGGAGGGGGAAGGGGCTGGGAGTTTAAGGAGGGCTTTTTGTGTGTTTGTCTAAATATTATTTAGTTATACTTTTTTTTGCTTTAACTTGACTGACTGTGGGAGATGTTTAGGGAATAGTCTGACCCCTTGAGTCCTCACGGTAAGGATTTCCCCAGCCCTACCTTCCGGCTTCTGTCCTGCACCAGCAACTTAAGCCCCCCCCCTCAAAAAAAAAGCCCTTTCTTCTTCTAATTCACCTCTTTGACTCTCAGTCATTCTCTCCCCATCTCTATCTTCTGGCCTGTGTGTGTGTTCCTGCACCAGTCCAACAGCCTTTTTTATTTATAGAAACTTTTAAAAATTCCTTAAAATCAGTGGATGGCTGAAACCTTCTGAAACTTGGTGGGGTGTGCAGTTGTTAATTTTTCCTCCAAACATGGCCATTTTCATCCTGATAGCCATAAAAATGACAGAAAGAGGAGCCTCACTAGTTTCTCCATTGTCATTAATGGGCCTGATCTTCCCAGAGTGAAAATGGAACTTCCGACTGACAGTTCACAAAATGGTATTTTCGGATTTCAGGAACTTCCCAGTAAATGAAATGGGGGTGGGCAGCCTAAAACAGGACTGAGAATGGGATAAGTTTTTTTACCAATCACACACTTCTACTTAAAATATAGGTCATATAATGCAGTCCAGTAACAAAAGCTTTCAGTATTGAGGCAGAGGGACTATACCGTGTTTCCCCAAAAATAGGACATCCCCTGAAAATAAGACCTATTAGAGGTTTTGGTGAATTGCCAAATATAAGACATCCCCAAAAGTAAGACCTAGGAGGAGGGAGTTGCTGCCACCACCAAGAAAGGCCACACATTGCCTTAGAGACAGGCAATTGCAAATTTCCTCAGAATAAAGTTTGCTGAGCAAATCCTGTGAGAGTGTCAGCATAAGTACATATAAACAGCAAGGATTTAGAAGACAACAGCAACTGATTAATTTGCTTTTACATTAACTGAGGCATCCCTGCTACCGAGGGGTTCAAAAGCGGAGAAAGACCCGACCTTCTGGCCCCTTCCCTCCCTCCCCCGCTCCCCAGGAGGCCCAACCCTGCACACTCAACTCGTCCTTGCCGGATTTCTCCCAAGTCTTTATTCACTCGGCAGGAAGCGCCATCCCTGTTGCTGCTACCATCTTCCCCATCTGGTGCTGGAAGTGCCTGATGTACAAACGACAGGCAGGCAGGCAAACAAGCAAGCAAGAAGGGGCCTGCCGCGCCTTCCTCAGCAGAGGCGCCACCACCGAGGAAGGCGCGGTGGGCCTTTTCTGGCTTGTTTGCCTGCCTGCCGCTCGTACATCCGGGCACTTCCAGCACCAGATGGGGAAGACAGCATCGGCAATCTCTGCTGAGTGGATAAAGACTTGGGAGAAATCCTGCAAGGGCGAGTTGAGTGTGCGGGGCTGGGCCTCCCAGAGAGCGGGGGAGGGAAGGAAGGGCCTTTCTCCTCCTTTGAGCCCCTCGGTGGCAGAGACACCTACCTGGCAAGAGACAACATGGGTTGGGCTTCTCTCTTGTGCCAGGCATCAGCCCCATCTCCTCCGCCAGTCTCTGGATTCAGCTTGTCTGTTTCAAACTGGATTATCTGGCAGTGTAGACTCATACCATCCAGGCAAAGCAGATCATCTGGAGTCAAAAACCTGGATTCTGTGACAGTTTAGAACAGGCCTGGGCCAACTTCATCCCTCCAGGTGTTTTGGACTCCAATTCTCACAATTCCTAACAGCTGGTAGCCTGTTAGGAATTGTGGGAGTTGAAGTCCAAAACACTTGGAGGGCCAAAGTTGGCCCAGGCTTGGTTTAGACCCATATCATCCACTTCAAAGCGGATAATCTAGAACCAGAAACCTGGATTCTATGACAGTTTAGACTCATATCATCCACTTCAAAGCAGATATCATATCATCTGCTTCAAAACAGATAATCTGGATTCAGAAACCTGGGTTCTATGACAGTTTAGGCTCATATCATCCATTTCAAAACAGATATATGGTTATGCTGGTTTGTGATGACAACTCTGTACAGTATATAATAAATGTTCTCTTTTTTTGTTCAACAATTAATGTGACTTCTTCTTCTTCATGAAAAAATAAGACAGCCCCTGAAAATAAGATCTAGTACATCTTTGAGAGCAAAAATTAATATTGGGGAAACAGGGAAGAAATAAGAGGTACAATGATGTCACTTTCCCTACCTTCCCAAAACTTCTCTGTCTTCAGCTTATTTGAAACCTGAATAGGGATTTGGGAACTGACAGGGCTCATTATTTTTTATAAAAGCTCTTATCTTCATGGAGATACACAGTCAATAGAACTGGTGTATTGGTAGGAATCAGTATAGTTGGCTTCATTTTAGGATTCCTCTTTAGAAATATCAACATTTAACACAGAAGCACTGAATTTCAGTCAACATATGCAGGTGGAAGGGTTTCATCTAGCAAAAAGCTGCATTTGTAGAAAAAAAACCCCTTTCTTTGTTTCACACATCCTTTTGTTAATCCAATCTAGATCAGATCCAAATACTGGTAAACACTTCATAAATGTAATTCAGTGGGTTCAATTTAGCTGGGATTAATTATGGATTAAGGGTAATGTTAGGACAAAATACCTCCAATTGCATGTTGGAATTGTAGTGATAGCAGCTCTTGATTCACTGAATTAAAATTTTCTCAAGAGTCTCTTGAGATCCTTTAGGATCTGCCCTGTCACTTTGGCATGCCTGGGCTGGTATAGTGAAATATTTCAATTTGAGATTATGTGAAAAATTCTTAAAATCCAGCAATTTCAAAAGAAGAAAAGAAAAATTATCAAGTCACTATGAACACAAAAGAACTAGGCATACAGAAGACCTCTGCAATTCCTTTCCTTTGCAAGTCTCTCCTATGTAATTTTTTCTGTGTCATGCATACTAAACTATAAAATGGGAATTAGTAATTTTTAATGGAAATAATAGTTTGAATCAAACAAATTGCTCTTGGTTCAAAGGATGCACCATTTAGTATCACTGAATCACGGAGCTGGAAGAGACCACAAGAGCCATCCAGTTCAATGCCATGCCATGCAGGAAAAGCACAATTTGAGCACTCCTAACAGATGGCTATCAAGCCTCTATTTAAAAAAGAAGGAGACTCCACCACATTTTCAAGCACATTCTGAACAGCTGTTACCATCAGGAAATTCTCCCTCATTTTTACCCTGGAAGCTGTTTTAAAATGTGCATAATTTCCATTCAATTGCCTTTTCTTGACCATATTAAAAGAGCATCTGGAATTTTTTCCCTAGTGGGCATAGCCTCTCCTGAAGTAGTATTTCTTAGGAAAATACACATACTTGCACAAAGAAGTTTAATGTAAATGTAATCACATGGGAGGAGGAAATGAAAATACTATCAATTTGATTCATAAAGGGGATGTATGCAGAGATGGTTCAAAATAATCCAGCTCACCCTGGGGGCAGAGTGAAAATGGATTTAGGTATGTGGATGAGACTCTCTTTATGGGGAAGTTTCATTCTTGCTTGATTTATACGGTGGCTCTATTTACAATAATGCATATGGTTGGGGAGAGGTTCCCATATTATCTCCCTACAGAGACTAAGAAGAGCCAGTATGTTGAACTGATATAAGCGTTAAGAACCCTTAAACAGGGGCTGAATATGATGTGTCCAGAATGCTTTGATTGTGTTTTCCTGCATGTCAGGGAAGAAAATTCCACCACACATCCAAGGCAACATATTCTGCTGTCAAACAGTTCTTACAGCAGAAAGCCCTTTGTAGTGAACCTTACCTATTAGGTCTAGAATGAAGCCTTGGTGGCAGTGAATGAGGCACCCTCCATTTTGTTGAGGAAGGCCAGGCAGCCATCTTGAGTGTGGTTAGAAAGGGGGAGGAGCTTAGAGAGAGATTCTTAGGATTGGCCAACCAGAGCAGATGGGAGGAGCCAAGTCTGAGAGTGCCAAAAAAAAGCTCCAGGCAGTTCTGTTTTGAGGTTTGAAGAAGAGAGTTCTGTTTTGGGGTTTGAAGAAGAGAGTTCTGTTTTGGGGTTTGAAGAAGAGAGTTCTGTTTGAGGGTTTGAAGAGAGCAGTTTGGTTTTGGAGTTGGGAGAGTGTGTGTGAGAGAGAGAATTGAAAGCTGTGGAACCTGACAGACTAAGTCAGGCAGCTTGGATCTCTTGGGGGAGATAACTTAAGGGACTGTCTCTCAATACTGGGTTGGTTAATAGAAGGACTCTAGGTTAGAGTTAATTAACAATCCAAGGGAACTCGTGTCTATTCTCAGCAAAATAGAGGGAGGGTTTTTGTGACCAATAGATAGATTGGTTAGTTGGAACTGTTTGAAACTAAGTGAAGTAAATCTGAAACATACAACTAAGTTAAGCTGAAGAACGTCTGTAACCAATTACGCTTATGAACCTCTCTGAAGTAATCATTTACCTGTTTTCAAGAAAATAAATTTTTATTCTATTTTCAACTTTCAAGAGCCTCCACAGTGTATATTTTCCATCAAGAAGACTTAATAAAAGTTCCAGCAATATAACCATAAAATACCACAGAAAAGCCTCATAGTGAACTTCCATTTGATAGCCAGGGGGGAAAGCGGTGGGGGCAGATAATGGGAGAAGTTTGCCTCAGACACATTTAACAACAAAAATCCTAAAGACATTTTAGGTTGGTGGCAGCTACAGTTTTAAAAGAAAATCTATTATAATTAGCCTCTCAGCCTAGCCTCTCCCCGCTTTGCTCATTCCCTTTACATTGGTGGCAGGGGTGGGATAATATTATAAAAGATTTCCCCCCCCCTTGCTTCAAAAGTTTCTTTATATTGGTGGCAGTGGTGGGATATTATATCCCCCCCCCCCCGCCATCGTTTGCGTTATACTCTTCCTAATATTTAAGTGAAATTTCTTTTGTTGTAATTTGACCCCACTGCTCTGTAGAATCATAGAATCATAGAATAGTAGAGTTGGAAGAGACCACATGGGCCATCCAGTCCAACCCCCTGCTAAGAAGCAGGAAATCGCATTCAAAGCACCCCCGACAGATGGCCATCCAGCCTCTGCTTAAAAGCCTCCAAGGAAGGAGCCTCCACCACGGCCCCGGGGAGAGAGTTCCACTGTCGAACAGCTCTCACAGTGAGGAAGTTCTTCCTGATGTTCAGGTGGAATCTCCTTTCCTGTAGTTTGAAGCCATTGTTCCGTGTCCTAGTCTGCAGGGCAGCAGAAAACAAGCTTGCTCCCTCTTCCCTATGACTTCCCTTCACGTATTTATACATGGCTATCATATCTCCTCTCAGCCTTCTCTTCTGCAGGTTAAACATGCCCAGCTCTTTAAGCCGCTCCTCATAGGGCTTGTTCTCCAGACCCTTAATCATTTTAGTTGCCCTCCTCTGGACGCTTTCCAGCTTGTCAACATCTCCCTTCAACTGTGGTGCCCAAAATTGGACACAATATTCCAGGTGTGGTCTGACCAAGGCAGAATAGAGGGGGAGCATAACTTCCCTGGATCTAGACGCTATTCCCCTATTGATGCAGGCCAGAATCCCATTGGCTTTTTTAGCAGCCGCATCACATTGTTGGCTCATGTTTAACTTGTTGTCCACGAGGATTCCAAGGTCTTTTTCGCACACACTGCTGTCAAGCCAGGCGTCCCCCATTCTGTATCTTTGATTTCCATTTTTTCTGCCGAATTGAAGTATCTTGCATTTGTCCCTGTTGAACTTCATTTTGTTAGTTTTGGCCCATCTCTCTAGTCTGTCAAGATCGTTTTGAATTCTGCTCCTGTCTTCTGGAGTGTTAGCTATCCCTCCCAGTTTTGTGTCGTCTGCAAACTTGATGATCGTGCCTTCTAACCCTTCGTTTAAGTCGTTAATAAAGATGCTGAACAGAACCAGGCCCAGGACGGAGCCCTGCGGCACTCCACTTGTCCTAGGGCCCTTCCATACAGCCATATAACCCAGAATATCAAGCCAGATAATCTACAATATCTGCTTTGAACTGGATTATCTCAGTCCACACTGCCATATAATCCAGTTCAATATGGATTTTAAACAGCTGTGTGGAAGGTGCCCTAGCCTCTGGAGTTGTAGAAAGCAAGCCAGCAGTGATGACGACAATGTCTTTTTGATCTGCATATGATTGTAGCAAGAAATCTGTGAAAAAATCCAAAGAACAATTATTATTTTCATAGGTTAAGTCAAGATTTTTGTATTAAAAAAATCAGCCGTAAGAAAATTAAAGTCAGGTGACAGGATATTCTCACAAAATACACACAATGAAGTTGGGCACTGAATTTTATAAAAATTACTCAAATCAATTGTGCCTTGAATATTCATTTTCATGGTTTCCTCCTTTCTGTTGACATGGTTGAAATTTCCAGAGAAGGACAAGAGGGATCATCTCACCTCTGCAGGAGTCTATCATATACCATGCAGCTGTGGACAGGTCTACATAGGGACCTCCAAGTGCACCAATGCCCAAACACGAATCAAGGAACATGAAAGGCACTGCAGACTAACTCAACCAGAGAAGTCAGCCATAGCAGAGTACTTGATGAACCAACCTGGGCACAGTATGTTATTTGAGAAAACAGAAATGCTGGACCACTCTAACTACTATCATGTCAGACTACACAGAGAAGCAATTGAAATCCACAAGCATGTGGACAATTTCAACAAAAAGGAGGAAACCATGAAAATGAACAAAATCTGGCCACCAGTATTAAAAAAACAACTCTAAAATCAGATCAGTAAATAGAGGGCAACACTTTGAAAACAGAGGAATTAGAGACATGAATATATCAGGGGCAACAAACAACTCTGAACAAAGTATTCCCCCAGGCAGGAAAAAGCGAGGTCATGAAGCTGGCAAAGCCATTCATGCTAATGAAGGTGATTAATTACAACATTCACACTGGCCTCCAACAGACAAGAGTTCTTTATCCCATCCTGGACCTTCCACAGATATACAAACCTCCCTTGCTTTGTTTTCCAATAAAGCTTAATGGTATAACACTAGAAAATGTTGACAACTTCTGCTACACAGGCAGCAATCTCTCCACAAAGGTTGGCAACAATGCCAAACTACAATGCCGTCTGAGCTCTGTGATTGCCGACTTTTTTCAGATCAAGCAGAGAGTGTTTGAAGATTGAGACATTTGTAGGATCAAGAGATGCTTGATTATAAGGCTTTTGTCCTTCCAACTCTGTTGTACATCTGAAAAACATTGACCATCTACAAATGTCACTCTTGACTTCTGGAAGGATTCCATCAGTGTTGCCTCCAAAAAGTTCTGTAAATCTCTTGAGAAGAAAGCGGAGAAATGTCAGCATTCTGGAAGAAGCAAAGACCATCAGCATTGAAGTGATGATCCTTCACCATCATATTTGCTGGGCAGGCCACATTGTCCAAATGTCCAATCACCATCTTCCAAAGCAGTGACTGTATTCTCAGTTCAAGAATGGAAAATGGAATGTTGGTGGATAGAAAAAAAAATTGCAGATTGGCTTAAAGCTAACCTTAAAAACTGTGGCATAGATACCGAGAACTGGTAAGCCCTGGTCCTTGGGCTTATTAACTGGAGGTCAGCTGTGGATTTTGAGGAGGCACAAATAGAGGATGAAAGGGAGAAATGTGTGAAGAGGAAGGCGCATCAAGCATCCGCTTTCTTTTTGTTAATCTATGTCCTCATTATGATAGCCGATGCAGATCCAGAATAGGTCTCTATAGTCACCTATGGACCCACTGCCAAGACTCTAGCCTTGGAAGATACTTATGCTCAGCCACGAGTGATCACCTATGATGATATGATGAGTGTACATCTAAGATTATTGGTCATTCTCCCTATCTGCTTATTTTGCAGGTTTTGTTCTTCCCAGCATTGGATTCTTGTACTATTCACTTAGTTCTCTATAACATTTGGGCTATTATCTCCAACACTTGATGAACTCCTACTCTCCATTATACTATCTATTTCTCCCACATAACTAATTTTAAGGCGCTCTTGGCCTTATTTATTTTTTTTTTTTTTATTCCCATCATTTCTATGCTGCCTTTCTCACCCGAAGAGACTCAGGGCGGCTCACAATCTGGCAAAATTCAATGCCGGTATACAGTACAAAAGATAAAACATAAGCAATTAAAACAATCAATTTAGCATACTAAAATAAATACATTTAAAACAGTACAAAAAGACCACAAAACAGTCCACAAAGACCTTGCACGTAAACCTTAATCTGGATTGAGTCAAAGCCAACATAGTTCATTCATTAAATGCAGATTTGCCTTCTGAGTAATGTCATGGCTATTCCCATGGCCACACAACGTACCTTTACACAAAATAGAAGCAACTTTTGTGAAGTTCATGGTCAGTGACGGCAACAATATTGGCTCAAATAGCACAGAAAATTTTCCCTCCTGTGACAAATGTTTTACGTCCTGTAGATACAGAAGGTTGCTCCCTGAATGCAATACATACAAGATTACTGGGGAATCATCTGAGTCTGTGTTTTGTCCACTGCTACATAAACTACGAAAAGATTTTCCAGTAAGTATTGCCTAAGATCCACAAACTCATGCTGAATATTTTCAATTCTGACCATCAAGCTTATTTCTAGTAGCAGCATCCCATCAGATGCAAAGCAGCAATTCTTAAAATGTTGATACAAATTGTTGTGTAAACTGCATTCAAGACGAACTTTTAAATGACTGATGTTCCTAGCTTCTGCCAGTGTTTGTGAGATCTGGATACTGTTGATATGAGGAAAGAGTAAATAAGTATTTGCTGTTTTCTAAAGTCTTCTGAAACAGCCCTTGAAATTCCTGTTCCAAAGACCTGATATGAAAATACTCCATGAAATGAAGTATTTATAAATAATGAACTTTCAAAACTGCCTTCTTCTATTGGAAGAAATAGAATTCTGAAATAAATTTTTCCCATTGCTGGAATCACCCTGGTATGAACAGGAGACACATGAAAATGTCTAGTAGTTGTAAACACTGAATTAATTATAATGTCTTTATCACTACTAGGATTGTAAGCATATAGCATTTTAGCTTTAGGCAGTCCCAGTAACTGCCTTCCAAAATGGAGAATTGAGGGATGAAAATGGAGGAGCCTCCCATTAGGCATTTTTGCAGAGATGCTTTGCTCCCGTGGATGTTCCTCCACATCCTCCTCTGCTTCAGCCTGGGCAGGCATCAGCAGCTCCCCTTCCTCAGCTTGCCACAACTCCACCACGTTGGGGATCGGGTCGATGGCTTGGTCCTGCACCTCTCCCGGCCGAAAGCCAGGCAAAAGGACCTGGAAGACGCCAAGGAGGAGGTTGACGCCGTGGCTGTGCGGCAGTAGCCACCTTGCCCCGCCATGCTGCTCCCGCTGCTGCTGCTCTTGCTGCTGCTATTGCTCCTCCTTTCTCCACAGCAGCTGGGGCTCACTCGGGCAGCGGCAAAGGAGGAGGAGGAGAGGGCCTCCACATACATATGTGTATGTGTGTGAGGGAAGGGTGATTAAAAAATAATATTTTAACAGCATTGTGTTTTAAATGTCTGTAAACTGCCTTTCAGTCTGGAACAAGTCAAATTCTTAAATAATAGATAGATGCTAGACATCAAAACACTTGCTGATCTAAACTTGACAATGATGCTTCACAGGTAACCAGAGGATACATGTAGTACCCTTTTAGAGATAAGATGACAAAACAATTTGTGCTGTGATCAAAAAACAATGTTCTTATAGCATATCAAGAAACTAAATTATTTTAATGGGATAAAAATAATGTATGCAAAATATTCTTCTGAGCTTTTTGCTTCAAAACTTTTAGAAGCCTTCCTTAAAAGGAGGCTCATTTCAAGTGACAAGTGTATAAATGATTTAGACAGTCTGAAAGGAGCTTGCTCTTAACATTTTTCTTTGCCTGATTTCATTCATTCTGTCTTTCTGACATCTAATGAATAACCATGAATGCAACTAGATGGTTGCTAGTTTAATTTTTTTTTTTGAGCAAAATCTTAAATGAATTTCAAGTAGAGGACCAGAAATAATTTTTACTAGACAGTGTGAAAGATCAGATATGAAAATTCTGCTCACCCCTGCTGGAAAATATGAAATGGGCCCAAACTAGGAATATAATCTTTCCTGGCCAATTTGGCCAACAGCCAATGGACCTGTCCCTATGCTGATGTCAAAATACTCTCAGCTTAGAGGGCTGGAAATTACCATATTGTAAAATGAGTTGCAGTTAGCAATGCTGTTGTGGCCCTGGAGTAGAAAAGGAATGGATCAACTCAGCTCATTGCTTACCATACACCTTTTTTGGCTATCCTGCGGCCTCAGCTAGCAGAGCAGTTTTACCATCAGATTGCTTTGCCAAGAGATGCAAACAGCTTGCACAACAAAAATGTCAACTGACAGAAGAGGCTTGTGGCTAATAAACTAAGCTCAGGTGAGAACAGATCAGAATGTGAAACAAAACAAAATTCTTACCTATTTGGTCCCTCACTTAATAAGGGCCATCACCTGGCATGCCCTAATCCTAGTCATCTGATTTCTCTTTGCTCAATTAACAGTGTAAACCTCTCTATCATCCAGAGTGAGATTAATTCTATATATAGGCTTGTTAAAGTGTTACGACACTTTCTTGAAGACAAGACCAGGATGTGCATAGCCCTTTCCAACTCTTTCTTCTTCATATGGAAAATTATGACAGTTTTGTTCACACAGAAGTAAGAACACTGTGAAATCAGTGATCTTGCTTACGTTGAAAACAATTGACACAACAGGAAACCACTTGTTGTATACATTGTTTTCCAAGTGAACGTAATTGTCAGGTCCCTGGCTGCAGAGCACCAATAACCTTACACAGAGGCCAGTCTCTATCTAATATCTTTATTAAAGAAATATATAAAATCAATAAAAACAAGTGAAGAATATAGTTCAGAAGCAGACCTTTCAGATGAGGTCAAATATAGTCCAGAAATGTATTGTCCAATATAAGATATTAGAGTTCAAAGTTTTAATCCACTTGACCAAAACACACACTTTGCCAAGCAATAGTGTGGGGAAATAACAGAGTCTTAGAGTCCAATGAAGCTTGACAACAAGGCTGGAAATAAACTTGATTCTTGGCTAGATCCGTGACTGGAGACAAGGCAAACATGAAGCATGAAACAGAGTCCGTGGTAAAACTGTGAGACAGGGCAAGGCTTGAAGCTTGATCCGGGAAGCAAGGAACTGGGATTACGAAGTCCACACACGATCTCTCTCCTCAAGCTGATCAATTGACTCCGCAAAGAATCCCTCGCGCCAAACACCTATATTGGGTCTCGTTTTCCCGCTAACAGAACTCTTTCCCTAGAGAACGAGAAACGAAACCCAACTTTGTTCAGATGCATGACTCCTTAGAATTTCCCAAGGGAAGCAGACCTAATCAGCCATTTGTTTGGCAGCGATTCTCAGGCTTCTCCGATTAGCCTCCCTGACTCCCCTATCTTTAGAATAATTTTCCCTACTGGGAAACGGAGGGGAGTTCTGCCCAAGGCCTGTTTGGCTGAATTCTTGAGGGCAAACATCAACATCCTGCAGGTGAAGAGACTCCGGCTCTTGCTGAACCGGCGAAAACCCCATGTTTTCCTCTTCGTCTGCCACAATAGTACTAGGAACAGGACTACAAGGCCCATGAGTCATCACAGTAATGATGAACTGAAGGGTGAAAGTAAACTCCCCACTCAAAACTTCTAGAATTGTGGTTAGCCATGTCCAAAAAGGAACCTCTTCACATGGGGCGTTTTGACCCATTTTGCCACTTTTTATTGCAGCAAGGACAGGGTCTGCCATGTGCCATCACACTTGCATGGCAGGCCCCACTCATATCCTCCCAAAGTGGAGGAGAAGCGCCAAAAGGGACTTTCTCCTCCTCTACAGGGAGGAAAGTGTAATTTGGGTAGCCCCAACAAAGCTGCCCACACTTTTCTCCCCTTTTTGTTGTGTGATGGCAGAAAGGGTAGTGAAGCAACACACGCTGCTGCCCTTTCTGCCATCTGATGAAGGGAGGGAAAGGGTGCCAAAGCATGTGATGAGGGGAGGAGCGAGCAATGGCACAGCCCAAAAGGGCCATGTGAAGAGGGTATGATTTATGTGAAACCAGGACTCCATTATCAACACTATGACAATCTCGAGAGTGAGACCTGGAAAGATCACAAGCAGTGAAAAAGACTGTTGGAATCATAGATGCAAATAATCCTGGGATAAGTGCTGAGTGATGTATGATTGAATCCAGAAGGCTGGATGAAATGTGTCAGTGCCAAGTGGATCAATTACAAAATCAACCCACACTACAAAAAAATAGCACCTTCAGTAATATCAATATATTAAAGCTATTATTACAAGAGCCTTTGGTATGTTAAAATTCACGTGAAAATAGAGTATCATTAAGATTCCATTTTAAATGTTCTCATTTTCAATTCCTTGCAGCTTTGGGGCAAGAAGGCAGGCTAAATATATCATAAGTTTAATAAGCCTAGAAATGTGATTAAAATAAAATGGAGTGTTTTATTCATGGCTTCAAGTGTAAAGAGCCATAATACTACAGGCAGACCTCATTGATTTTGATCTAACCATTAGCTACCAAAGAGGTCACTAATACCAATAAATCTTGATGAGTAATTGAAAGATGTGTTTAGTAAAATTTCACAGCAAATATTTTTACTTCTTTACATCTTGTTTTTAAAGATATCTCTATTTAGGGGATACATCTGAAATGGATTGAAAATGCCAAGGGTGTATTTTGCTGATAATATATGCATGTATCATTTGAATAGTTGTATTTTTCCCCAGTGCTGATGTGTAAAAGAGATAGTCTGAAACCATATTGAAATCAATAATCACTCAACTTTGAGTGTAAATCAGTGGTTACATATTGCTAAGCTTCTCTTTCATTTAAGAAGGGGAAAAGTGGAGAAAAGCATTTTAGCACTAGGGATTTAAATCATCACTTATTATGATCTCTGATGGGTGGACTGAACACACACACACACACACACTGAGGGAGGGAGGGAAGGAGGGAGAGAGGGGGGGCTGGGCTGTGGCGCAGGCTGGTGTGCAGCCTGCTTCAATAAATCACTCTGACCATGAGGTCATGAGTTCGAGGCCAGCCCATGGCGGGGTGAGTACCCATCAATTAAAAAATAAAAAATAGCCCCTGCTCATTACTGACCTAGCAACCCGAAAGATAGTTGCATCTATCAAGAAGGAACTAAGGTACCATTTATAAAGTGAGGAGGCAAATTTAACTAATTTACGACATTGGAATGAGGAAGTGCTGTCACAGTGGATGATGAAGCAGCTGCTCCCCCTTGTGGCCAGAATCGAACATCCCCTCAGAAGAAGGTTAA
Source organism: Anolis carolinensis (assembly GCF_035594765.1). Lineage (NCBI taxonomy): Eukaryota > Metazoa > Chordata > Lepidosauria > Squamata > Anolidae > Anolis > Anolis carolinensis. The sequence goes on from NC_085843.1 coordinate 129,165,531, forward strand.
ATTGCCTCTGCGTCTGTCTCTGTCTCGGTTCTATGTGTATATGGGCATTGAATGTTTGCGCTATATGTATATAATGTTATCCGCCCTGAGTCCCCTTTGGGGTGAGAAGGGTGGAATATAAATACTGTAAATAATAAATAAATAAATAAAACAGTCCTCAGGTCTGTTGTCATCGAACTGGTATATAGGTGGCAGGGGTGTTGTTGGCATTGCGGGCCTCCTGGAGGGTGTCACTAGTACCTCTGGAGCTCTAAAAGGTGTCAATCTCCTTGAATCCTTCTTAGATGCGAAGCCGTGTGCTACTCTTGCCAGCTTTGCCATTTGACTGCCCCTCTCTGGGATAGTCGTTAGCTCCAGGAAAAGTTCTTGTCGAGCTGTGGAGCTGGTTGTGGTCAATGCTGGATCGGGGTCCGGATGATTGTGTGAGTCGATTGAGATGGAGAGTCTTGGATCTTGCCTCCAGACATTGGTTCCACTACCAACTTGGGTGATGAGGGAATTGATTGGGCTGGTTAAAAAGATGGTGATGATTGATGAGACAAGGCTGCTGAGGAAGAGGCTTAGTCTCTTTTAGATGCAGAGGAGGAAGAAATCTGTTGCTGTCTTCTCTTGGGAGCAGGCTGACTCAGCGAAGTCAGGCTGGACTTGAGCAATTTTCTCAGGGTTGGGGGAATCGGGAATGAGGGAGGCTGTGTTGCCTTCTAGACACAGGCTTATTTGGACTCCTCATGCACGCACTTGAATGTGATACACATGGAGGAGGTATAGGGCGGAGTTGCTGTGATTGAGTATGGCGATCATGCCGAAGCCATCAAACTTAAGGTTGATGGAGGCCTGGATGGTGGCAGGCAAGTCGACTGCTGCATAAGTTGGGGGTGAGAAGATTTTGAGGGCCTGGAAGATTTTGAGCCTTTTGAAGTTGCCGAACTCCTTGAAGCGGCCACTAATAGTACTGAGGTAGAAGCAGTTGCGGAAGTCAATGGAGGATATAACAGTGCCTTCAGCCTAGCCACCCTGTTCTTTCTTCCCTGAGCCATGAAGGTTTGACAATAGTGGCACAAGCTGACCACATGGCCCTCACCAAGGCAAAGCAAGCACTTGGCATGGCTTAGGCTGGTGGCATCAGCTATCTTCAACGCACGGTCAGTGCAGTTCTTGAAGCGTGTTGTTGACATCTCTATGAAGTTCCAAAGATTGCTGTGTGGCAGAAACAAAGGAAACGGGGAGTGTGGGGCCAGGGCACCCTTTATGCCCTGTGGAGCAGTGGGCAGGGTTAACACCAAGATCTGGAAAATCATAGCTTGGAAAGCTTTTGTTTGAGTCTATGCAGGTGCAGTAACTCCATATTGTGTGCATTCACAGAGACCACAAAAAAAAAAAAAACCTTGGATATGGGACCGATGTCACAACACAAAATTAATTTATGGTTCACCCATGCTCACCTTATACACACAGCCTGAAGACATTTTATACATTATAAGTTCATTAGGCTTCTGGCTGTTGTGCATGAAACAATGTTTGTGTACATTGAATCATTAGAAAGCAAAGGAGTCGCAATCTTAGATCACCATGTAGGCAATTTTGAAATTTGGAGTATTTTGTATTTTGCAATTCTAGTTAAGAGTTGCTTGTCTTTTGTTCACAATGACATGAAAAGTTCATTAGGCTTCTGGCTGTAATTTATACCAGAATATGAGTGATTATGTAGTGTGAGCAACTATCTGTCTAGAAACCTTCTATAAGATTATTATGATTATTATGATTTCCTACCTGTCATTTGGAGCACAACTGATCTGCATATGTTTTCCATGATGTCAGTTTTCAATTCCCCGGTATTTTTCATTGGAAATTATTTATACAAGCAACATATAGGAGGTTATTTGTTTGAAGACGGTTGCACGAGTAAGTAGGGAAATATCTGGATACTTCTCTGCTGTTCCCTTAGTCTCCACTGGCCAGGATATGACTACATAGTGGAAGGGGGGTAACAGAAAAGTGATGTTTAACATAGATTTGGTTGTTGCATGGTTAGTAGAAAATATTGACCTCCTCAGTGCCTGAAGGAATGATTTACGATGATCCCACTAACATGATATAATTGCATTTTGTTCTGTCTATAAAGTAAAATATCTTGGACTCTTTATTTTGACAAATAAAATAGATCAAAACAAAATAGTAATAATTTATCATAATGAAAGAGAAAAAAACTAGCAACTCTGAATTAGTTTTACTGAAGTAAGCCGCACTATCAAAAATAATAAACTATTTAAAAAAAAAAAACTCCATCATACACAAGCACACACCTGCATATAAAGACAATAATAATGTCATGGTTCCATCAAGCAAGAATTCAGTTTCTGCATTGAAATAAACTCTGAACTTAGATGTAATTCCCGGTGTGAAAATATCTGCCTCCACTATCCCGCTGCTGATATTCATTTACTGGCTGAACTTTATGCAGTGTAAATAAAGCCTTTTCACTATTTTATTATCTTATACATCTTTTTCCAATCCCATTGTAGCCATAATATTTTATATTAGGAAAGAATACAATCCATACATTACATGATAACAAACAACCAAAATAAATAAGCATAGATCCCGTACTTGAATTTTAAATAGAAAAATGAAATGATATTTTAAGGTATAATCAAACACAAACATTTCAAAGACCCATTCATTTCAATAGAATAATTCATATTGAACCTAAATCCTATATTTTTGTAATTTCTAAAACTTTAATCTATAGTTAGTTTATATACTCTTCACACATATAACTAATTCTCTCTGTCTCTGTCTCTCTGTCTCTGTCTCTCTCTCACACACACACAGAGAAGCCAGTTGTTCATTATGTATTCTATAGAAAATATACAAGAACAAGAATAAGCAATAAAATCCTCCCCAGCTATAGGTTTGGGAATCCAGTACCAATTTAGAAATCCTATGCCACTTAGCTTCCCACTATGTTTGCTGGGGATGGGAGGCAATTTGCCTCCTCCGATGAAAGAGATCTCTTGAAAATAGTTCCATCCGGAATTATTTTCAGAGAGATGTGATTTGCTTAGGTGTGTAGCCCACCCCTGAAGCTTATTCTGACTTTGTTGCTGAAAGTGAAAGCAGTAATCTCCTGGCTCTCTGTAAGTAGAGCTGGGATGGGTGGACCTGGCTTTGTTTGCTGTCTGCCCACCTTGCAACTACCCAGGGCACCCACAGGTGCCAGAGACGTTAGGCTTTGCCATTTCTGGCTGTGGGGGTGGGTGGTGCCGAGGTGGGGTACGGGTTTTGGGCCTTGAGTATGGTCCTGCTTCCCCCTCCCTCGGTTGGGAGTCCCTTTAGCTGCTGAAAAAACAGAAGCACCATCAACACAACTGACTTTTTGGACATAGAAATCAATACTATGCAGAAGTCTTCAAGGCTGCCACAGGCTAAATAAGTAAGTAAGTAAAATTTTATTACGGTCAATGACCAGCTCATATCAATGATACCCAGTCCCGTACATCGATATGAAACCTGAGAGGTTATATACTTCAGACTTTAATATTAATAAAAACCATTATAAAATTGAATCATTGACAAAATTTAAAATCTAGGCTAAAGACCAGTACTATTAAGACCCAACTCTGTACTATTAAGACCCAACTCCTTTTGCCTGGATTGGATTGGAAGTTGTCCTTCATAGTGAGTGGGGCAAGGCCCAGGGGCGCAAGGGATAGTCTGAGCCAGTAATTCAATATGATCATCCCACCCTGGCCTCCACTCTAAAGAAGCCAGTCTCTATGTGTAGGATAGCTTTAGAGACATACCTTGGAACCTGTAGGGCTGATCTTAAAAATTTGGATTGGACAGTCTCCAGTGGGGCAAAGTCAGAAAAAGGTCCTATCTGGGCACCGTAAAGGAGTTGGGCCATTGACTTGCCGCGGGTATGAATAGCCCCCCCCCTTTGACCTCAGGTATTTTAATATGGCAGACGAAGTCCTACAGTATGTGCATTCTCAGCCACATAGCCCCATGTGCTTTCCTGCTGCCTGAAGAGTGGAGGACTACCCCCAGATATTTAAAACATGGAACCTGCTCAATTTTGTTACATCTATATTCCAATGGTGGAGCTTAGGTCTTTTGGCAAACACCATGATTTTTGTTTTCTGTTAACTGAGTTATAACTGATCCTCCCTACAATATTGTGCCAATGCTTTCAAAGCTCTTTTTGTCAGAGGGGATGATGGGTAGCAGAGTGAAATCCAAAAATTCACCATCCCGGTCTGCCTCCTCTCCAGACTGTTTCCCCGTGTGGAAAAACAGCACTGGATAAACTCACTCCAGCAGACGAAGTTCAACTGTTGATTAAACTTTATTTACATGAACTATTTACAGATAGAGCAAATTCAGTCCTTTCTCCATCATGAGTGCTTTCCGAAAGCACCCATGCACACACACAGCCATTGCTCATCGCTGTTCTCCGTTCGACACAGGAAACCTACACACTCCCTCGCATTCCACAGGAACCAAGATAGTACGTCCCGGTCAAAACACACTTGACCCCATTGGTCCTGTGATACATCAATCATAGCAGACTCTCATTAACTCCATAATTGCTGTATCCAGATTGATTTTAACATTTCACAATACCCTGACAATTCCCCTCCGAAATGTTCAAATCAATTCTCTACATATACTTTAACACTCTACACATTTGATCAATCTCTCTTGAACTTCCACAAGATAATGCATGTATACATACAGTCTTTTTCAATCACATGTAAATTGTTTTGATCACAATACATCAACTCACTTCTTGCATCTTTATTAACACAATCAATGCCAGAACCACAACCTAATACACTGATGCTTCACTTCATTAATCAATAGTTTTCCCAAACTCTGAAAACTTAATTCATTGTGCCACATAGATTCATTTGATGCTGCCAGGTTATATTACAACCACTGCTGGCTTAACCATGGATTTCAATTTCTCTTAAAATCCAATTTCTTAAAACCAATTCATTACATAATCAAACTTCACCCAAAAAACTCTAGAGAGTTCTTTCTCTCACTCTCTATCTCTTTTACATCACAATTATTCACAAAACTGATTTAACTCTCTCTGAACATATATACATATTTCAACTTCCGTTCAGACTAATAAACAGGCACAATGTTTTTGCATCTCTGGCGCTTTGGCAACACCTGTGCCAATTGACAAGTTGGAGACCACTGATCAACTGATTCAATCTCGGTCTCAAGAAGAGATATATCTTCACTTTTTTCTGTCACCTGCTCTTCACTCTCAAGCTTAGGTGATTTTTTCCCTTTACCCCCTCTCTTCTGACTCTTCTGGGGAGTCTGTACTTCCCCATGTTTCACTGGAGTAACCATCTCCTCCTTAATGGTTCGTTGCATATCCTTTTCAACAACAGAACCCCCTCCACCTGAAGCTTTCTGTACTTCCGCTTCCTTGGTGGAATTGTTATTAAACAACATCTCTTTGTTAAAATGCAACCTGTCCCAGCCTTCATCCTTCTCAAAGAACGCCTTCTTTGAGAAAATAAGCCTCCCAAGACCACTGTGAAATTTAAGCTTGTCTTGGTAGTAGCCTAAAAACTGCATCCTTCTCCACTTAGGCTCACCCTTTTTCCTTTGGTTGGCTGGAACTAATACATTAGAATTTTGACCATATACTTTTAGATATCCTATATTTGGGTTTTTTTTGTACATTCTCCTAAATGGGATGTCATCCAATTCCTCATCCCATAACCTGTTTAAAATGTAATTACTTGTGTGTGAACACTCTGGCCAATTCTTAGTTGAGCTTTTGGAATCTCTAATTAAACACTCATTCATGTGAAGAATTTGCTTCATCCTATTTTGAGCCACGCCTTCTTCATTTGACTTATTTGATTTTACATTTTTAAAAACTATATTCCTTTCACTCAACATTTTCTTCATCTCTTCATTACACACATTAACTCCTTTGTCAAAAACTATTTGACCTACATGTTGTTCATAGACCCTTTGAACCATGTCTATCCAATTAGACACCTTTACAACAACTTCCTTCAAATCCTTAAGGAAGTAAATATATCCAAATCTCGTATGTCTATCTACTAACAGCAAAGTAAATTGAGAACCTCCCTGGCTTTTTACATCAGATTCTGTTACATATAGATGGACCATTTCAAACATTTCCTGGGTCTTAATTCCAGATCTTTTAAGATGCTCTTTTGATTCAATTCCCATCTCTGAACAAACTGCACAGTCTAATAAATTTTCACATTTCTCACATTCAAAATCTGTGCATATTTCTAAAGTCTTTCTGAGCACTTCTACACGTGCATGACCCATCGCTCTGTGAAGATGATGGATACACCTGTCATGCATAATCTTCTGTTTCACACAATAGACTTGTGCCCCATCTGGAAAGTTATTTTTGTCAAACATCATATACATTTTGTTCCTTTTTACACCTTTTGCGACTACTCGTCCATCTTTCTGAATATAGCAATAGATCCCGCTAAAAATGACTCTATATCCGTTCTCAGTTAAGGTAGCCACACTTAACAAATTAGAACTTAATTCTGGGATGTAGAGTACATTTTCCCAATACACATTCAAGCAAGGGATGAACACAGTGCCACATTTGTTGAACTTCCTCTCAGTTCCATCAGCCAAAGTCACTGCTGTTCCAGACACATCCCTTCTGTTTTTCAAAAGTTTAAGATTTGTAACAACATGGTGTGTACAACCTGAGTCCAAATACCACTTGTTCTTTTCGGTGATCCTTCCATTCACCGCAGCCATAAACACTTGGGGCTTAGTTGTTGTTGACAAATTCTTAGCCCCTCTGTTCCCACGAGAACTTCTTGCCTTGTTGTTTGGGCAGCTCCTGGCAAAATGCCCCGGCTTGTTGCAGACAAAACACCGCCGTGTTTTGACCTGATGTACTGCAACCTCCTCACGATTCCCAGGAACACCATCAGGACCAAAGCCAGCCACTTGCGCCCCCTCCTGGTCGCACTGCGCCATCGTCTGCTTCTGGGCTTGTTCAAATGCCCTCCGGTCCACTTCTTGTTGGATTCTCCCACAAACTGAATCCAAAGTTAAATCCTGGACTCTCACATTCTGGAAAGAATGTACCAGAAAGTCCCAGTCCTCAGACAAGCTGCACAGCACCAGATAACACTTCTGTGCTTCAGAATATTGTAGGCCTCTTTCCTCAGCTCCAATCAATAATTGCTTTACATTGTCCAAATGTTTTCTGACATCTTGGCCCTGAACAAGTTTTGCTGAAAACAGCCTCTTAGTCCAAATCATTTGAGACATGCAAGTCTCTCTCTGATGGACATTTCTTAAAGCTTGCCAAATCTCCTCAGGAGTGTCCTTATTTCTCACATGGACAAGTTGGTTTGGTTGGAGGCACAGTATCAAATATGCTTTGGCTTTCCTTCTGTGCTCAGCATTTTGATCTGAACCATCGAGTGTATTATGCAAATCCTGTGCTTCGAGTAAAGACCGCATCATTACAGACCACGATGCATAATTTTCATCAGATAGCTTTTCCATGCTGGAAATGAAGCTTTTCCCAGCCATCTCAGCCATCAAGATTCAACACCCCAAGCTCCCGGTGAATCAGCTGCCTCCGTGACCCTCAGTCCCCGAGATTAAGCCGTACTGCCACTTACTCAAGTGCAGACTCAGGCGGTCACAATCTTCTTCTGCAGCTTCACTGGAGCTCTCTTTCGGGTCCCCTCCGTCTCTGGAATCCCTCTCATGGCCGCACAGTTGCTGAAAGCTCACCAGCCATCAGCATCTCCATCTACTGCGCAGCAGGAAGCGTGGAGGCCTGGGCCCATAACCCAATGTCAGAGGGGATGATGGGTAGCAGAGTGAAATCCAAAAATTCACTATCCCGGTCTGCCTCCTCTCCAGACTGTTTCCCCGTGTGGAAAAACAGCACTGGATAAACTCACTCCAGCAGACGAAGTTCAACTGTTGATTAAACTTTATTTACATGAACTATTTACAGATAGAGCAAATTCAGTCCTTTCTCCATCATGAGTGCTTGCCGAAAGCACCCATGCACACACACAGCCATTGCTCATCGCTGTTCTCCATTCGACACAGGAAACCTACACACTCCCTCACATTCCACAGGAACCAAGATAGTACGTCCCGGTCAAAACACACTTGACCCCATTGGTCCTGTGATACATCAATCATAGCAGACTCTCATTAACTCCATAATTGCTGTATCCAGATTGATTTTAACATTTCACAATACCCTGACACTTTTGAGGCCTTTTGGTGTTCTTGCCACAGGCAAAAGTACAAGACCTGTTGCTTAAGATTCAACACTTTCTAATCCCTAATAAGGCAACACTTAGAGAATTTCAGGAGTTAATTTGCCACCATAATTTCACATGTCGAGTGGTGGCACTGGGCAGGGCATTTCTGCTCAGGCTATATGATGCCATTTCTGGTGTGGTATTACCTCATCATCACATATGAGTTACTCGGACTATTAAGGGTGATCTCTCTATTTGTTTACAGTTCTTATCAGGTTTTAACAGTGTTTCATTTTAGAGATAGCACCATTTGTTAAAAATTCTCTGCAGGTTGCGTCTGACGCCTCGGGCCCTTGGTTTTGCACTTATTTCACCAGCCACTGGTGTGCAGAGAGATGACCCACTCACTGCCATACAGAGGATGTAACAACAGGCCATGTATTCCTGGAATTTTTCCCTATCCTGGTTGCGGTAATGGTATGGTTGCATGGGTTTACAAACTCCATTATGTTGGTGTGACAACATGGCCACCGAACAAATTATTAACTCCTTGACATCCAAATCTGCAAGAGTTATGAAGGTAGTCTGTTATTTTATGCTTCACTGCATGAGACACAAGATATGGTTTTGTGCTTTTTGCATAGCAGGGACTGATATTCTGTGATGCAGAGCTGATGCTCTGTCCTGCATGCAGATGGAGTGTTTCAGGCAGCTGCCATTCTACACTGACATTCTGCAGGAGCCCATGCCGGACCATCTATGGGAAATTGGACAGAGGAGTTATTCAAAGGTATTGTGTTGGCTCTGGTGCTGGGTTCCAAGAAGTCCTACATCAAGGCTGTTTGGGACTTCACAGAATTCAGGCAAAAAAGTGACATTCTACCTGTTCCTGATGAAAATGTAGTACAATTTTCTATTTTTCTCAAGAGAAAAGATCTAGCCTCTGGGTCCTTATGTCTGACCCTCAAAATTTCCCCATCCTCTGGGTATAAGAATGTTGTGGCTTGCTGCATCCTTATGCCAAAAGGATGAGAGAGAAAGGCAGGCAACAGTTGGGAGCCCTCTAGAGTGCTTTCAGTTGTGGCGTGCCTTTCTCGGGCCCTCATCCCAGCATAAGGACAGGGCGAGTGGCACGGGGAGAAGGCAGGTGGCAGGCAAAGCAGCTCCAAAGCTGCTGTGTCTTCTGCCTGCCTCTTACTTCTCCCGGTGTTAGGACAAGGCGAGGTCCTATCCAGATGCCAGGAGAAACCTGGCCCGGGAGAAGAGGCAAGCAGCGGGTGAAGCAGCTCCAAAGCCACCTCTTCTGCCATTTGCCTCTCTCTTCCCCTGGTGTCAGAATGAGGTGAGGCTCTGTCCAGATGCTGGTAGATGCCTGTCCTGGGCAAAGAGGCAAGTAGCAAGCAAAATGGCTCCAAAGCCACCTTGCCTGCTGCTTGCCTCTCCCCACAGCATTGGGACAAGGCAAGGCCCTTCCAGATGTTGGGACAAACCCAGCCCAGGCAAAGAGACAAACAGCGGATGAAGAGGCTCCTGATGCTGGCAGAACAGCAAGGCAGACAGGGTCTGAGGGACCTCCAAAGCTACACCTTCCTCCTAGCATAAGGATGGGGTGCACAGCCCCATCCTTATGCTGTGAAGAAAGCCTGAGGGTGATCTGCCCCTGCCCCACCCCCTCCTGGGCTTGCCTTGCCCCCAGCCATGCCTCCCCCATGACCCAACCTGCCCCTGCCCCTGGGCCCACCTCACCTTCCCTCCTGGCCCAGCCTTTTGTGACCTGCAAGGGGGTACAAGCGCCATTTTGGCTTGCTTGGTGAGAGATATGAATAAAGCTTTCCCCTAATCTGTGTCAGTGTACACCTAAGGCACACCTCTCTGGTGTAGGCCATAATGGAAATCCTCATCTGTGGTTTAAACAACAACCAAAGTGAGGGCGAATGGAAATGGCCTTGGAGCGGGGGGATTTCTGGCCTCAACAAATCCTCCTGAGTTAGGGCAGAATTCTCTGTTCCATTTCCCTGTTCGCTCACCCTGGAAATTCTGAATCAATCCGATGCTCCAGGGTGATTGTGGATAGCAGGACCAGCTCTAATTGAAACTATCCACATGGTTGGCAGTTCCATCCTCTTTCTCTTGTTCTCGCCAGTGCAGGTAAAAGAGAATGAATCAGACATGTGTTGTAGTGTTGTGCTTTTATATGGAATTGTTGTTTGTTTTGTGTAGTTCATTCATTTTGTCTCATTTTGCTGTTTGTTCCTGCAAACAAAATGGGGTGCCTATATGAACAGAATTTTCATCTGGCTTATGAAAAAAAGAAAATTTTCGGACCATTGGTTGCAATGGGAGGGCTTCCGAGGCTCACTCCCCCCCCCCCCCCTCGCTCAGTTTTTGGGCTAGAGGAGTGAAAATTGCCTCACACTGAGAGCATTTCGACCCTTTTTAGCCCACCAACTTTGAAAACATTTGGGTCTTCCCCAGAGTACTATTGTTATTATTATTATTATTATTATTATTAACACCCACTGGCACACATCAGCTGTCATGAGGAAGCAACCCTCTCTCAGACTCAGTTTAGGGTCCCAGAATAACTGTTTTTAATATTAATATAATTATTAACACCCACTGGCACACATCAGCTGTCATGGGAAAGCAGCCCTCTCTCTGACTCAGCTTAGGGTCCCAGAATAACTGCTGTGCTTAAGACCCATTAGTACACATCGGATGTAATGGGAAGGCACTCCTCCCCCAGACTCAGCTTAGGTTCCCAGAATAACTGTTGTTCTTAATATTAATATAAATATAATTATTAACACCCACTGGCACACATCAGCTGTCATGGGAAAGCAGCTTTCTCTCAGACTCAACTTAGGGTCCCAGAATAACTGTTTTTATTAATATTAATATAATTATTAAGACCCATTGGTACACATCGGATGTAATGGGAAGGCACTCCTCCCCCAGACCCAGCTTAGGGTCCCAGAATAACTGTTGTTTTTAATATTAATATTAATATAATTATTAAGACACATTGGTACATATCAGATGTAATGGGGAGGCACTCCTCTCTCAAACTCAGCTTAGGGTCCCAGAATAACTCCACCACCGGGGGCCATGGCAGATAGCCTCAGAGCTTCATATGGTTGTAGTTTTAGAATGTCTTCTTTGTCAAAGGGTGCTGGTGCTTCACCAAAACTTCAATGATTCCATACCATTGAGCCACAGCTATTGAAGTGATGTTAAACTGCATAAATTCTATAGTGCAGACACACCTTGAGGCATTGTAAGTTGTCCTAGGTGTCAGATGTAAGCCCACTGGGTCCAATGGGACTTACTCCAAAATAGGTATGCATAGATTTAAGGCCTAGAAGTATTTAAATGATTAATTTATCTGACTAATGGAATGAATATTGCAATCCAAATACTAACACTTAGCATTTACATCTTTCTTTTAAAACTCCCTAAATTCTATTCAGGGTGTTTGAAGCACTTCTGAAAGTTCTTCATTATGGTTGCTTGAATGAGTCCATGATTTCACAGTGGGTAGCCAATGGTTATCACTTGTAGGGGTCAACCAAAAGAAGATTGGAGTCTACTGATGGATACCTATGTGAAACACAATGTTATTTATTTTATTTATTTACAATACGTATATTTTTCCCTTCAATCCAAAAGGTTCCCAGGAAGTTTATGAATTATTAATTTGACTCTCCCCTACTTTTAGGATTATAATCTACAAGGAAAAATCGATTATAGTGAGGAAGAGGATTTTAAGTCCAGTAGATGCTAGCTATTCTTCTCTTTCCCCAGAAGTCAAAACAGTAGTAGTTGAACATGGAGAAAAGGTTTCTCAACAGCTTCTGGATTCAAGGAATTACAGAGCATCATCTGTCTGCTCATCACAATAGTGATGATTGAAATGAAACATTGGCTTCTCATTAGTTGCTGGGCAAGGTAGAATGGCTCCATGCCTGGGTGCTCTTGTCTTCACAGATGCCAAAGCAATAGCCTGAAGTGTTGAAAAGATTCATTTTTCCATATTGCTTAGCACCAATAACAACTGTACTCTTATTTCTAAATTGGCAGTTGAAATAAGGAACTGGGGAGGAGAGAAGCAGATTTGTATGTACAAGAGCTGAGAGCACAATTCTTGTAGCAGGAAAAAGGATTGCTGTGCACACTGTGAGCAAGGCCAGTTTGTGCTTTAATTCTATTAGAATTATGTCTGTCCCAAGTAGCATTTCCATATTCTCCAGTTTGATTGATTTTTCCTGGATTCTAGGCATACTGCTGATATACATTTGAATAATTTTCCAACACACATTTCTTTTTCTTCCTCCTCCTCCTCCTTCTTTTGGTTCTCTCTCATAAAATTCAAGAACTCTTGGATAACAAATTATGAAGCAAAACACACCCTTCTCATTTGGTGCAAAATTAGCTTTCTGATGCCTTTTGCTGTGTACCATGTGAATAAAGTCTCACAGCATCACAGAGATTTAAAGTGACCTGCATCTAATTCCATGTTATAATTCTAGAGAAAGCCCAGTTTGTTTTTAGAGAGCCAAAGTCTGTCAAATTAACAAGTCATACCACTTAATCACATAACTTAAATTCCACTGAGTTCTACACTTAAAATCTGGTATTTTTTGGGTCCAATACATTCATTTTAGTAAAAGTGCAGTTCATGAGTCTTTTATATGTTGAGGGCAGCATTTTTTCCCCCAACATATCAGGAAGAGGTGAGGAAATGGATTTTTCTCAAAACTCCAGATGTTTTGCCAAATTTCTAATGAAGTAGCACTCTTTGCTCTCAGGTTAGAATCACCCAGTTTGTGGGAAGAGAAATTGGGGAAGGAGTCAAAATAAACTTTTTTGGGGCAATTTCCTTTTGCTCCCCAAGCAGGAAGGTTTTGTTGTAAGCTACCTCACAACGCTTCTACTTTGCAAAAAAACAAAAACCTTTTAGGGTACGTTTTTCCTTCCTTTCATGATTTGTCTGTGTCCTGTGTTGGGAGGGCCAGTGCTGTTGCTGTTCCAAATGGAATTCTCTCCCACCCCTTGTCTCTCCCTCTCGGCTGTTGGGAATTGGGGGAGTTGTAGTCCAAAACACCAGTTGAGCCTCTGCTGCTGCCGTTCCAAATGGGACTCTGTCCCACCTCTTCTTTCTCCCTTTCCCTCTTGGTTGTTGGGAATTGTGGGAGTTGAAGTACCAAAAAGCACCAAGAGGGATGGTGGGTGAGGCCAAATGCCTGCAGTGTGGAAACCTCTTCATTGAAAAATACGCAAGACAACTGAGTTCACTAAACAGTGTGATCCCAAGTTAGGGAAAAACTTCTTTTTATTACGGAATGGAGTTAAACTGAACTCTCTTCTTCTGAACACATCTGAACACTTCCCAATGTAATCTGATGAAGTCCATAGAAATGAATAGAACCATGGGTATTGAACTAGCTGTAGGAATGAATGAGGGATGGTGGAAAAGTATGGTAAAATGCAGTACTAAAATTATTAGTATTTATGGTGTCTTGAACTCTGAGCCTATAACAACAACAACAACAACAACAACAACAACAACAACATTTCTTACTGCCTCTCTTCATAGTGGGTTACAATTGTTCTGCAAAACCAAACAGATGTGACAGGAACAATATTATTCATTTCAACTAGGTTTCCTGAAAAATGCACTTTCTTTTCTACCTTCTAAAGGCTTCCTGGAGAATTTAAATGGGTTTTACCAAAAGGAAAAGAAGACAAGTCACATTGGATTGGGGGGGGGGGGGAGGGGGTGGAGAAGAGAGAGGAGAAAAGAAAGTTTAGATCAATAGGCACACGGAGAGAAGATTATTGAGATAAATGCTTGCTATGGATCTTAGGTGTCGGGAAAGTAATTCCAAATAATAAAGAAAAGATAAAGTCCATTTGGAAGGACTAACTCCACATTTATTGTTTGGGATATATGGTATGGCCTCTTGTACGGTTTATTCAGACCTTAGGTGTCCTTACGAACATTAAAAATGTGTATAAAGGATTTATATATGGGGAAGCAGCTGTGGGGCAAGTAAGGAATGTGATTTAGTGGTCTGTACTGGTGTTATAGTTCAACACTCAAAACACAGATTACCTCTCATATTTGTGATCCCATAAGAGAATGTGTAATAAGAGAGAACCCAGCACAATGTGTTTATTTTTGTATGCATTAATTAATTTATAATATTATATTATATAACATCTTTCTCCAAAATGATTACACCTCTGTATGTGTCCCTCCATCTTTACCCTAACAGCATCCTTGTGATATTTGGTAGTCTGAAAGCTATTTCCCTCCTCCCATCCCATCTCCTCATGCACCATTTTAGCGCACCACGAGAACTTTACAAGCAGGCTCCAAGGCTGGCAGCTGCTTTCAAGTAAGTTGTAGGGGCTAAATTTGGGGCAAGGGTGTGGCTTCATGCTATCCCAATTTCAATCAGGATAGCATGTAGCCATCCCCAAGGAAGAGATTGAGGTTTGGCTTGGCGAGTGGGGAATAGAACCCCAGCCGAAACAGGTTTCTTTAACCTGTTTCGGCACGGGTTTTAGGGATCTGTGGAAGCACCATCACTCTGCTGTTTGTCAAAAGATTTTCCATCCTTTAAAATGATAATTGGGATATGCAGAAATCACAATTAATATATTTTATATTATGTATCTCATGAGCAAATCCTGACATAAAATGGAGACTCATTTGTCTATCCAGGCAGGCAACTTTGAATGGGTCTTTGAATACTTCTAAAAGGCTGGGTTTGAATACCTATCTATCTATATTCATGAATCCTTGGTTTTTGATCACTTAACAATATTCATGCTGCTGTATTATTCCTGCTACCTCTTTATTTCTGACATGGCCATCATTTTCTTTAACACTAGCATGGTAGGCAGGTACAGCCTATTAGTCTTCATACTAGGAATTGCATCTGGGCCTATTGGGTGTGATCAGTGCAGATAGATGGAAAATATTGTTTGTTTCTATTAGAACTTGAGCTGTATGCAAAATAAATGTAGGAGGAAGTAAAAGTGACAGATTTATCCACTCCTAGCTAATGGTAGAAATAAAGAAAAACCAGTTTATGGAGTCAGAATCATCTCTCTCTTTCTGCAATTTTCAGATAAGAAAAAAAACCAGTGATGCAGTAAGGTAATGTGTTAAAACATCTTTCTTTTGAAACCACAATATTTTACTCAGTTCCCAAGTACTTCACTTAGCTGTAGTGTTTACTGCCCGTTCTGTAAAGGGCCTTAGCTCAGTAGTAAACACATACACACTCATACTTTATTAAGTAGCCTCTAGCATCAGAGCTTGGAAATTTGCTTTTCGAAACTAAAATCAACTGAATAGACCAATAAATCCATGGAATTTATGTAGGATTTGGCTTCCAATCAGCAACTGTTTAAATGGGGCTATAAACTGGCCAAAATTTCTTTTTTTCAATATAATTTTTATTGATAAAATATAGAAAATAGGGAGGGGCACAAGGATAGATAATTTATATTATCATGTTCTCATTGTTTTATAATACAAAAAAGGTTTTAAAAAGAAAGAAAAAAGCAAAAAGCATTTCTTACCTAGTCTACTAAAATGAAATACAGTAGAGTCTCACTTATCCAACATAAACAGGCCAGCAGAACATTGGATAAGTGAATTTGTTAGATAATAAGGAGAGATTAAGGAGAAGCCTATTAAACATCAAATTAGGTTATGATTTTATAAATTAAGCACCAAAACATCATGTTATACAACAAATTTCACAGAAAAAGTAGTTCAATATGCAGTAATGTTACATAGTAATTACTGTACTTATGAATTTAGCACCAAAATATCACGATGTATTGAAAACATTGACTACAAAAATGCGTTGGATAATCCAGAACGTTGGATAAGCGAGTGTTGGATAAGTGAGATCTACTGTAATAAAAAAGTGAGTATAGGGCATATAGAAACAAAGAAGATAGGGCTCACTTTTTCTATCTCCTAACTTTCCTATCTAACTCTTTCTGCCTTTTAAAACTTTTTTTAAATACTGGTAGCCAGATTTTGTTCATTTTCATAGTTTCCTCCTTTCTGTTGAAATTATCCACATGCTTGTAGATTTTAATGGCTTCTCTGTATATTCTGACATGACGGTTGTTAGAGTGGTCCAGCATTTCTATATTCTCAAATAATATGCAGTGTCCAGGTTGGTTCAAGTGCTCTGCTATGGGTGACTTCTCTGGTTGAATTTCTCTGCAGACAAGTCTACATAGGGACACCAAATGCAGGGCCCATACATGAATCAAGGAACATGAAAGACAATGCAGACTAACTCAACCAGAAATTTAAAAACTCTAAAATCAAAACAGTAAATAAAGAAAAACACTCAAAAAAATGGGAAATCCAGGCAGGAAACAATCAGGGCCAGTTAACACTTCCCAACAAAAGGATTCTTCCAGGCAGAAAGCAGTCAGGCTTTGAAGCTGCAAGGCTATTCAATGCTAATCAAGCTGGCCAAATGCAACATTCACACTTGCCTGAAACAGACAAGTGTTCTTTCTCCCAGCCTGGACATTTGCCTAGTCTCCAACAGACTTCTGAGGATGCCTGCCATAGATGTGTGAAACGTCAGGAGAGAATGGTTCTGGAACATGGCCATACAGCCCAGAAAACTCACAGGAAGCCAGTGATTCTGGCCATGAAAGCCTTCAATAACACAGATCATAAGGCTGCAGAAGACAATGGTGAAAGAACAATTTCACGTGATTCAGTTGCTCAAGAATGTACCAAGATATGAGCCATTTGAAATCGTTACTCCATAATTGAGTCAATATCCTTTTAGCTAGTAACTAAAGAAACCAAAGGGGAAAGGGGGCAGACACACCACAATTGACTATGATTCAATACTTATCCATCTAGTCTACCCACTTTTAATACCTAGAGCAATGTTTCTCAAAATGTGCTCTCTGTATGTTTTGGACTTCAGCTCCCAGAAATTCAAGCTATTTACCAGCTGCTAGGAATTGTGGTAGCTGAAGTCCAAAACATCTGGAGGAACACAGTTTGATAAATTCTGACCTAGAGAATGCAGATAATGATACACAAGGCTTTCTGCCTGGCTGCATCAAAAGGAGTGGGTCTGAGCATGAACACTGGATATCACATATCCATCTTGGAGGCTGAAGGCAGTTATTAATTTTCGAGACAATTAGCAGTTCGTTGTTGAAGGCTTTCATGGATGGACTCACAGGGTTGTTGTGTGTTTTACAAGCTGTATGGCAATGTTCCAGAAGTATTCTCTCCTGACGTTTTGCCTCAGAGGTTGTGAGGTATGCTCACAACCTCTGAGGATGCCTGCCATAGATGTGGGCGAAATGTCAGGAGAGAATACTTCTGGAACATGGCCATACAGCCTGGAAAACACACAACAATGTAATTAACAGTTTGCAAGACTGTTAGTAGTTTATAGACAGATACTTTCACCAGAATTTTTCTTCTTCTTCATTCACACAGTCGTTTCTGACTCATTGTGACCTCATGGACCAGTCCACGCAGAGCTCCCTGTCAGCTGTTGCCGCCCCCAGTTGCTTTAAGTTCATGCCAGTCACTTCAAGGATACCGTCCATTCATCTTGCCCTTGGTCAGCCTCTCTTCCTTTTTCCTTCCATTTTCCCCAGCATCGTGATCTTTTCCAAGCTTTCCTGTCTTCTCATGATGTGGCCAAAATACTTCATCTTTGCCTGTAGTATCCTTCCCTCCAGTGAGCAGCCGGGCATTATTTCCTGGAATATGAACTGGTTGGAGTCCAAGGCACTCTCAGGATTTTCCTCCAGTACCAAAGTTCAATGGCATCTATCTTCCTTCGCTCAGCCTTCCTTATGGTCCAGCTCTTGCATCCATAGGTTACTATGGGGAATACCATTGCTTTCACTATGCGGACCATTGTTGCCACTGTGATGTCTCTGCTTTTCACTATTTTATCGAGGTTAGCAATTGCTTTCCTCCCAAGAAGTAAACGTCTTCTGATTTCCTGGCTGCAGTCTGCATCTGCAGTGATCTTCGCGCCTAGAAATATAAAATCTGTTACTGCCTCCACGTTTTCTCTATTTGCCAATAATAATAATAATAATTTATTTATAGACCACCTTATCTCCTCCTCAGGGGAGTTTCCAATCAAAAAATAACATACATTACATAGTAAAAAATTGAGAATATTAAAAATACAACCATACAATTAAAATAGACAATAAATAACAATTATAACCAATCAAGGTCAAGAGGACAGGGATCATTGTCCAATAGGCCAGTTATCAATAGGTCTGGTTGCCATGATCTTGGTTTTCTTGATGTTGAACTGCAACCCAGCTTTTGCACTTTTTTCTTTCACCTTGGTGATAAGGCTCCTCAGCTCCTCCTCACTTTCAGCCATCAGAGTGGTATCATCTGCATACCTAAGGCTGTTAATGTTTCTTCCAGTAATTTTAACTCCAGCCTTGGATTCCTCAAGCCCCGCACATCGCATGATGTGTTCTGCATACAAGTTGAATAGAGAGGGTGAAAATATGCAGCCCTGCCACACTCCTTTCCCAATCTTGAACCAGTCTGTTGTTCCATGGTCTATTCTTACTGTGGCTACTTGATCTTTATACAGATTTCTCAGGAGACAGACAAGGTACTTGGTATCCCCATACGACCAAGAACATGCCACAATTTATTATGGTCCACACAGTCGAAGGCTTTAGAGTTGTCAATAAAGCAGAAATAGATGTTTTTCTCAAACTCCCTGGCTTCCTCCATTATCCAGTGGATATTGGCAATTTGGTCTCTTGTTCCTCTGCCTTTTCTAAAACCAACTTGGACATCTGGCAACTCTCGCTCTATGTATTGCTGGAGTCTTCCTTGCAGCACCAGAATTTTAAATACTGTATATATCATGGATACATCCACCTCATGTATAAGTCGAGAGCACGTTTTGACATGACCTATAAACAAGGACAGAATCATGGAGAGGGAAAAGCACCTATGCCAACTCAGGGGGCCAACCACCCCTGCCTTCTTTGCCATTTCTGTGCCCAGACATTTTTAAAAAAAAGCCAGATGTGGCACCATGTTAGAAAGGATAGAAGGGATTGGTGCTTCTTTTAGGTTCTCCCAGGGTGGAATAAGTTTATGGCTTTTGCCATCTTATTCAGAGAAGGGGGTTGTGCTCTTTTTATCAGATGTAAGGTACAGCACTCACATTGATCCATGGATAAGTTGATCCAGTTTTTTGGAGGCTTGATTTCTTTTTTATTAAATTTCTAGGCTTATACATGAGTACATAGAATATCATTTTAGGAATATGTAAAATAATATAACATAGATTTAAAAATTCAAAAGCCAGCTCATTTCCTTCAGTACAGGTAGCTTTGTTCACACCTTTATGCCTTAATTAAAGACAAAGGAGAATTCCTTGGGTTATGAGACACAGCTTTATTTAAAGCAGTGGTTTTCAAACTGTGGATCCCTAGGTGTTTTGGCCTACAGCTCTCAGAAATCCGAGCCAGTTTACCAGCTGTTAGAATTTATGGGAGTTGAAGGCCAAAACATCTGGGGACCCACAGGTTGAGAACCACTGATTTTAAGGGATCTACAATAGATCACAATCTGGGATACATTTGGGCACCTCCAAGTTGTAGGACTCTTCTGCCAAGGCCAGTAATTCATTAGCTGCCTAGAATGTGACCAGTGCTATTTCAAAACAATCTGGAATGTTTTTAATGAAGGATAACCAAAATTATCAAAGCTCTGAAAGCGTAACCTATGAGGACCACGTTAGGGATTTGGATATGATTAGCCAGAAGAAGAGAAGATTAAGTGTTGACATGACAGCCGTTTTTAAATATTTGAAAGAATATCAATGATGGGGCAGATTTGTTTTCTTCAGTGTTAGATAGTAGAACACAGAGTAACAGATTCAAATTTCAGAAAAAAAGATTCCAGCTAAACATTAGGAAGAACTTCCTGATGGTAAGAGTTGTTAGAAAATAGAATATGTTGGAGTGCGGTCGAGTCTCCTTCTCTGGCAGCTTTTCAAGAGAAGGAGACCATTTGTCAGGAGTGCTTTGATGGTATACTCTTTCATGGCAGATGGCTGGATTGAATGGCCCTTGTTGTCTTTTCCATCTCTACAATTCTGTGATTATATTAAAACTGACAGACATATTAATCCTACTTAACTCTTTAAGATCCCACTTTTTTTTTTGCAAAATATCGCATTGTTCTTCAGTCTTAAAATTTCAAACATTTAATTGCCATGTAAAGAAAAGGGTTACAGATGTCAGAATATAGTGCTTCTCTTTTAATATTTTGATAAGTTAAAAGAAGATAGTATATTTTGACACAATTAATGTCAGTGAACAAGGTAGTCCTAATGTGATTAGCTGTCAGATTTCATAAGCAAAAATAGGCTAAATCCATTGTCTTTCATGTTAATAGAGATTTAAATAGCAGTCAAAGTACTTCCTTTTTTATTTGTTAATGCACCTTACTAAAAACTTTTTTAAAATTGTCATGCACTTGTCTGGGTTAGCTGAGGGGAACTTCAAATGAGGAAAAGCTTCATAATAAGATATGCAGTCTTAAGACCTTATCAGAAAGGCCAAATGAAGTATCCTACTTCGCCTGGCATTATGGCGAAAAGAGAGGGGCAGCAGAGTAAATCTGTCACCCTCCATGGAGCTCCCTCTTGGCATGTTATGTGGGAAGCAGCATCGCCCTTCTAAAGAGGACCCAGACAGGATAATCTATTGTGAGGGAAGCTTCTGGCGAGGCTTTCACCCTGGTTGGGGGTGATGGTGTACACTGAAGAATATAATATTAAATCCATACATGAGTTATCATCTGTTTTAATTTATTCAGATAAACTACAATGAGGTCATAGATTTCAAGCTGGAAGGGTGATTTTCAAAACATCTTAACATAATCCTTGTGGATGTCCTTATAGTGTACACCAACTCTATGGCTCTTTGAAAATTGATAAATCATCCTAATTACTATTTTAGATTTCACATAGTTCATTTCTTTGTTTTAAAAAATCATACATATAAAGCAGGGATTTTACTGGATTGTAACTTTGAGCATTTCTCATGAATTTCCTTTCAATCTTTACGGTGGGTTTCTATAATGGGTGTAACTAAAATTAGTGATGGATTTTTTTTAAAAAAACTTTTTTTTACTTTAAATTATAAAGAACTGTTTGGTGGCAAGTCACATGGATTGATAGCACTCTTATCAGATGTGGTAGATCATCAGCCACCATTATTCCCACATCCATCTATCCATCCTTGGAATGACACAATGTGTTGGCTAAGTAGGTGGTGGCCAGATTTGAAAATTAATTTCAAAAGGTTCAAAAAAGCAGGGCCCAAACATTAAAATGGTACAAAATACAAAGTATTTCCCACAAAATTAAAATTATTTATCTTCTTGAATTTAGCAAAGAACTACTTATCTCTTGCTAAGTGTTTATCTTCACACAAACAGTACTGATGGATGAGAATGATGTTGATTTTATTGTACTATTTTTGTCAGTGATGCATGCTATACCTCTTTCCAAGGTAACAATCTACAGAAAGCAAATTACAATTGATTATGAAAAGGTACATTCAACACACAAATCATTAAAATAAAAAATGCAGTGCCACTGACAGTAGTAGCAGAAACCTAAATTAAAAATGCAATACTTTAAAATTAATAAAATACAGATGGTAACAAATTCATCTTTTCCTGAATCTCAGTAGAGCCTTTTGCACACTTCTTATTGCAGAGTCACAGTAGAAAAATAGGGTCAAGAATGTAAGTTTCAATACAAATATCTAAATCAAATTTGGGAATGGGATAACAAAGATATGGGAAAGTTCTACAGAGCTAAATAAAGCAGTCTGGTAGCTAAGTCTGAGATTCTAGGTTTAGCCCACTTTGTGGTCTGACAGGGACTCCCTGAGCCATCTTGGCAGGAAATCCCCACTGCCCAGTCACACTGAATCCGGTTTGGTGCCATTGGGCAGGAGTCCAACTGCAACCCCTTTTCCTGTGTCACTGGTGCAACCTACCTGAAGCTGAGGGCTTCTTTTACTTCCTCTGTGTCATATGACTCATGAAAGATGATGGGAGCAGAAAGCCAGCAATGACATGTGGGGAGGGGAACACAGATGGGGCTATCTTAGGTTAATATGGATCAGCCCCCATGTGTTTTGTATCCACCCATGGGCTGATCTGACTCCACACCAACCAAAATGGCCAGTCTAGATGGGGCCATAGAAAGAGTTGTGGAATATGTTTCATTACTACTATTTATTAAAGATGTTGATGTGCTGTCAGTGTCATTTGACTAATAAAGAAATACTTGTATAATTATTTTTCAGAGAAGGTGGTCTTGTAAGACTTTGAAGATGAGCCAATCAATTTCAGCATAATGTTTTATAGAATATAGTCAATGTATGAAATAATATGATGAACCAAACTGATTAATTTTAAAGGTGTCACAAGACACCTTCCTTCCTTCCTTCCTTCCTTCCTTCCTTCCTTCCTTCCTTCCTTCCTTGATCATATCCTAGCTTGGACAGAAACCATTTTTCTTGACTTTGAATGTTTCATGCTTTTCTGACATTTATCTTGTTCACCTTGGATTTAAGCCAGTTTTAAGCCAAGTTAATTTTCACAAAATATTACCTTTATAATGTAATTTTCTCCTGAATATTACATATTTCTCCTGAAGCAGTCACATCAATGATTTCAACCAAATAAGGCTTATGTAAGAAACAGGATATATATAATGAACTTAGAAGAATATTTTTGGGCGGATTCTATCTTTCAGCCGGCATGGCAGCTATCGTCATAAAATTCATATTTTTAAGCTCTGTGATTGTTTACAGTTTTACATAATGACATCAAAAGGAAGGATCTGGCAAAACCACTTCTGAATCTTTCTTGACCAAGAAAACAGTATAGAATTCATGGGGTCCCCATAAGACAACAGGCAACTTGAATACACACTGAAGACACAAAGCTGATTGGTTGGGTTACACCCAGGGAGCTAACTGAGCCTGAGAGTTTTGGCAACAGTTACATATAGTTTTCTTTGCAGGAGCTTACCAAGAGAGGTTTGCTTCTGGGCTGCTGGAAGAAGACCTTTTACATGGACACCTAAGGACTATCTGAATCTCTCTCAAAGGATATTATGTGAGTCCATATGACTGTATATACGTTGCTCTGCATTTTAAAGAGTAAACGTCATGTTCTTTACTGATCATCTGTGTGGCATATCTTTTCTCTGGGAAGACAGTGTGTGGACTGGTCAAATGTGAACTATGCATGGGGTTTTTATTTATTTCGCCACAGATGCTTCTGCTTCCCCAAGACCTTGAAATTACTGCACCAAATTGTGATATCTTTTTAACCATGTATTGTTTTCCTCTGATAACAAAAATAACCAGGATTCAATGAAATATTCAACCGGGGGAGGGGGGTTTAATGATGTAGAACCATGAGTCATGGTGCTTATAAGTGTCAGGATTTGTAAAATACACAGCATTTAAGTCAGGGGTCCCCAAACTTTTAAAACTGGAGGCCAGTTCACAAACCCTCAGAGGGCCGGACTATATTGGCCACCGAACAATGATGATGATGATGATGATGATGATGATGATGATGATGATGATGATGATAACAACAACAACAACAACAACAACAACATAATATTTAGCCCAACCCCCTTCTGCCTTTGTGCACCAAAAGCACAAGTAAAGCACCCCTGACAGATGGCCACTCAGCCTCAATGTTATTAATAATAATAATAATAATAATAATAATAATAATAATAATAATAATAATAATAAAGAGGGTTGGAAGAGACCTCTTGGGCCATTTAGCCCAACTCTCTTCTGCCTTTGTGGACCAAAAGCACAAGCAAAGCACACCTTACAGATGGCCTCCCAGCCTCAATGTTAATGATGATGATGATGGTGATGATGATTATGATGATGATTATGATGATGGTTGGAAGAGACCCCTTGGGCCATTTAGCCCAACCCCCTTCTGCCTTTGTGCCATGGAGGCCGGATAAATGGCTTTGATGGGCCGCATGTGGCCCAGGGGCCATAGTTTGGGGACCCCTGCTTTAAGTGATAACAGGATCAGTGTCTCAGGCTTAACCACAGGTGTCATTGTAAATGGAGTGTGGTGGCTAGTGCTGGGACTATAGTATATAAGGTTGTAGTAATCCCATCTCCGTTTGTTGGGGGTTGGTATATGAAGGTAGGAGATGGGGGGGGAGAGTGTTTGTACATACTGTGTTAGTACTATTTTACTATTACTGTAATTTAAGAAAGAAAGGCCTTCCAGTTGGAATGAATAGCTTTGTGTCTGTGTGTTGTTTTTTGTTCCTCAGGAGATCACTTAACTGCAATAAGGTATTTGACCCCTTAACAGGAATGAAGAGACCCTTTTCTATACAACAGGGAATTTCATGCTGATTTGAACCCCTGATCTATAGTAGGAGTAGTAGTAGTAGTAGTAGTAGTAATGGCTTTATATTCTTCAGATCATCTCTGAGCTTTGAGAAACCTATCATAGGGTACTTTGACAAGATTTATTAAGAGGAATTTTTCTATTGCTTTCTTTTAAGGCTAAGAAAGCCGACTTAGTCATGAAAATGAAATAGACTCTCTCATGCAAAAGAAATTCTGTTGCATAGTTCTAGTAACTTGAAATATTTTCTGTCAACTAGATTTACTGAATCAGTTTTAAATCTGTGAGCCTTCCAATGTAATTATATTTTCAATTTAAGAGACAGAATTTAGAAGTTCTTGGGTATTAAATTAAAAGACCTTTGTGTTATAATACAAGAAACTAGTCTGTAATGTGTTATAATACAAGAAACTAGTCTGTAACTAGGTTTCATTACATTCTAGCATGTCAGATAATGGAGATGGTCTATGGCAGTGGTTCTCAATCTGAGGTCCCCAGATGTTTTTGGCTTTCAACTCACAGAAATTCTATCAACTGGTAAACTGACTGGGATTTCTGGGAGTTGCAGGCCAAAAACATCTGGGGACCCCAGATTGAGAACCACTGGTCTACAAGGATATAATTCTTCTCTGGGTGTTCATCTACACTGTAAATTAATGCAGTTTGACATCACTTTAACTGTTATGGCTCAATGCTGAGAGTTGTGGTTTTATACTATGCTTAGCCTTTCGTTTTTGACATGGGAAGGGGGAGGCAATAACCAGCAGAAATGGGGTAATGGTCTTTCTCCTTCTACTCCCCCCCCCTCGTAAAAGGGACTATCCTTCTCTATCTAGTACCCCCTTTTAGCCTCCGCCCAGATAATGGAACAGTATCCTTGTTCTGAAAATGCTGTGTTCTATGCAAATCAATCACATATGCATTTTGTGCAAACAAATCCCCAATTACAGCATTGTCTGTAAATAATAATATTCGAATGTAGGAATATTAATTTATGCATGTGTTTTGTTTCACAAAGGGTAAAGATCGGTTTTGCACAAATATATTTTGCACAAACTGAAAACCTCAATTGGAAAATGCTAAGTTCACATGTTCAAGGCAGAAAATCTCATTAGGATAACAAACTCTTGATTGGCTGTTTCAACAAATACAAGCCAATGTACAAGATTACTTCGCAGCAAGCAGGGGCTATATCTGATTTCAGTGATTTCAACTGCTGTTTGAATGGATATCATGCTATTCTTTTCCAGCTCCAATAGTCTGACCTTCATGGATAGAATCAGTCATTAATACTTTCCATGCCCCAGGTGAACAAGCAAAACTAACTTATCATAGCATCAGTGCCACTACCAGCTCATTCCCTTGCTCCTTTCAAATTTGTTGACAGAATGAATGGAAACAGAATCAGGCATTTTGGTATATAATACTATTTCACATATCCACAGAGCTTTGTCTGCAGGTGCACAGCTGTATGGCATCATCAAATCTCTGTTTTGATCTGCCAGACAGAATATATTTCGTACAGATTTTTCAAGGCTTTGGAATAGTTTATAAAGATTGTGATGTATTAAAGCAGAATACCTATGGATGTAAAATGGATTTATAATTTGAAAAGCATTAAAATACAGCTCTGTGGTTTTGTATGATCATATTTATAACGGTGGGGCATTACATGGTCTCATGGGAAAGATTCAGGTAATAACCAAATAATGACTGGCCACTACAATGTGGCATTTTGCATTATAATGAAACCATCCGGGAGGAAACTCTACAAAGTTTGATAGATATTTTGACTAATAATAACAACAACAACAACAACAACAGCAACAACAGCAACAACAGCAGCAGCAACAACAACAACAACAACAACAACAACAACAACATTTTTGTACCCCGACTCCATCTCCCTGAAGGGACTCGGGGCAACTTACATATGACACAAAGTGCTGAAAACAATACATAAAATAAGCACAGTGTACAATACAAGAAGTAAAACCAGTTGCATATAAAACAATAATATAAATTCAGAACAACAAACAATATGCTATGTTTTGCTGCAAAACATGGAAAAACTGTAAAAAAAAAAAGCAAGGGAATGGGATAGTGCAATTTGTATGTAGCTAAGGAACAAAAGCATGGGATGAAAGTGTAGTGCTCTGTTTTTAATTGCGGCTAGACATTCTCAAAGGCTTGTTTAAACATCTAAGCCTTCAAATCCCTCCAGAAGGAGGACAGTGTGGGGGCCTGCCTGATCTGCCTAAGTCACCAATACTTCATGAGCAAGGGAAGAGAGCACTTTCAGAAATGTCTAAGATTGCCAATTGAATGTTGTTGCATCTGCCAAAGATCTCCACTAAAGGTGCCTATCAAAGATTTTTAAAAGCTTATTATCATTGGCTCATTTCCAACTGCTGAACTAAAGACTGATTGTCAAGAATGTTATCTTTCTCTGGAAAATAACTAGTAAGGCGATAATAAATAAGGACAGAGTTTGGGCAGTTACAATGAAAACTTGATATAGTATTTAATAATTAAACTGTTGTCATAACTCATTGCCATGTTGAAACAGAAATGACTTACTTCTACTAGCCAATGCCTTTCCATTTTTAAAGGGGGGAAATTTCGTTAGATGTGTAAGACTATATCATAAAATGTGAAAAAATTCACTGCAAATGCATAGCAAAATGGCCTTTATAAGTAACTGCTGAAAGTAACAAAATACTTCTAATCCTTTGTCTGATGAAGTGATATTGATCTTACTTATTACATACTTTTAACTGACTTGCATTATATGATTTTACACTGACCATATAATGCAGTCTTGGACTGCATAGATGGGGCCTTTGTTCCCCTATTGTTCTCCTCAAGGTAACTAATTGTAGGTTACTTGTAACTTGTTATTTCCATCTATTGCTTAGGGCACAATTGAGATAGTAGCTGAAATATTAAAAGAAATTGTGTGTGCATGCAGCGCTACCACCCCCAGACCCAACACAAACCAGGTTCATATGTAGTTGGGATAATAAAGGCCACAACTTTTTCATTGGTTACAACTGAAAACAGGATTTGGAGCCATACATTGGCAGCCTAGATCACTAAATGGGACAGCCTAACTGGTGATTCAATGAACCGCAAAGTGGAAAATCCAGATGGACCAAAAGGTTCAGCCTGGTCATAATTGGCCCCAGGCATCAGGGAGAGGGTTCCCATCCTACGCTGCTTCAAGTTACCTACACTGGCATGCCCCTCATAGGAAACTGAGCTGAACCCTCAATGAGAGGGTGAACAATCCTGAACTGGATCCAGGCCCCATGCAAACTGTCTCCAAATTGTGATGGAGATACAAAACAAAACACAAAATATAATTGCTGAGTGTGGGAGGGTGGGAAGAGCTGAAATGCAACTGAGCTGGAGGAGCCCGTATGACAACTTATATAGAAGGCAAATCAGAAGGAAGACATCTTCTCTCTGGTCCGTACACCCCTGGCCAATCATAGTGAGGCAGATTGCCCGTTGGTGATTGGTTGGCCCAGGAAATGGCATGCAGGATGTGCACGGAACATCCTTGGCTCCCTGGGAAGATTGATCATTCTACATGACCATTCCTCATGCAAGCCCTCCATGTCCAAAACATATTTTGTTGATGGGAATTAATCACATAGATCCTTCTGAGTACAGCTTCTGACCCAGTTTTGTACTGCAATGTCTCTGTTGAAGATCTGTACTGGTTGGCTACATGGTATTTGACTTGATCTCATAAAACAGTTTTCTTTTAAACTGCTCCTCATACGGCTTGTTCTCCAGACTAAAATGATCAAGAGTCTGGAGAACAAGCTGTATGAGGAGTGGCTTAAAGAGCTGGGCATGTTTAGCCTACAAAGAGAAGACTGAGAGGGGACATGATAGCCATGTATGTATGTGAGGGGAAGTCATAGAGAGGAGGGAGAAAGCTTGTTTTCTGCAGCCCTGGAGGCTAGGACACGGAACAATGGCTTCAAACTACAGGAAAGGAGATTCCACCTGAAAATCAGGAAGAACTTCCTCACTATGAGAGCTGTTTGGCAGTGGAACTCTCTGCCACAGAGTGTGGTGGAGGCACCTTTTTTGAAGGCTTTTAAGCAGAGGCTGGATGGCCATCTGTCAGGGGTGCTTTGAATGTCATCTTCCTGCTTCTTGGTAGGGGGTTGGACTGGATGGCCTGTGAGGTCTCTTCCAACTCTATGATTCTATGATTCAATGTTTTCTGGAGAGCCTATTTCAAAAGGCAGGGCTGTGAGACTACTGTATCACCTTGTAGCTATCTTATCTCTCGAATAACTAATATTGTTCTGGAACCACTGAGTGAGACCTTCCAGAGATCTGGCTGAATTCCATACAGATCTATCTCTTGTTTTTTACCAGAAAGTCAGCAAAGGTTCTGAACTATTATTTGACCCATTTCTTTCAAACAAGCTTAAGATACTGTTTCTTGGAGATCTAGTGATCTGGAAAGAGATATTCTGTGCAGATTTTTACCTTCCCTCCTCAAGGCTTTTGGAAAGGCATGACTTTTAGAGATCTTAACCTTTTGGAAAACCAGAATCTCCATAGCCATTTGTAAGCATGACCCTTTTGGAAATCAATTGGCATTTGCACTATTTGGAATAATCATCTTTTTGTAACGTATCTTCCTGAGATAAAATATCCACTAGTATTCATGCAAGGCAATTTAGGTTTCTTAGTTGTTAGACTGATATCCCTGGTTTTCTCTTTGAACTGTTAGGAACAAAGATATGCAAATCCATAAAATATATAGCAGATATTCAGAAGTGTTATTTCAGTTGCCCAAAAAACATCTACTCTCCCATAAAATATATTGCTTTTAAATCATGCTCTCAAGAGATAAAAATGAGTAGTCTTCATTAAAAGTTAACATAGTTGATTTACTTACAATTTTCATGTATTCAGCATACATGTACATTTCTTATTGGTTCAAAGTTTAAACAATCTGTTCTCTAAAGCATTCTGTTTTAGTTTCTTCTTTGTTGCATACAAACTAACATTCTCTTCAGTCTAATACATTACTGAACATTGACTCAATAAAGACTACACATTGCAGCTTACTTTACTTTCTTACTTAGGCGATCCCTCGTAGATCGAGGTTGATGGTCCTCCAATTGTGGGATCTTGGGGGTGAGACCTTAGATGGCTGAAGAGACCTATTCTTTTTTTAAAAAAAATAAATAAAATAAAGATATTTTAATACATATAATAAAATAGGGAAAAAATTAGGTGTTGTGATTGCGAAAAGGGGTAGAAGGGGGGAAAGAAAGAGGGAAGAGAAAAAATGTAGATAAAAAAGAAAAAGAAGAGGAAAAAAGATTTTTCACTGCCATAGATCTTTTTCTTTCTTTTTTTTTTAAATGATCTTTATTGAAGTTTTGCGTATACATAAACTAAAATTACTGTATTGGGTATCAGGGGAAAATAGGGGCAAGGGTATATTGAGGATTGAGGGGTAAAAAGAGGAGGGGGGCTGCTAGAGGTTGGGAGTGGGGAAGAGGGTAGGAGAAGGGACATGGGGAAAAGGGAGGAGGAGGGAGGGGGTATTGGTCTTCCTTTATCTTCCATATCGGATATTGAAGTCATCTATTTATTGTTTTTCTTTCTGTCTTTATTGTGAAATATAGTTTCTAAGCTTTTCCCAGTTTGTTTGCTTAATACTTTTTCCTCTGGACTCTTTTAGTAAAAATGTTAAATTGTCCATTTCTTGTATTTCTATCAGTTTCTGGAGCCAAGTTTCTTTCGATGGAGTTTCAGCCATTTTCCAATACTTGGCAAAGACTATTCTTGCTGCTGTGGAGCTGTACATAAATAAAATGTCATCATTTTTATCGAACTGTATGTCTGAGTCTATTATTCCCAGTAAATAGTATTCTGGTTTGATTGGGATTTTTTTCTTTAAAATAATTTGTGTCTCTTCGTGGATTGTCTTCCAATATTTTTTGGTTTTCTCACAAGACCACCAGATATGGTAGAACGAGCCTTCTTGTATCTTACATTTCCAACAAATATTGTTATAGGATTTATACATCTGCCCGAGTTTTTTGGGGGTCATGTACCATCGGTGAAAGATTTTGAGCCAGTTCTCTTTTAGTTCTGTTGCGTAGGTGTACTTCAGTTTTTTGTTCCATGTCCGTTCCCAGTCATCTAGCATGATTGGATGGCCAATGTTTCTGGCCCAGTTTACCATACAGCTTTTAATTGCTATCGTCTCTGTTGACCATTCTAGTAAAGTGTCATAAATTGTAGAGATTACCTTCTTTTTTGATAGCATGATTCTATCCCACACGGAGTTGGGGTCATTGAAGCCGATTTGAGAGTCCTTGGTATATTGTTCCTTGATGACGGCATATTGGAACCAGGACATGTTTTTGAATTTTTCCTTCAGCATTTCTTGTGGTTTTAGATCATAAATCCCGTTTCTTTTCACCAGTAATTCTTTGTAACGTGGCCAGACTGCCCATTGTAAAATGTGACTTTGGGAGGATTCGAGAGGAGAGATCCATAGGGGGGTTTTTGTTATAAAACCTCTTTTTATATTTCTCCCACACTTTTATTAAAGCAGCTCTGATAAAATGGTTGCCGAAGTTCTTTTCAACCTTTCTTTTGTCGTAGCCCACATATGCGTGCCATCCTCGTCGGAGATCGAAACCTTCTAAAGTCAGTATGTTGTTATCCTCCAAGGTTGTCCAGTCTCTCACCCATTGTAATACACAGGCTTCATAGTAAAGTTTTATATTCGGTAGGCCGAAACCCCCTCTTTTTGTTGCATCGGTCATGACACTATATTTGATTCTTGGCCTTTTACCTTTCCACACGAATTTTGCTATGTCTTTATTCCATTCCTGAAATAGTTTTTGGGTCCTTAAAATGGGTAGATTTTGGAATAGGTACATTAGTTTCGGGAGCACGTTCATTTTAATGGTCGCTATTCTTCCTAGGAGGGAGATGTTTAGATTTTGCCAGTTCTGTAAATCGGTTTTGATTTCCTTCCATTTATTTTGGTAATTGTTTTTTAATAGCTGGGCATTTTTTGCAGTTATCCAAATTCCAAGGTATTTTACTTTCACAACCGTCTTAAATCCTGTGGAATCTTCCAATTTCCGTTGGTTTTCCCTGGTTATGTTCTTTGTCAAAATTTTTGTTTTTTCCTTATTTATGAAAAATCCCGCTACTTTGCCAAAGTTTTCCATATTGTTAATCCATTTTGTTATTTGTCGGCGGGGGTCTTCAATAAAACAAACAATGTCGTCAGCAAAAGCGTGGACTTTGTATTCTTGGTTTCTAATTTTAGTGCCCTTTAATTGGTCATCCTTCCGAATGTTCCTAATCAAGATTTCTAAAGCAAATATGAAAATGAGAGGGGAGAGGGGGCAACCCTGTCTTGTTCCTTTTTCAATTTGAATTAATTTGGAGCGCTGTCCGTTAATTAACAATTTTGCTTCCTGTTTAGTGTAAATCACCTCAATTGCATTTATGAAGTGGTAGCCCATATCCAGTACTCTTAGTAGTAGTTTAAAAAATTCCCAATTTAAATTATCAAAGGCTTTTTCAGCGTCAATAGTTATTAAGGCCAGTTCTTTTTGGTGAAATGTTTCATAGTATTCAATGATGTCCAATACGCACCTGACATTATTCTTCATGTATCTGTTTGGTAAGAAACCTTTTTGTTCAATCCCTATCCAATTGTTCAGAAATGATTTGAATCTATTTGCAAGAATTGTTGAAAAGATTTTGTAATCCGTGTTAAGTAATGATATCGGTCTAAAGTTTCTTACATTTGTGGTGTTTGTATTGCTTTTTGGTATTACTATAATGTCCGCTTGCCTCCAAGAATCCGGGATTATTTTGTCTTTTAGTGCCGTGTTCATTATTTGGTTTAAGTATGGCATGATGTCATCTGTCAGAGTTTTATAAAAAATTAATGTAAACCCATCTGGACCTGGCGCCGAACTGGATCTCATCTGTTTTAAGGCCTTTTTAATTTCCTCATTAGATATATCTTTATTTAACAGCTCCCTTTGATTTTCTGTTATCTTTTGCAATCCTTGATTACTCAAGTATTGTGAGATTTCATCCGGGTCAGTGTGATTTTTTTGATATAGTACTTTAAAGAACGCCTGAAATTCTAGCATAATATCCTCATCTGTTGTTAATGTCTTCCCTTCTTTTCTAATTATTGTTATCTGTTGTTTCTGTGATTTTTGCCTGATTTTCCGTGTTAACCAAGCACCTGGCTTGTTAGCATTTTCAAAGTGATGTTGCTTAATGAATTTCAGTTGTTTCGCTGTTTGTTCCATTTCCAGATTTCTTTTGTTATTTTTCAATCCCATCAATTGTTTTGCTAGTGCTGTTTCTTGGGGTTTCTCTTTTAATTTGTTTTCTAATTGGGTTATTTCTTTATTTATTTCATCTATTTTTTGACTTTTTAATTTGTTTCTTATCGCCTTTTGTTGGATAAGATGGCCCCTTAAAACTGCCTTAAATGTATCCCATACAATGTGATCTCTTGTTTCCGGGATCCAGTTAAATTTGAAATATTCTTGTGTTAATTTTTTACACTTGTCTATGTCCTCTTCCTTTTTAAGGAGGTTATCATCTAGTCTCCATTTTTTTCTAATTTTTCTTTGGTTTAGATGCATTTCTAATGGGCAGTGATCGGATTTATCTCTGGGTAAAATTTTGATATAATCTACCTTAGTACAGAGGGAATTTGATAACCAAATCATATCTAATATTGACCACGACTTATGTCTGTGGGAATAAAAAGTGTAGTCTTTAGTTTCCGAATTGTGTGACCTCCAAATGTCCTGAAGTTGGAATTCTTCCTTTAGTTCTCTAAAGTTTTGTGGTACCAGTCTTGCATTGGCATATTTCTTATTCAGTATTTTTTTGCTTGTGTCTAATTTTATGTCCATTATACTATTAAAGTCGCCTAATATGATCAGATGATCGAACTCCGAATTATTTATTTGTTTTCTTAATTCCCTAATAAAATGGCATTGGGGACCGTTGGGAGCGTATATATTACAAATGAGAATTTTTTGCCTGTCCAAATTTATAAGGACTGCGACATATCTTCCTTCATTGTCTTTAAATTGTAGTGTAGCTGATAAATTTTCGTTAACATAAAGTACGACTCCCTTTTTTTTGTCTGATGAGCAGAATTCCTTTCCAATTTTCCTATTGATTAAAAGGGCCTCATGTTTAGAAGTAATGTGTGTCTCTTGCAGGGCAACGAAATCATACTCTCCTTTGATTAATTGGTTAAATAGAATTCTCCTTTTATTTGGTATGTTAATTCCGTTAATATTGTTAGAATAAAACTTCAGTTGACATTTCAGGTTACATACATTCTTGGACATGTTCATCAATTACTTCTTTCTTATTGTTACTTTCCCTGTTGGTTGTGTCCTCTTCCTCTGTTATTAATTCTTCTTCTGTTATGTTAGTTTCATCTTCCTCATCATCTCCGCCTACGTCCGATGCTTCTGAGGCCTGTGAAGGTTTGGTTGGCTTGCGGCCTAAGTCTTGTGGCGAGTGGTGTCTCGCTCTTTTTGGTTTTTTCCTCTTTGATGAAGGAGGGGTTGTGTCTGCAGGGTGTTTTTCTTTGCCTTGTATATGTTTTCTATAAAAGTCTTTTGCTTTGTCCTCACTCGTGAGCCAATGTCATTCTCCTTTCAGCGTGACCATAATGCCTTTGTTCCTTTCCCACCTGAATCTGATCTTTTGTTTTTTCAGTTCCTCAGTTAGAAAAAAGTACTTTTTTCTTCTGGTTAGAGTTAGTTGTGGGAATTCTTTCAATATTATAATCTTTTTCTCTTTATATGTTAACGGGTTGTGATTGTTTTTCATCAGTACCTCGTCACGTATTTTCTTTCTCACAAAGTGGACAATCACGTCCCTTGAGGCCTTGTTTCTTCTTGAAAAGTTGGTTTGTATCCTGTAGACTTAGTCTAATTCGTATTCTATAAATTCTTCCGATTGAGTTAGCAAATCAGCTAGTAGTTTGGTGATGATTTGTCTGATATCTTCGTTGCTGTCCTCCAGGATGTTGCGAAATCTCAATTGGAACTCCTTTTCGTGTTGTTCAGTTCTTTCCTGTAGTCTCTCCAGTTTTTCATTTTTGGCTTCTAATCTTTCTATTTTACATTGTTGATTTTTTTGAATCTTGGTTAGCTTCTGATTTTCCACTTTCAGATCATTAATGTCCTTGTGGGATTTAATCATTTCTTCTTTCAGATGCCCAATGTCCTCTTTAATTTCTTTTTTCATGTCCATCATTTCTTGATAAAGTTCTCTTTGTTGTAGGCTGTGTTGGTCAAGTTTCATTTGTGATTGTTTCTGATGTTCTTCTTGTCTTTCCGCTAGGTTCTGTATCTCACGGAGAATGTCTTTTAGGTTGACCTCTTCCGACTGCGAGGGTCTTCTTCCCGGCACTTTATTGTCCTTAAGGTCCTTGTCAAACTTGATCTTAGGAACTGCCATTGTGTGATTTTGATTGGGTTGGATAGAAAGGGTATCTCGCGTAGTAAAGGGAGAAGAAGAGAGAAAAGAAGAGAACAAAAAGAAAGAAGAAAGAAAAAGAAGAGAAGGAGAAGATAAAAGATGAAGAAAGAGAGAAGAGAAAAAAAGGGTAGGAGGAGACAGAGAGAGAAAGTGATAGAGAAGAGGAGCTGAGAGATAGAGAAGACTAGTTTTGATCCCTTAGGTCCTTTAGGTGTCCGCTGCTCCGTTCCACTTATGGATGTTCCCGATGAGCAAGCTTTTTATTCCCTGGGCTGATAAGGTTATTCCTTTCTAAGGGCAGAGTGCAGGATGTCCGACTTCCGTTTCTAATGAAGAGTCTGCCGCTCGCCGCTCCTTCTTTCGAGCGCACACACCAGCTCCTCAATCTCTTACTGCCTGCCTGATGTGGAGGGGGGAAGTTAGTCATAACAACAACAGTGTCCAAGGTCATTGATTTATGGCGGCGCCTTGCTAAGTGGCTCTGCTGTCCTCCCAATCAGACCCGCTTTCGCATTCGGGTTTGGTAAATTATTTGTTTCCCTTACTGAGCACTTAGGAATAAAACAAATGTAGCATCTTACTCCAAGCCCTCCCGTGCAAATTGCGTACCATACTGTGTCCTGCCAGTTTGGTTAGGCACGTCCGTCAGTCCGTTCAGCCATGATAGAACAGATCCCCATAGCGCACAAGATGAGATATGTTGCCCGGATCCGTTCACCCCGCAACATTCCGGAGGTCGGCTCGACGGGGGTCGGCTTGACGGGATGCTGGGATCTCACGTATGGCTACGTAGGTTTTTCAAGATTTAGGTTAGTTCAGTTAGTTAGGTTAAGTTCAGTTGTTATATTGATAAGTTGTTTATCTTCAAGATCGAGTCGTTTGGCTGTCTGCTTCTCTCTGCTGGAAGCTCAGTGCAAGTTATGTGTTTTAGTTATGCCACTGGATTTCTGTACAAAGTAATCTTGAGATAGATGTCCGATAGGAAGAAGATTTTTAGAACACTTACGTTCCCTCGGCTTTCTGCCTCTTCTTCGTCTTCTTTATCTTCTTTGCTTTCTTGCAGATAAAATGGGCTCGGCCGGCAGTTTGTGCGGACTTTCCGCCCGCTGCCGTTGCTGTGGTTTGTGCTCCCCTGCAGAAGCCCGGATCCGTTCCCCCCGACAGAATTCGGGGGTCGGCTCAACAGGATGCAGGGGCCTTGCGTCCCTCCTTGTCTCAATCCACAAGGAGAGGGGAGAAGAAGCTCTACCCAACCGCTGCAAACGTTGGTCTAATGAGAGCTCTCAAAGGACCCGTCCTGCCACCATATCAGCCCACCGGAAGTCTTTTTCTTAGCAGCACAGTTGATGTCTCTCTGCCATGTTTGGAAGGCTTTCCTTTTCTTATCAATTAACTGTTGGATCTCTTTGTGATTTTTGTCAAACCAGTCTTGATGTTTCTTAGTTAGATATCGGATGGTTTCTTCGTAGGCTATGATGATGGAGGTCTTCAATTTGTTCCAATGTTCCTCAACATTTTCAGGGTGTTCTATGTGTAGATGATCTTTGAGTGTTGTTTGGAGAAGACCTCATTTGGAGGGCTCCTGAAGGGCTTGGGTGTTCATTTTGCGCCTTACTTTTCTTCCTTGGAGTCTGCGTTAGGGGGTGATCTTGATAGCCATCATGTATCAGATTAACCTATGATCTGTCCAGCATTCATCAGCACCTGTCATGACTCTTGTGAGAAGCACATTGCGGTGGTCTGTGGCACATGTAATTACATTGTCTAAGAGGTGTCAGTGCTTTGACCGGGGGTGCTTCCATGATGTCTTGAGCTTGTTTTTCTGGCAGAAGTGTGTGTTGGTGATGACAAGGTTGTGTTCTGCGCATTTGGTGAGAAGCAGGATGCCATTTGAGTTTCTGTTTCCAACCCCATCTTTTCCTATGGTCCCTGGCCACAGGTCGAAGTCTTGTCCCACTCTTGCATTAAAATCCCCCAGGAGGATGATTTTGTCCTCCTTAGGTATCTCTGATAGAATGATGTCCAGCTGACAGTAAAAATTTTCCTTGCAGCATATTGACACTGGCTGATTGCATACTAAATCATATACATACAATATAGTAAGCAACCACAGTTATATACATAACAAATAATTAATATAGAAAGTTTGTAGAAGGTTGTTTTTTCCAACAAAGACAGTCATGACTATAGTTTGAGCATATTCCTATATGCATCTCTGCATTTCCTGCCTAGGTGACAGTAATAGTCAAAGAAATGATGTCTGACCCAATGGAATATGAACAAATTGTCATTTTTTTTGCATGAAAAAATCATTTTGATCCATCTTAGAAAAGTTCAGAAAAAATACATTTTAGGACTAATGATTATGATGGCTAGACCTAAAAGAATCTAAAAGAAAAAAAATCAGTGTTTGTAAACTTTTCAAATAATTATTTTTTAAAATATAAACATTTATTTTTCTCCTATGTACAATTTTCAGAATGTTTATTTTGCCAGCCCATTTTAGAAATACAGCCATTTCTAGACTTGTGCTTTCGGGGTAAATCTTACCCTGTTTTGTGTCCCAGCTTTCGTTGGAGCCCCTGATCTATTTTTGGGAGCCTCCCAAAATCAGGAGGGTAGATATTTGTTTTTTGTTTGGGGCTCCGAAAATCCGACAATTATAGGGATTGGGCTTCCCACCATTAGCTCCCCTTCCCAGTGTGCACTTTGAGGAGGTTTCTGTTTTTCTTACCAGGCACCTGCTGTTTCTACTCTAGAGTAAGGGGCACTCAGCTGCAGGCATGCTGCAGGCCTGCCACATCAGACGCACACTCTCCAAGAGTGCATGTGTGACAGGGCATGCAGACAGGCCCAGAGCATGCCTGCAGTTGAGTTCCAGGCCTACCTGCATGCCATACCACACATGCATTCTCTTTCCAAAACAAGGAGGCAAGTTCAACTGCAGACAGAAGCAGGCTTTTGTGTTGAGCAGATTTTCATGTGAGGAGAGGGCTTCCTGTTTTGTTCTCCTGAAGAAATGGAAGACAGAAAAGAAATGGTAGAAACAATAAGAACGAATTCTGAACGCATCTCTAGTCATTTCTCTACATTCAATAGTTGCATTTTCTATATTTAAAATAGCTATGAATATTTTATACATTCATACATAGATAGGACCAAAGTGAAACATTCTAGAAAAATGTGGAACTAGATCACAATAATGTTTTGCTTAGCCATTTAGTCCTGAGTGGGAGAATGCAGTATATCTGCACAAAATTAATTCTCATTCCTCTCTAGTCAGCTCAGAAGTGAATTCATATTTATTTCTTCTGGAATATCCATTTGGACTTGCCATTATTGTAGGAAATATGAACTTGGCATCTGAAATTCAGAGTCTCATAATGACAAAGGGTCCATTCAGAGGGCCCATATTCCAGGACCATTCTGGGTTTTTACTGGATGTGTAAAAATGATGCCTCCAGTAAAAAAATATTAATTTGGAACCAAATGATATAAATACTTGGTAAAATCCAGATCTTAACGTAAGATCCAGTCTTACCAGGTGTGAGATATGGGGACTTAATAGGTGAATTATGAGGCATATATTTAAAGGCATCAGTATTAGAAGCAGAAGTATTGAGTAGCAAAGCTTTCTCTGGTCTGTACTGCAATCAGGCCTGTAGCGAGGGGGGGGGGGGGTTAGGGGTTCAACCCCCCCCCCCCCGAAATTTTTCAAGTTATAAAAAAAATCTCGTTTACTCATGAATTTTAACTGGTTAACCAAATCCCCATTCTAAGTCTATGAGATGCAAAACATTAAGAGTCCCTCCAGGCACTATCTCAAGCAGATATTGACAGGCTTGTAGCGGGGAGGGGTATGTGCTAGGGGTTCAACCCCCCCCCCCCCCGAAATTTTCAAAACCCCTCCCGAAATTTTTTTCTGGCTACGGCCCTGACTGCAATCACTGAAATGTAAACAGATATGTGACTACTTCGTTTTCAGTAGGACAGATGAACCCAACTGTTTTAATTGTGCTGGGGAAAAAGTCCTTGCATTGAGAAAAATGTTATGCACATTAGAAATAATAACAAATTAAAAACTGTTACAACTATGGGGCTTAATCTACTCAGATGCTCATCAAATTAGATTCCAGGGGTAACAAAATGGAACCTTTTACTCATATGAAAGAGTGACATTCATATGGGTGTAGAATGCGATGATAAAAATACAAAAAAAATTACCCTCTCAGGCAAATGAAATGCAGGGATATTCCTGGGATACATGAAAAATCCACAGCTATATGTTTTCTATGATGCATCAGGATGTTGTGACATGGCTGACAAATTTTCTGAGTGGAGTACATGTCTATTTACCCAGAACAAAGGTATTAAACAGGTCTTTCCTTACACTTTCTGCATTGTCATGAGATAAGCAAGCCGCAAAGAGAAAAACTGCATTCCCTAACAGAAAGGATCTCAATATGGATGGGAGGCAACACCCATCTTGTGGGGTTATGAGAGCCAATCTTATCTAACAGTTAAGGTAAGCAACAAACAGAACCAGGAAACTACAAGATTGTGTCCTACTGATGTTGACTAATTTATGAGAGAAGCCTGTCTTCCTAGCTTAAATGCTTATTATAGATCACTACATAGGCCTTAGATACAGGGAATTACATACAGCACACTGTGTTCCCTCACTCAATGTTAATCTGGATGGATTACTCTGACAATTTATAGTCTATATCCTTTCTTCATGGTTTTATTTAAAAGTCTAAGCATTCTCCACATTAATTTATTAGTTTTTCTCTTATAATTTCTTGAAACACAATATTAAAACAAGTATTTTCATATTTTCACACTTTTGAGAATTGAGTTAGAGCATTGGAAAAAAATTAATTCCAAGTCACATCATACTCAAAAAGCTATATATTAATTTAATTTCTATAGAAATTTATATGCAACAAATTCTTCAAGCTCAATTTAAATTTATTTACTAACTACACTTATACACATCCTTCAAGAACAAGATAGTCTACAATGTAAAAATAATGATTTTTTTAAAAAAATTACAAGGTAGGGGAATGTAGAATTAGTGCTGTTTACTTTAAATGTTTTTTTCTCACCCATTCAGTTTTATTCTAATGATCCAAAAATAAAAACCTATTTCATTTAATTACTTTGTCTTCTTTTCTCTTTGATGGTTCCTCTTCAACCTTTTCTGGGTTTAAAAAGCTATCTTAGATTTAAAGTCAGCTCCTTTTTAGTAGCTACATTTTAATTCTTCTTTGCAAGTATATGCCTTCATTTCCTGCAGCTTGATTTCAATTTCTCTCTTATATACACACATTTTTGCTTAGCCATTTCACAAATACCCATGAGACTTCCAAAAGTAGTTTGTACTTGGCAATTAAACTGGTACTAAAGCCTTACAGTGCCAGTGATGACAGCATCTTTTGTCCAGATGCCCAATAAGCCTTAGTTTAGTTTTCACAAAGCTAGCTGGATCATTATACAAGTGAAGAACAATTTTTCAGTGTTCTCAAAGTGGCCAATAATGCTGTTAAAAGAGGTGGGCACACTGTGAAAAGTGAGTCCCTTTGGTTAGAGGACAAGACAAAATTCTTCTTATTAATAAGCTTAGAACATTCAGCTGCACAACCATCCGTCTTTCCATAGGTTCCATAGTGGACCTGGATTTTAAAGGGGGTTCCGTGCATTGCCTTAGATTATTAGCAATATCTTGGTGAATGTGAAAACATATCACAGCCAAGCATGTATGCTATGGCTGTCCTAAATTTTCATAACCCATCGTAAGTTTGATCAAGTTTGTTAGATTCATATGGGTTTGCCTTGAAGGCAACACAAGCAGCTAAGAAAAGCTAGAAATTAATCTTAAAGCATATGTTTTCAGTGTGAATACAATGTGTTAATGATGACAGCTAGTAATTTGGGATATCAAGACATGAAAGGGTGGTATTCCCCTTAAATTCCTGTCTCAAGGGTTTGTGTATGTCCTTGTGTGTTGTATAAGTGGGAACAATACACTATGTGAGGATGTGGGAGAAGACCTCAGTTGTGGCATCCTGGTTGTGGAATGTCTTCTCTATGGCTCCTTATTAAAGAAGCCTAGGATTTAGGATCTACTAAGCTTTAAATCAATGTAATTTCATCTTATTCTTTTTAATATCATTAAATTGTTCTATGTTTTTACACTATTTTGTTGTCTGTGTCCCATTATGAGATTTTTTTTTCATATAGGGTATGATATAAATATTGTAATAAACAAAGTCTAATTAAGTAATTAAAATGTGTGTATATAAGAGAGTGTATCAATACTCTATGTTTATAGCAGCTGTATAATTGTGTTTCCATCGCTTGAAATCCTGGCTTTATAGTTTGCTGTGGTGCTTTTAATACTTTGCTAGAGAACAATAGTTAAATTAAATAAATAAAATAAAATAAATAAAATACATAAATAGTTCACTTTCTTGAGCAATGACAGTTAAAAAGATATCTAACTGTGCAGTACAGACCCACTTCTTGTTTTCAACAGTCAGCTTTGCTTTATAAACATTGGCCATACCATTTTTCTCCTCCAAAGCTTTTAATGTCATCTCTTTATTATGATGTCATCTTAATAGCAGCAGAAATATCTTTGGCCATTTGTTCTAGTACTGCCTTATTTATATCTACCAACAAGTATAAAACATAAAAACCATCTGCCCTTCCAGGCAGTGGAATAACTAGCAGAGTTGTAAAATTGGTGTTAATATCATTATAAAAACTACATTCCAATTAAAAGGATGTTCCACTGTTTCACCTGTTCTGACTGACAAGGACATAGTTTCAATTCATATGGAATTAAGTTTTGGTAAGAACTTGAAAAATTACACCTTTTTGTATTTGAGATAAAAAAAGTCATGGA
Organism: Anolis carolinensis; assembly: GCF_035594765.1. Classification (NCBI taxonomy): domain Eukaryota; kingdom Metazoa; phylum Chordata; class Lepidosauria; order Squamata; family Anolidae; genus Anolis; species Anolis carolinensis. Next base: position 129,207,781 of record NC_085843.1, read on the forward strand.
ATAGAAGATCAGCAAACACAAATATCAAAATAGACAAGAAATTGAAAAGAATGAATTTGAGAAATGTTGAATCAGCTAACAAAACAGGAAAATTGTTTGAGTGCATAATAAGAAAAGACAAGGAAAACTTGAAAATTGGCTTAAAATTTTCTGAATTTAACTCAGAGAGTTACTGAATGACAGCTCCCATTAGTGATGCCAAGGAAATCTACTGCAGGACATTCTAACGGCAGAACTCAAAGGTGCATCATTACTACCACTAAAATCCTGGAGGAATTTCTTGGGGGGGGGGGGCTACAGGTGATCTCCACGCATATTCAGATGATTTTTTCCTAATCAGATATTTACTCAGAATAGTACAGTTGGCCCTCCATATCCACAGATTCTGCATCCATAAATTCAATCATGAATGACTTGAATTTAAAAATCCAAAAGAAAAAAATTGTTATTTTATTTAAGGGAAACTATTTTAACATGTTGTTGCATATAATGGGATTTGAACATTCACCGATATTAATGCATTGTCATGCTAAGGATTTTATTATCTTTAGATCCTTTCATATGGTGATGGTCATTCCTCTCTCTTTTCTCTCATTTCTATAGTATCTCTCTAGGACCAGTGACCTTTACTCCAAACTAATAGATAGATGATAGATGGATAGATAGATAGATATGAGAGAGAGAGAGAGAGAGAGAGAGAGAGAGAGAGAGAGAGATGCAATGCATTGAAATGGAAAGGAGTAGTCTGCATTAATATGTGCTGGGGACAGGGATGAAGAGACAGAAAGAGGGAGGTTTCACTAAATTTACCTTTGTAAATGATCATTGCATGCACAGGGCGACCATTTTCCAGGCCTGACAAAATCCTGTCTCAGAACAAAGTTGATATGACAAAAGCCACAGCTTGTTTATTGATTACAACTGAAAACAGGGTTGGCAGCCATACAAGGGTTCTGGATCACAGAATCGGACAATCGAAAGGTTTGGCCTACTCATAATTGGAACCAGGCCACCAGGGAGAGAGGGGGCACAGTGCATGTTCTCATTTGATGGAACTCTGGGTTACCTGCATCATCACACCCCGCGTAGAAAACTAAGATGGCCCCTCGACGAGAGGGAGAACAATCCCAAACTGGATCTAGAGTCCATCCCCCCCTCCAAAACAACAACAACAACAAAACAATAGCAGAAGTTGGGAGGATGGGGAGAGCTCAGAAACCATTGAAGTGAAGAAGCCTGCACACCGACTTATAAAGTGCGCCAACTCCATTCAATCAGAGCAAGGCAGAATGCCTTCTGCTGACTGGTTGGTCCAAAAAATGACATGCAGGGGCAAGGAATGTAGGGCTCCCTGGGAAAAGGGAGCCCTGAGAAGATGACAGGGGATTTTGATGTCTATAAGACTAATTGGAAGGTATATGAGAAAGTCTCCTTGGAGATTAAAGATCCCCATCACTGCCCCTCTCTCACTATCCTGTTTGATTTTTTTAAAGTTTTAAATAAATAATGGTTTTGGAGGAATCTTCCCTCTTTTTCTCTCTTGAATGTCTGTGCACAGCACATGTGTTGTAACACATATAGACAGATAAAAATCTGCAGTACCAGCTCCTCATGAAACCTCTATAGATTTTTTTTCCGCTGCAGATAGAAAATGGCAACATGAAATCCTTGAGTATATTTTGTATGTTTACTTGTGACAAGATTTATTTAGCCGTGTCTTTCCAAAAATTCAAACTTTGATACATTTTTAAAAGTTGCATCATTGGATGCAGTGTGCTTTCACAAAGGAAAGAGAAAGGAGGTTCAAGAAATACACAAATCCTTGAATAATTCTTAGGGATTGTTTCTACTATTATCATTTTATAAAACAGAAAATGTACAGAATATTAAAAAAATCTGTATCTGTTTTCAAATGGAGCCATATGTTGGTGCGCCTCATAACACAGTAAAAATATGCAATTAAATTACAGTTAATATTATTTTGAATCATGCTATTGACAGAGTACCAGATAAATTACAGTTTTATAGTTCAATATTATTGTATCTGCAGGCATCATAGATTTTTAAATGTCTTTTTAGTGACTTATGATCAAGAAAAAATCTGATAATTAAATTGCTACTCAGTTAATTTTTAGTTATGTTGTTCAGATTTTGTCCATGTGCTCTTGAGAAAAACACAATGCAGTGATTGTAATAAACTAAGACTACAAATTGATATGCTATATGTTCATTTACCTATACCCTGCTTGGCTTGAGGGCTGTATGGAATATGTGAGCTAGTATATCATTGAATACAAATGATCAATGAATAGTAGGATGATGCCTCCCATGTCTAATTTATGGGCTATTGATTGGACACAATACAAAGTGGGATGCTGGCCTCTAGAAAGGGTTTGATACCTGATGACTGTCAGGTATTGCAACTACATAGATGCCCAGGGACATTATAGTTCTGCACACCAGATACTGGACCCAAACACATCATAATAATGAGATGGCAATGTCAGTGCTTCTGTCTGGCAATGACTACTAGTGGACAGAAGATGCTGGATGAGAAAGGCATTTGGCTTATTCAGTAAGATATATCTGTCCTTGAAATGTATTGATGGAATTGAAAGCCACAACACTGACACTTATTTTCTTAGTACTGAACAGAAAAAAATAACTAGTAGAACCTATACCACTATTCTCTTTATTTCCTAATAGTCCTGTTGACAAGGTAGCAGAAATAGCTAATCCGCTGTCAGGTGATTGGCAGTCGGCAATCCCGAAGTAGTGAATAAATCAGAAATGAGGCAGGTGAATGTCCTCTATAGGTGGGTACTTTGAGTTCTCAGGTTTGGGCATTAGTGAATTTGGGTATTAGTGAGTTTCAATGAAATTTCAAAGTTCGTAAAAGTAGAGATTTTCTGAAGCCTTTCCAAAAAGGGATTGCTTCATTTCCCAAGTGTCTTGAATTGTGTCAATAAATCATAGTGCAGTAAGATAATTGTAATTAGTCTTGATGACATGCATTTAAGGACGCACCTGTTATATTTGGGGTAGATGCCCTTCTTCTTGGTAGAAATCTCGATTATTTGCCAATGTCCTGTTCTAAACTGTCAGATAAATACTGGTTTCCATCCCTCTTGTCTTTCCTCTCCTGGACAAATTGGTCTCTAGGCAAAGGTGGAAACAGTCCAGAATTGTCTTCATTCTTCTTATGCTTAAAACCAATAGAGTATCCAATACTTGTAGAAATACTTATAGAAATACTTGTAGAAATCTCTTTTCTTCAATGAATCTGTTCTAGTTGGAAATTACAGTTGAATTTAGGTCTAGATGAGTTTTCATTGCTAACATAAATGCACCAGTAATTTCATAGTACATGACTGTGGGAAGGACCTCTCAAAATCCTAGATGTTGTTTTTGGCTAACAGTTTTTCCAGGTTTTTTTTTAATTCAGGCAACAGCTTCTTCACTCAAGATATCCCTTTCCCCTCTTTATTTTCTCAGTACATAAGCTTTGGTACATAAGTAGTGCCAGGTCAGTTAAGAATAAGACACACATAATCTATGATCTCCTCAAGAAGGAAAGGGCTGATCTGGCATGCTTCACTGAAACTTGGCTGGGAGATGATAGTGCTCCAACCTGGGCCCAAGCCCTTCCAGCTGGGTGCTGCATCAGTGAGTAGGTGAGGGAAAGAGGACAGGGAGTGGGGGAGGGTAGCTGTGGTCTATAAAGACACCCTGCCTTCTTGAACCCTGTCCATCTTGGTGGGTTGTCCAGGGAGGAGATGCAATTCGATCACAAATGCAACAAATTATTAATGCATCTATCAGGGAGGGAAACTTTCCATCCTGTTTAAATGAAGCATAATAGTTAGATCACTACTGAAAAAGCCTTCCCTGGATCCCCTGGACCTTAACAACTACAGATCAGTCTCTAACCTTCCTTTTTTGGACAAGGTGATTGAGAAGGCAGTTTCTGTCCAACTCCAGGCAGTCTTGGATGACATACACTTCCTTGACCCATTTCAAACCGGCTTCAGAGCAGGATATGGAGTTGAAACTTCCATGATTACCTTAGAGGATAATCTTTATCCTAACACCAACAGGAGGGAGTGTGTCCCTGTTGGTGCTTTTAGACTCTCAGTGGCCTTCAATATCATCAACTTCTGGAACACCTGGAGAGGCTGGGAATTGGAGGCATTGTCCTGCAGTGATTCTAGTCATACCTTTCAGGCAGGTTCCAGATAGAGGTGCTCAAAAAAGGAGATGTTATATGGTGTCCCAGAAGGTATCATTCTATCTGCAATGCTCTTTAATATTTACATTAAGTTGCTGGGAGAAAGATCATCCATAGGCATGGGGCAAGGAGTTATCAGTATGCTGATGACACCCAAATATATTTCTCCATGCCTTCAAAAACAGCCTCAGCTAAGGATAGTGTGTCTCCTCTGAATGAATGCCTGGAGAAGGCAATGGGCTGGATGAGAAAAAAACAAATTAAAATTGAATCCAGACAAAACAGAGGTGCTTGCCATCAAGTGTCCTAATCTGGGGATGGAGGTGTGTCGACCAGTTCTGGATGAGGTTACACTCCCCTGAAATACTGTGTCCGCAGCTTGATAATGCTCCTGGATCCATCCCTCCAAATGTCAGCCCAGGTAAATGCAACGCTCAGGAGTGCTTACTATCAGCTTTGGCTGATACGCCAGCTGCGCCCCTTCCTGGATTTGAGGACCTTAATATGGTAGTATATGCACTGGTGTCTCAAGGTTGGATTTCAGCAATGCACTTTACATTGGGCTACCTTTGTACCAAGTTTGGAAACACCAGCTAGTTCAAAATACAGCAGCCAGATTAGTTATGGAAACATTCAGGAGTGAGCATATCACACCTGTCCCAAAGTTACACCACTGGCTGCCAATTGGTTTCTGGGCAAAGTACAAGGTGTTGGTTTGGACCTTTAAAGTCCTACATGGTTTTGGTCCAGGTTACCTAAAGGATTGCCTTCTCCCATACAATCAACCCCGCACACTAAGGTCCTCTGTGGGGCGGTTACTCCAGCCTGCCAGAACCTGCCTGGCAACTGTGACTCAGATGACCTTTTCTTCGGCGACTCCAGGACTGTGGAACCACTTGCCAGTAGAGCTCTGACAGCTAGATCAGCTCTTGGAATTTAAAAATCATGTAAAGACTTATCTCTTCCAGCAGGCCTACCCAGCCAGTCTTTAAGCATGAATTTTAAACACATGTCATGTGTTTTGCTATCTGTCCTGTGTGATTAATGTGTATTTTACAGAAATGCTTTGATCTGTCTCTTTTATGGAACTGAATTTAATGTGTGTTTGTAGAATTTTTATAGTATTTGCGTGTGTTTTAACTGTGCTGTGACCCACCTCAAACCATGGGGAGAGGCGAGTAAGAAATTATTTATTTATTTATTATCATTACTTTGAAGCAATCTTCCGTAAATCTTTATTTAAGATATTCATGGTTGTAAATGTTCTTAACAGAATAGTGCTTGGCTGAAAATATGCAGACTGATCCTAGAATAAAATAAATTATTCTGGTAGAGTATTTTTTTTAATGAAATTCAATTGTGTAGAACAATAAATATTAAATATCTCATAGTGCAATGTTTAGCTAGGTTTATATTTTTTGTGGATAATTTGTTAGCAGTAAACAAGTACACCATATAGATAAAAATAGTCTATTTAAGCCTAGTCGCTGGAATACATTGTAATATTGATTTTCTAAAATCATAGCTGAAACAAAAATGAAACAATTTGAGAGGAGGCCAAGAAAATAAAGATTAATGATCAGTGAAGGTCTTTTGTGCTGGATTTAAGGTTTATGATTGGTAACATAAGAAAGTGTATTCATTAGATATTGGAATACAACATCATAGATTTATGTGAATCTCAATATGAAGTGTTGAGGAAGAAACTATAAATGGATCACTACAATGAACAAAGAACGCAACCATTATATATCTGAATATATATATATCTGTCTTTCAGATATATTATATACCATAATATATCTGAAAGACAGCAATACCACTGATTATTGAAGGATGCTTCCAGTATTTTTTTCAGCAGTAGACTTCTTTAGTACTTTTATACCTTTGCTTTCCTGAACAATAGTCATGAGATATCTTTTTCCTAAAAACAGGTTCTAAATTCTTAAAGAGAATCAATAAGTTGAGATAGATGAGCATCAGATCATATAACTTGGAAGAAGATGGTGATATGGGGATGATTTGTGTAAAGGTTAGATAACTGTGAGTCACCAGCAGTTGGACTGTGCCTCTCACAATCCCTTAGGATTGGCTAAGGATTATTTCAGTGAAAATAATGTCCTCCAAATGCATTGCTCAATTCAATTTGTCCAAGAAGTGGTTGTTTTAATTGAATACTACAGGAAAGGTGATTGTACCTTTCACTATTTGCCAATGATGATGGACGCTTGTTTGCTCTAGAAGGCATTACTCTGTTTGGACTGCTTGTAGATAGCAACATCTTGGGAAGAACATACTCAGAAAGGCATAACAGTTGCCTTGTCTTCTGAATTTTCCTGATTCTATGATATATTTTTCTAGGTTTACTATTTTTCAAGATCTACTGTCTGACTTTACTTATTGTTAAATTTCACTTTTATAGAATCTATTCCCTTTAAGAAAATAAGTATAGAGCAATGGTTGAACTGCTTAACCAGGTTTCCATGTCTCCCAATATTATGAAGTGCTTAGGACATCGAAATGTACATAAAGTAGGCACAAGGTACAATCAAGGGTCCTTCATGACTGAAGATTTGAATTCCATGGATATGAATACACTGGTACTCTTTTCACATGCCCGTCTCAACATCAGATAAATCCCTTGGTTGTTTTGTGTCAGTAGCTGGTAACTAGTGAATTAAATATTCTTCTACTAGGTTGAATAGAAATTCCAATAATAGGAGAGGAGGTGGGGGAAGGAGGAGGAAGAAAAGAGAATAATTCATTTTGGAAATAAGATAACTAATAACTTGTTACTACGGTTAGTTCTTTCATGCAAAAATCAATAGATATAGCTACATTATATTATTACCATGGCTAAATTAAAAATAATGTCACCCTCCCTGTGGTATAACTGTAACTTTTTAAAATAGTTATCAATGTGTAGTCTCTTTCAATGGCAAACAAGAAAAATCACATGGTTAAAGTCTTGATTTGTGATGTGCCCGATGTTGCTGGTTTGTTTTGTGATTGTTGAGGTGCCTTTATGACAGGTGGACACTCAACACATATCTTCTTTAAAAGAAAAAAAAACCCTTTTAATCACAATTTTCTGGCTGGTATTCAGTATTGTAGTTATGGATTCATAACAAAAAGTTATAAATCTGCAACTGGTCTATGTTCAGTGAGATTGTCTTTCTGGAAACCTACAGAAATGCCGCCATATGATGTCAGATTAGGCAATTAAATTCAATTAATCTCCCAATTGGATTACAAAGAATATTATATTTCTGCTCCTCTCTGATCCAAGAGAATTCCTGTGACAATCAGAATCAGGATTACTGTGGCAGGTCTTTGTCACAGCCTTGCTCTTTAGTAAGAAGGGGGGGGGATATCCTCCTTCTTGAACACCAATGTGAAGCTGAATAGTCCACCTATGCCTTATGTAAAGGATGGCTCTTAATGTGGTCAGGAAAGGGTGATGTGGGCTAGAAGTCAATAGTTATGTAGACTTAAGATATGCAGTTATGAATATTTAACTAAGTAATCCCTTCTGGAGCAGCCATTTCCACTAAACCCCTTAAAATTCAGCCAGCAGATCAGCAAAAGACATTAATTCAACTTCCAATCAGAGTGCAAGGAAGATAATATTCCCACACTATCCCACCAGTGATCAAGGCTGTGATCAAATGTATAACAGGGGTCCTGCTTCTGTTTATCACAGGCTTTCTTTATGGTGGGAGGGAGCTGGAAACATCAAATTGTATCTGTACACTTACCCAAATGATCAGAGGTAAACTGCTCTAGAACTGCCCCAATGCAGCATAGAAACACAGTTTACCAGCTGTTGGGGTTTCTGGGTTTTGAAGGCCAAAACATCTGGTGACCAACATGTTGAGAACCACTGTGCTAGTGGAAAGGTTGAGATGTGTGTGTGTGTGTGTGTGTGTGTGTATTGTTCACATTAAGGCATGCATTATGCATGCATAATATTTTTGGATTAATAACAGTAACATTATTTAGAGTTACGTTATCTAACGCCTTCATGGCTGGGATCACTGGGTTGCTGTAACTTTTTCGGGCTGTATGGCCATGTTCCAGAAGCATTCTCTCCTGACATTTCACCCACATCTATTGTAGGCATCCTTAGAGGTTGTGAGACCTGTTGGAAACTAGGCAACTGGGGTTTATATATCTGTGGATTGTCCTGGGTGGGAGAAAGAACACTTGTCTGTTTGAGGCAAATGTGAATGTTGCAACTGGCCAGCTTGATTAACATTGAATATCCTTGCAGCTGTAAAGCCTGGCTGCTTTCTTCCTGGGGGGATTCTTTGTTGGATGGTGTTAGTTTATTTATTTACTAGATTGGGGACCTGGCGGTGCCTGGGTCATTTCTGAAAGGCACTGTTTGCCTGTGTTCAAAGTTTAGTGTAGATCTAGTGTTAGCTGGGTTCAGTTGGTGCAGGGAACTACAACTCCCATATGCATGTTCCTTCATACACAGTCCATCCCCCTCCCAACACCGGGCAGATGTAAAGTAAGTCATGGGGGCTCTATTTCTGTGGATGCAGGTGAACTATAACTCCCTTTCCCCCAAACTTGTGCAATATGTTGTATTGGTTATGGGGGTTCAGTGTACCAAGTGTGGTCCTGGTGTATCATCGGTAGGGTTAGAAATGCTAATTCATTGCAGGTGAACTATAAATCCCAGTACCTACTACTTCCAAATGTTTAGGCCAATTCCCTCCAAAACCCACCAGTATTCAAATCTGGGCATATCAGGTATGCATGGCCAGTTTGGCCCAGACCCATCATTGTTTGGGTTCATAGCGTTCTGGGTGTAGGTGAACTACAACTCCTCTAAATTTCCCAGTAGGAGTCACAGTGGTGTGACTTGATGCAGGGTGAACTACAACTTCCACCATGTGCAGTCAATCTTGGACTCATAGTTGGGTTCAAGCTAAAGTAAATAACTATTTCCTTTTAAATAATAATAATAATAATAATAATAATAATAATAATAATAATAATAATAATTAGCTGAGTCATTATATTAAAACTCATTTTCACTAACAGGGACAAAACTAATAAAAAAATAAGCATATGACCACATTTTGCCAATTCAGCATCAATTGAGTAGTATTTCAGTTTATATTCCACTTTATAGACCCCAAAAGCAGTTCTCTCTAATGAATTTCCTTGTGATATTTCAGCTATTTTTCATATCCCAGCATTGTCAGATAAAATGGACACTAGCAAAAATCCATTCCATTTTTTAAACTAGTCATGATCTATTTTTAATAATTAGAACAGAAAATTAAAGGGGGCTTTAAAGGGAACATGCTAAAAATTTTTTTAATTACTTTGTTTTGCAGTTGCTTTATAGGACATTGAAAAAGTTTTACTCCCATAGTATTTTGTGCTACCATTTGTTTTGGAATCTAATTGCTGGGAACTGGCAGAGTTCTAATACTTTAGAGACCTAATCTGTGCATTAAATAAATGTTAGCTGCATTTATTTGGCTAGCAGTGATGCACAGGGCTAGCATTTTCTTCATTGTGTGTTTGCACAGTTGTTTACTGGATAAGAGTTTGCGGAATATTAAATTACAGAATCTGATTCCAAGACTTTGGTGTAGGAGGAGGGTATCTGAATTATACATTTACCAATCTGGACACATCTGCAGCAAAAATATTTCCGAAAAATAGAAAATGGGATTGCATCTCTGCCCAAGATTTAAAATCTAAAGTCATCTGCAATCTGAACAGATAATTACAGACATTTCATTATTTTTAATGAATGCCAAGGTAAACTTTGCTAGTGAAAGCCAGATTGGTGATACCAGAAGGGGAGAACTGAGTTGACACTACTTCTTAATCTGTTATGGTTGAGCCTTATGGCTCCGATACTGGGAGACGTGGTCGTAAGACTCCTCGGGAGTCAGACTCTCTTGAGGAGCGAGAAAGGAAACGGCTGCGGGACTTATTTGCAGAACCAACTGACGAAGACTCCTTTGAGGGTTTTACCGAGGGAATGGAGGAAGAGATGGTTAGCTCAGAGGAGGATGATATGGAATGGACTCGTGTGAGGGAGGATTTGGGTGCCACCGGCAATGATAGTATAGGAGGCGACTGGGGGGTTGCAGGATTAGACCCGTGGACGAGCTGGAGGGATGGGACGGGATCCACAGCTGGGGATGCTGTGGGGCGTAGTCAAAGGTGTTTTAGTTCTGATGAGGAGGATGATGATGAGGCACCTGGAATTAGGGTAACAGCTGACAGCGATGAGGAGTTGTAAACTGGCATAAAATGGGGTTTAGAATCCAGGGCTAATTGCGTTGGGCAAGGTAATCTGGACGAACGCTTGGGCTCTTGTTGGGAATTTCCTGAAGACGGGTGTGATTCGTTTGCTGAATACGTAAGTTACCAAGGACACTGGGCATAGACGGCGGGAGGAACTGTGTGGGCTTTTCCTGTGCAACTTGTGTTTAATCTTAATAGCTTGGACCTCCGTCGTCTTTTTGACGGACATTAATTGCCTACTCTGGATTGACGCTGGACTGACTGACTGACTACGACCTCGGACTATCCCTTCTGTGATTATCGGTGGAACTGGTGAACTAAAGACGTCTGTACCTGGCCTTCGACCTTGGACCGGATTGGGACCCCGCTGACTGCTTCTGCCCTGATTGATGTGTTTGGACCCGGAGTTCGCTTGCTGCACGGAGGAGTAACAACTTAGTTAATCAACCACAGCTGTTGAGTAGCAGAGAGTAGTCTGCTGCCAGTTATTTATGTTTCATTGAATCTTAGTTTACCAGTTTTTGTTTGTTTTAAGAGCCAGGCTGAAGTAAGCATTTTTGGTTTAACCCGGATTAAACTCCCGTTTAATCCGGTTTATCTTTTGAACTGTTTTTTAGTGTCTTTTTTTATTGAAGGCGAGTCTTTGCCTAGCCCTTTGTCTTTTACGGGCATTTTTGGTTCTGTATCTTTAATAAACTGTGTTGAATCTTATCTGGTGGCGTTCTGTCTATGACATAATCAGTTAGCTCATTACAAGAGAGTAGGTAAGTTAACATGGTGTGTGTGTGTGTGTGTGTGTGTGTGTGTGTGTGTAAAAACTAATGATATTTAAAAAGTAATTCTCTGGAAATGCCATGGTAGTTCTTGAGTAATACTGAGAGGAGCATAGCCCCTTATTTCTAGTTGTCTCTGTTAAACAGTTCAAAATATTTTAAAAGATGGCAAAAAACCCTGATTTCTTGAATGTCAAGAACAAATGATTGGGAGAATCCTAGATGGGTGAGAAAATATTAGTATTTCTGTAGCCATTCCAATCACACTTCCAATATTGTTTCTGTGCATTGAGAAAAGTTGGAATCAGCTTCAGTTTCACAGCATGATTTCCAATTGTCCTGATAATGTGTTTCTTGTCCCAAGTATCTGTCTCTAGACTCCAAAACAAATAGCAGCACAAAATACAATGGGAGTAAAGCTTTCTCAGTACTCTATATAGTCACTGCAAAACTAAGTCATAAAAGTGTTTATATTTGACAATTTCCCTGCTCACTAGAAACATACCCTTCCAGGAGAATCTGCCCTGATGTATCCGAATATGTTTCATCTTTCCTAACAAGTTTAAATGTAGATAAGAGAAACCTAAGCTGTTACGCCTTTCAGCAGAGGAATCAGTTTTCACTTGTTGGAGACCTAGTTCTGTGTCCTTGTGCAAGAACTTTCCCCAGGTGTTGCAAATCATTTTAGCAGCTTTTATTCTCCTGTATGAGTAATATCACAGTATTCTGAACTTTCATCTATAAATTCTCCATGAAATGCCTAAGAAAAATGCCACTGGTTTTTTTCACTCTGATCTCCAAGGTCCGTTCACTGATTGACAGATACTGAGTGAGCATCTTTTTAATTCCCTTGATGGACTATGCAGTCTTAGGGCCCTTCTAGATTGCCCAAAATGCAGGCCCTGTCAAAGTTTTACCTCAGCCATCCAAACAACGCCTCAGGAAAAAGCCAATTTTTTTTATTGTGTTAGAAGTGACTTGAGAGCATACTGCAAATCACTTCTGGTGTGAGAGAACTGGCTATCTGCAGAGATGTTGCCCAAGGGATGCCCGGATATGTTACCATCCTGCTGGGAGACTTCTCTCATGTCCCCACAAGCTAAAACTGACAGACGGGAGCTTACCCCGTCTCACAGATTCAAACCGACAAGCTTCAGGTCGACAACCTAACCTTCAGGTCAGCAGTCCAGCCAGCACAAGGGATAAACCCATTGCGCCACCACTGCTCCTCGATAAAAAGGTGAAGTAATTCACACAAAGCAAGAAAATCCTGCTTTGTCCCAAATTATTTAGATACCCCATTAGATCTGAGCCTTCCTTAAAGGCTCAGTTCTAATGGGGCATGGACCCTGTGGGGACAGACTATTAGGACTGCTTTCGCACCTTAAAAGATTGTACAGACCACTTTTGCAAAATAATCTTTCTCCCTGCAATGGAAATTGTGTGCAGGAAGAGTGATTGTCACTAATAAAACACTCATTAGTTTAGCTATGAAACTAGGGAGAGGAGAATGTCACTAAGCTAAAAAATCTGTGGCAGACAATTCGCATGTTTTTTTGCAACTTGACAAGTCAACTCACTCTTGCAATAAATAACTCCTGCAACTTTTATTTATCCCTGTCAGGACTAATCTGAGCTAAAACCCAGAGTGTGGGTTTCTTAAAGTAATTAGTTGTGTTCCTCATTCCACAAATACTGACACAAGCACACAGAGTAACCCATCACTATTACAGAGGTATCCTCTCATCCTTTTTTGATCAAAGCAACAGTGTATCACTCATTGGAGAGCATTGTTATTTTGAGAGTCCTTTATAAGATGTACTTCGAATTTAGCTTAAGGCCTAGGCTTCCATTTTTATGAAACATGAATAAGACAATACTGTCTTTTTGTGCATGTGGGAACTTTCACAACTATCCTACACTTTTGTGAATCTTTTTTTTTAATTCAAAGACTCTGCCTCATTGTACAAAAAAGACTGAAGGGAACTTCTGAGCCCTCTATCTCATCCTGTATTTTTTTCCAGGAATTTGTCTAGTAGACACTAGGCTAGCTAAGGGGCGTTCAAGGATCATGTACTTCAAAACCATTCATTTCCAAAATGGCCCAAGGAGAAGTCTCCTGAAGAAGAAGTCAGTCTGATTTGGATTCTAGCCTTGAGTAATCTTTTTCTGCAATTTCCACCTTTAATGGTTTCCACCCAATTAAGCCATTCATATCTACAGATTACCCACTAAGGTGGGTGTTGTGGCTCAGCCTGTCCTTCAGCCTGAGATGGAGTCAGATTTCGGGCCCATCCAAGACTTTGACTGAAGCCCTGTAAATTTGCAGGTGCCTGAAGTAGTTGTTACAGAGGATCCGGTAATTGGGGAAGAGCATTCCGGGGAACATTCCAATGGTCAGTCAAGGGTGATTCAGCCAGATGGGGCTGTCAGCTCGGAGGAGTGTGTTGATTTTGACCGAAGAGGAATGTTTACGAGAGAGCGGAGCAAAAGGGAGGGTTTGAGAAGAAGTCAGTGCTTAGCTCTCAGACGCGCTAATGAGGAACTTTCTCATGTGAAGAACAGCACTCCCTAGTTCTCATTGTGCTGTAGCCTTGAAATCTCTTTAAAGATGTATTGCTCCCCTTTCCCTACAGTGGTGTCAACTTTGCTATTCATGTGAGAAGGATCCCTGATTTCATGCTCTTGCTCCATGACTTCTTTGCCAAGACTTTGCCTTGTGGATTTCGAGTATCTTTTGCCTTGTTATACCTTGTCTTCAGTTGAACCTTGTTGCTTCCTAGCCGTGTGGATTACAGTTCTTGGACTACCTGGGTTTTAGTTCTTGTTCCTTGTGACTCTTGGCTGTTCCTGTTTGGATGGTGATTTCTTTGTGGACTGTTCTTGAAACTTTGTGGGACTAAGCACAGTTCCAGTTGTGGAAACATCATCGAGAGACTTTATTGGACTTTCATTTAAGACAGATAAGTACTTTGCTCTGTTGGTCTTCCACTCCACTGATTTTGAACTTTATTTGCTTGCACTTGTATATATTCTTCAATAAACTGCTTGATTGCTCATATTCCGGGCTCCAGTGTGGTTTTCAAGGTGCTCAGGCAGCCTTGGGGTGCAACAGTGGGTCAAGAAGCTTGAATGGGAGCAATCTTCTCTTGATTTCTTTCCAACTCGGAGTAAGTATAATTTGGAAAAATAATATAGTGAAAACTGGCCAGTCACTTTTGGTCTTGCAGAAAATGTTCCTGCACAGAATATTTTTTAAAATGCGTGGAATTTGTTTTTGCCCTGTGGGATCAAAAAGAAGTCTCCAAATTATTTTATCATGAATTTAGTTTCAGTGTTAGTGTTCAGCATGTGGGATGCCTCCCTGAAAAAAAACCCTGAATCTTCAGGTGGGGCAGGAAAAGGAAATACTTTCTGTGAAACATTTGCTTTTACTCTGCTGAAATAAAACTTACCTGGCACAATGGAAAGCCATATCTTTACCTGAATGGCCTAATGATGCCATCTTAAGTGTGAAGCACTATGTGATTCTTCTTAATACTTCAATATGTCTGTGCTGGCAATAGTTGCCTTATTAAAGGTGTATGAAAGGTTAAGAACTGCTTTTTCCAGTAAACGACAATGTTGCTATTTCTTCCATCTCCATAGCCACTGCTTCGATTTGTTTTTCAAAGCTGATTGCTTTGTTGCCTAGCAGCATAAGCTAGCCTCTTAGTCAAGCTGGAAAGAAAAGAAGAGAGGGCAAACTATTGCCCAAAGGTCTTCCAAAATCTTCCTCAAAGTTTATTCTGATTTAATTCTTTCAAAGAGAAACCCAAATAGATATCCATGCATTTCTCAAAATATTGGTGTCTCACTGACAAATTGGAGCCGTCCGTCAGGAGGAATTATGACACTTAAAATTTTAAGCAGTAACCTTCTGTGCTATTCTAGGATTCTCCCCCTTTGTTCCTGCATTTGGAACTTTCTGTTCTTTCCATCCTTGTAAGACTAGTCTATACAAGTCCTCTTCACTTCACACTCTTTTTAAAAAGACTATGTCTACTGTGTGATATTCTTCTGCCATGCTGTTCTAGGTAGCATTTTCAGTCACACCAAAAGCTGGGAAGGGGGAAGCATGAAAATTCTTCATAACTTCAGTTAAGCTAGAGCCAAAATATCACTGTCAGGACTGAAAAATGAACATCTGGAAAATGAGAGCACACAGTGAAATCCCATCTGTCTACTAGGCTTTTGCATTTTTGGCTGAACTTTGATCCATTTCTGCTGGCTGGATATTGGTAGACCCTCATATTCGGTATTCTCACACCTCCTGAAAACAGGCACACAGCCATATGGCTGTTTTCAGACCATAGCCAAAAATATGGCTAGATCTGGCCTATTGGCAGCAATGGGTGGGCTCCCCAGGCTCCCCTTCCCATCATTTTTAGGGATATCAGGACGAAAATGACCACACTTGGAGGACCTATCTATCATTGTTAGCCTACCAAGTTTTATAATGTTTGGGTCGTCCCTTGATTTTTAGGAATTTCTTTTCTTTTCAGAGCACAAAGAGAAATGTAAACAAAGAGAACTTGTTTGCAAATGAATAGGTAGGTGGTTGATAAGTGTAGGTAGTAGTTTTGTGAGAATTTGGGTTTTCTTTGTGTTTGCTGGGATTATTATTAATTATTATCTTTTAGAAGTATTTTCTGAAGAAGAGGAGGGGAGGGAAAAAGAAGCTAAAGGGTGACTTAAAGCTCTCAGAACCACCCAAATATTTCTGAAGAAAAGCACACCACAAGAGCAAAGAAAAAGAGATGCTCTTTCTTTCGTCCAAGTCCCCAAACATGTATCTGCACCCCACCTCCCATCCTGCACATTCCCAACTCCCAGTCAATCCCACTAAATCAGTGGTTCTCAATCTGAGGTCCCCAGATTTTTTGGCCTCCAGCTCCTAGAAATCCTAACAGCTGGTAAACTGGCTAGGATTTCTGAGAGTTGTAGGCCATAAACATCTGAGGATCCTAGGTTGAGAACCACTGCACTAAATGAAAAGAATCAAGAAAATAAAGCAAAATCAAAAAGATTCCAGAGAGAGGCCAAGCCAAGTCAAGCCAAAAAATCAAGCTGAGCAGCAGCAAGGCAATCGGACTGAAACATGAGGATGCATCTGAGAGCCATGAAGGTGGTCATCCATTAAATAGACACAGCTTGTGTAAGACATGTCACAGCGTTCTACTTCAATTGGCCCAACAGACAGGGCTCAAAAGGAAACCCCATATGAGGAGGAGCATGTGGCAGCAGCCTCTTTGCATGCCACGTGCTTCTGAAAAGGGGAGGAGGAGATGTGATCGGATGCCACGTGGTCCGATTACAGACGGGAAACCATGATGGCTGGGCTCTTGCCATTATGGCCATCTGGCCAAGCCAAAGGAAAATGGCTAGAACAGATCTGCATGCAAGCCTATTGTCTATTGTTAGTCTACCTATCAGGCTGTCTATCTATCATCTCAGACCAGCAGACCATATGTCAGGCGAAGCATTAGGACAAATTTAGATGAAATAGTGGAGATCCCATATTCAATCTCTGAATATTTATGCCTGAGTACCTGAAACAGAATGTGAATCTTCACACACATATGCACAGATGTACTTCTGGCCATGATTACATTTCAAAAGACTGCCTCAATAAGATCAACTTTTGTATTAGTGGAAAGAAAATAGAAAGGACTCAGCTGGACTCCCCATGTTTCACAGTCTGGAAGTAGCCACTGAGATAGTTGTGTTCCAAATCTTCACCAAGGCATCTCTGAAAATGGCGGGATTGAGAGAATGAACACATCAGAATTTACATTTATGGGAATTTTCACTCTTTTGAAAGGGGATTTCGCCAATTTTCCTGAAACAAGGTAGAGCAAGGGGAAGAAAGAGAGATTTTTTTTGGTGTATCTTTCTTTATCTGACTGCAACATCTCCTTGTGTGTGTTTAATGATTTTCAGTGAGACAGAAATGGAATTTAGACATATTGACCCTCTCAGATTTGTTGCTCCCTTTTAAACACAACTATCTATGTCCTCCTTCTCTCTTTCTTTGTGTGTAATGCAACATTTTTTCAGGAGCACAGAATAAATTATGGCTTATTGAGAAAGCTATTATGGAACATTGCAGAATAGACAACTAATTAAATTTGTACCGCTTAGCCATAACCTTGTTTTTGTTTTTATTTTATTTTTGAGGGGCTCTGCCTTAGTACTTTTCCCTTCATAACTTCATGGTTTTTTTTAAAATACCCTGACAATTTCCATTACCAAAACAAAATGATTGCTGAAAAATGAACCCCTAAATTATTCTAATAGCATCTGGGAAAAGGTCTATATATTCCAAAGCTTCATGATAATGTGCAGATATACATCACATTAGTGGGGACATGCTATAGAATGGTCCCATTAAAATAGTTCTTGTATAATTGCTACTTAGCCTAAGCTGCTATCTTCTACCTTGCTCTGGGCACAAATCCAATTGGATTTTGCTCTTCATAAGACAAAGGATTTAGTAATTCTGTCCCTGGGTCATTGCCTATTGACCTCTCTCTTCATCTTTGCACTTTTAAATGCATCTAATTATATTCTTACTCATGCTTCTGTTGCCTTTGCTAAGGTTATTAGACAAAATTTGTAGCATTTTCTTTCCCAAGAATGGCTGATGCAGCCTTTCTACCTGACTAAGGTGACCAGATGCAAATGTGAAACAAAGGTTCTGCACCTACAACAGTTGTTGAGAATAGCACATTTTGAATAGGTGCTGAATTTCTCAGACTGCTGTTATAAATATGTACAAAAATCATTTTATGCAAGTATTAACTAGATGTGAGAAGACTATGGACCTCCAGATATCATTGGATTACAATTTCCAAGCCAAGTCAATTCAGAGCTTCTCATTGGAGCCAATGGTGAAAAATGCTGGGAATTGCAGTCCAGCAGTTTGCCCAATCAGTTATAGAAACTTTCCCTGACTTGGTGGCTTCTAATTGTATAAAGGGAGAAGTGGTTAGGCATGGCAGGCATCATTTAAAAACATATGGGGACACAAAGGTGGGGGAAGAAACAGTAGTTTTACTATGCATTGCTATAGTAAAGAGTTTAAGCATATTAACCTCACAAATTATTGATGTATGTTCCTTCAGTGCTCTTGTTGTTTGGGGTTCTTACTTCCCTTCTTCCATCTAAAAATCCTCTATTTTGTCTTGGAAATACATCAGTGGGTGTTTTTATGTTTTATGTATGTTCCCTCAAGACACATACTTTAAGTATCCAGTAAGAATCCAGGCTCTCAGTATCCAATGTGGTTTCATTCCAGCCTCCCCAAGAATGCTCAAATCCCATTGTATACAATGGCATAGCAAAATGGGGTCCCTCATATAGAATCAGCAAAGGTTGCCTAACTGTATTTGGTGCCATTAGAACTGAGTTCCTGCATTTCAAGTAATTCAGTGGACAGTTAATGTTGGATTTACATATTATAGCAAACTGTTAGTCTAGTGAGGAATATTTGCTGGAATCAAGTTACCTTAGCCTTTTTTTTTTTAGGTCTCAACTGTTTCTTTTAAATTCATTAAACTTACTATAGTATTTCTCCAGTTCTACATGGTGTGTGTGTGAGTGTGTGAACAAGCATGTGCATGCATACTATTTTAAGAAAAATTATACAATATTATCCAACACCTTGAAAATTCCATTATCAAAGTTATGAATACTAAATTATTAAAATGGAATACCTTGTTATTTGGAGTGCTTAAAGCACTTAAAACCCATGGTGGTAATATTTATGGTTCTTAACATAGTAATCTTAACATAGTCATTAAAATGACTCAGATTTTATGAATAACATTTGTTCTGAAAATATATTATATGTTATTTGCAAATGGTATTGAGTAAGAACTAAGTTTCATGTATTAAATGAGAGCTAAGTCCCACTTTAGGAAATGAGTCCCTGCCTAGTGAGATAGGGAGGCATCACTTGCCCATCTTCTTCATTACCATTTTGTGGACTGGGTGGGCTACAGGGAATATACAATCTCCCAGTTACAATGGCTCCATTGAGAGCCAGTCTGTTTCTGAACTCAATTCAAAGTGTTGGTCATGACCTCTAAAAATCTATATGGCTCAGATACAGGCTATTTGACAAATCACATTTTTTAGTATGAGCCTGTCCAGACTCTGAGATTATCAGGAGAGGCCCTTCTCTCAGTCCTACCTCCATCACAAGCTCAGTTGATGGGAAAGAGAGAGAGAGAGCCTTCTCTATTGGTGGCTGCCCCTCAACTCTGGAACACCCTGCCCAGGGAAGCCAGAATGGCCCCCTCCCTGTTGTCCTTCCAGCAGCAGGCTAAAACCTTTTTAATCAGACAGGTTTTTAAAAAAGAACATTTAAGGGTGGTTGACCTGTCATGGCCAATAAGAGGAATGGCCTCTGCCTGCATTGAAATCCCTCAATACAATACAACATTTACTGACATCATCTCAGACAGAATGTAGGCCTGTGGTTCTAACTCAACACTTTTTTATTCCTGCATGATTTTTGATATCTATGATGAAGAAGCTGGAGAAATGTAGAAAGCTTCCATAATGTATTTTATGCTTTGGAGCTTGCTCAACAAAGGTCATCCTCACCCAAGTCACAAGACCTTATAAGTGAGAACAAAATTCCCAGATCTGACTTCTTCCACCACCCTCTGGCAAGTCCTGGGACCTGTTGAAGTCTGTTCCAAGGCTGTATCGTAAACCAGAAGTGAGCCAAGGTGAACACCAAAATCTATAAAGCCTAAGTTCCACATCCTTCAAAACAACCACAATGCACAACTACCCAACTTGGTATGCCAAATCCCCATGTCAATGACTGGGCAAAAGCCAATTCATAACTGTCCCACTTTGCCAAGCACCATGTTCCAAATCTACTCTCCCACCCCTCAAAATAAAGCAGACAACTCATCCAAAGAGCAAAAAAAGATATGAGGACAAAACAAAGTAACATAAGGAAATGCGAGGGAGGGATGGCCATGGTGAACTGAATTGTGTTGTGGTGCCAGCACTACTCCAAGAACCTGTCAGACACATAAATGCAAGACAAACAACCTAAGCACTTAATCACTTAGGAAATAAGACCACTACAAAGAAATTAATTTTAAAAAAGGGAAGGTAACAGGCAAGCACAAGGATTGTGTTTTTGGAGTTGAAGAGGCATGTGAGAGGGCATTCAGGTTATACATTGCCTTTGAACCCTGTCTCCATCACATTCAATGCCTAGTCTTCCCACAAAGTGGTCTCTGACAATGGAGATCATCAAAGAAGTATCCGTCCCACAGCATCTTTGCCATCCACCTGGGTATGCAATTTTGCTGCTTGCATAATATGGCTATCATTTTTAAATAGAATTTTAAATGGTTTTTGTATGGGGTTTCAATCAGTGTTTACCAATTGTCTTTTGCATTATCTGCAGTTTCATCTTTAAAATCAGTCCCTTGCTGAGCACATTTTAGCAGTCTAACTGGGTAGTTAAAGACCATTGCATGGATTATTATGGCTAGATTTTCCCTGTGCAGAGTTGGTGGGTGAGCCAATTATTCCTTGTCACCTACATCTACCAGGCTTGTTCTTTGGTATTCTGTTTACCGATGCAAGCTTATACATGCTTATTCCAATGTAAGAGTTTAATCATTTTGTATTTTGAAGAAAGTTGATATAAGATTACAGCTTGAAGTTGCTTTAGAATATGGTAAGCTAAAAAACTGTCTGGGAGTGGGAGCTGTGGTCCAACACAGCACATTTTTCCAAGTTCTGCTTTGTTGCCATTTTCCTTCCATTATCCCTTGTAGGTATATGATATTCGTTATCTTTTGTTCTCTCAATGAGTTTCTAACATTTTATTGTTTTGGAAAATTATGGAGGAAATTTCACACAGCTGGACACTATCTAATCTCTTATGCCCTTTAATTTTCTCTCTTTTGTATGCCTTTCTTAATATTTTATTTGATTTTTTCACTATTTCCAAGTTCAAATGACTCCAAATCACTTTGGCTTTTGAAGACTTATCACAGCACTTTTAAGAATGTAAATCCAAAAGTGGATTTCTGCAAGGCAGAACAAAATAGTGCTATTCTAAAGGCAGTATCTTTTTTCATAGATACTCAAGGCTGGAAATTATCAGAGCATTGAGCTTTCAGCCAAGTGCAGTATAAAATTATTGGAACAATTTAATTTCTAGAAGGAACTCTACAGATCAAAATAGAAGTATTCTAAAAATGAAGTAGCTCCAGCAATTTGGAGTCTTTCTATATTTTGAACATCCAAATGAGGCATTCATACTGACAGTAATAGAGGGTCCATATCTAGTATTTTACAATCTTGTCCAAATGATTTTCCTGAACGTAAAAAGAGACTCATTTACTGCAGCATTACCCAATTATGATGTAGTTGTAGTTGTAGTAGTAGTTGCTGTTGTTCTTGTTGTTGTTTAGAAACTGCAGAAAGCCTTCATACACAAAAATCTCAGGCTTCCATTTTATCAGTTATTAAGCACCTTATTTTAAAAATATTTTGAATTCAGAAGAGGTCATGAACATGACGATGAAAAATAGTGCAATGAATTTATAAGTTAAAAATCCTGATATTGCAAGATTGTGAAAAGGGTGCTATTCTAAGTACAGTTACTTTAAACTTGTTCAACTAAATGTAACATTCTTATCCCAATTTGCAAGTTGCAACAACAGTAAATTCATTGAATAAATGAGATTTAAATAGGTGTTGATTTACTATTCAGATATTGATTTAATGGCTATACTCTACTTGGAATTTGCAATTGGATTTTAGACCTATAGCCCTTCAATCTGCATAGATGTGTGAAAGATGATTTTTTTAAATCATGATTTTGCAATCTTTTTGTGTGCTGCCATTGATTAGTTGGTATAATTAACCTCGGGGTCAAACAACATATTACAGCATATATTTAAAAAGAAACACATGCTTAGTACTGCCCATACTTCTGGGAGAAATAATGCTTTTCTCCAAGAAACTTAGACTCTAAAGTTTAACTTCACATTACATTGAGCCCATTTTAAAATGCATGCTTAGTGCTGACTATTTTCTTATTTGAAGGGGAAATGGCAAAACAGTAATGCTAATTTTTCCCTCCTTTATTTGTCATTCTGCCTTATTTTTCATTAAATTAAAGAAGGCTGAAGTGAAATTTATTCTTTTATTCTAAACACTGCCTTATTATGGAAACAGGGATTATTTTCTGCTACTTTCTTTGTGGGATTAGTGTTTATAATAATATAGGTTCTTACATTACTTACTTCCTAAATCTGTCTTGGTCTTCTTCAAAATGTACGGTAAATGTACTTGGAGGAGACATGATAATGAGGGAAAAGAGTAGATGTGAATAGGGATAAATGTAAAGAATGTGCGGTTGGTTTATACCATTAGGTAACAACTACTTAGGGGTTGTGGTAGCACAATGGGTTAAACCATTAAGCTGCAGAACTTGCTGACTGGAAGGTTGGTGGTTTAAATCTGCGAGACGAAGTGAACTCTCATTGTTAGTCCCAACGTCTGCCAACCTAGCAGTCCAAAACATGCAAATGTAAGATTAATTGATACTGCTTCAGGGGGAAGGTAATGGTGTTTCATGCAGTCATGCCAACCGCATGACCTAGGAGGCATCTATGGACAAAGCTGGATCTTCAGTTTAGAAATGGAGATGAGCACCCCCCCTCCCCCCCAGAGTTAGACTTGACTAGGCTTAATGTCAAGGATAAACCTTTACATTTACTTTACTTAAGGCAGGCTTGCACAACTTGGCAATAGTAAGGGACCAAAATTAAACAGGCTAAACCTCTTCAGACCACAGGAAGGTGTTTAATGCCTGACTCAGGGTTTGCGAGAGAGTGCCTTTCCCTCAGAGCATTCAACAACATGGATTAACCTCAATTTCCCTACCACCTTCAGTGTGATGGTGAGCTGCAATCCTTTTCCGAGGTAAAGAAGAAGTGCCTTGCCTCTACTGTTCTTCCTTTCTCTTTGCCGCTAGATTGCTTTTGTATCTCTTTCTCCTACAGAGGGAAAACCTGCCAATTCTGCACTATTTAGTTTCCTCATTTGTGAGGGAGAAACTTAGCTTCACTGTGAAGACCCTACAACAACTCCATGGTAAAGCTATGTTTTTCCCTCACAAGTAAAGAATGGCACAGAGATGGTGGTTTTTCTCATCAGAGGAGGATGAGATAACAGACAAACCAGAGGCAAACAGAAAGGAAATGCGGCATAGTCAAGTTTCTCCCTCACAAGCGAATGATGTGGAGTTGGCGGTTTTGTCACAGGCTGAGAAGGAGATGACAGAGGCAAACAGACAGGAAGAAAAACAGAAACAAGAACTAAGACCCTTGTTCTTTATTGTTTCCTTCTCTGTCTAAAATGGCTTATCTAATGTTAAATTTTAACATAACAGAGCCCAATATTTCAGCCTCTCTAAATAAAAGTCCAATACCCCTTAACATTTCATCACTGCTTCCCACTACTGCAACCTACATCCAACAACTTTCCCAGACCATGTTTCCCACTGAGACCAGTACTTCCAGCATCCTGACTGGATCTGTCAGTAGTGCTCCACCAAATCCTTGTGAGAGACACATGTGGCCCCCAGGCTGCATGTTGTGCAGGCCTGACTTATGGGAATAAGTCAAGCATTTATGAAAAAAGTCAACTTTACAGAGAAATTTATAATATGAAAGAAAATATGAGCTATATTCTTGAAACACTGGCAACTGATGGTATACATCTAAACACAGGTTCTTTTAAACCAAGTCATGTGGTACATAAGTGCCCTAGGTTTAAAAACCAGCCCTAGTATATCACGGTTTTTGTTTTTTTTTGCCTTACTCTTGACTTCTAGAATTAGTAATGGTTTAAAAAGAAAAAGAATTGGCATTTAGCTACTCAGTCTGCTCCTCATGACCTCATAATTCCCTGATCATATCTGGCCCACAATATCATCTCTTGCCTTTTGGTTTCCTTTATTGAATCTTACACCATAGCATCCTTTGAAATCTGAGACAATTCTTGAGGTGCAGTAGAATATATTACCATGACATCAGGCAAGAAGGTTAAGGGTTTCCATGTGTTTCAGCAAGATACTCTATTATTAGGTGATGTTTCTGAGAGAAATCAAAGTTATTGCTATTCCGTACTGAAAAAGCGTTTCCCCTTAATTTCACTTGGGGTCAGTGACATTGAACTCTGTATCTTTATTTCAGTTTCCTCCTCAGAATTATTTGCTTCAGATAGAAGTTTTCCATAAGTGGCATTTTTCAATAGGCAGGATTGTTGATTTTAGATCACAGTTAAATTGCCAATGGTTCCAGAATGAAATCCTATGAAGAGTCAAGTAGTTTTTCTTTAAAATGACATTATTTACAATTTGTATAATACATTTTTGTTCTTTTGGTATTCTTGGCAACAAATACCAAAATAATTCAATAATTCAATAGAAAGAAATTGTTGAATTCCAGCATAAATGTAAGGTGGTGGCTTCCCTCTATTATATTATTCAGAGGAAAAGTAAGAGAATGTAACATCTAAAGCCAAAGCTAGGGCAATGGAACCATTCTGACACAAAAGCTGGTACTTTCCATGTCAATACCTTCTAGGCTTTCATTTAAATGTTCAAATCACTACCCAATGTTCTGAATCTTACCTCTAAAATAGTTTCAGCACCTTGGATAGCTACTTAAACATTCAGAAAACTCTGAAGTAGACACTAGGCTTGTCCGATCGATGGAAAAAAAAGTTTCAATTCTCGTTTCTAAAGTAGGGGGTGCCGGCGCTTCAATATAGAAAGTATTTCCGAATTTTTCACTCAAAAATTTCGGATATTTCCGAAAATTCGTAATGATTCTTAATGTTTCTAAAATGGCGGACGCGCATGCGCAATCGCCAAAAAAAAAGGAAACGGGGGGACTTTTACAGGGCTCTCCCGCCCTTATTTCTTGAGCTATCCTCATCAAATTTGGAACAGTGGGAGATCACATTCAACACACTTTGCTCAACAAATTGCAGAACCTTTCCTGTCTCCTATGATATTTGGCGAATTTTCATAACTTTTTATAATAAACTATTTTTCAATATTTGAAGAAACCTGTTCCTGGTTTGAAAGTCTTATTTCCTGTTCAATTGGGTTCTTATCACTGTAAAAATCCCTCTTCTACTTGTGTAGACTTTGGATTAGAAATGCAGCACACTCCAAGCAATGCCTTGGCAGGAGTGCCACTGTCCTTTGGAAACTATAAATTGCCTTTGAACCTTTTGATCAATGGTGCCACTGGCTGACCTTGTGATTGCAAAAACGAAACTCTGGCCGAGGACTTTGGATTTGAAACGCAGCACACGCCAAGCAATGCCTTGACAGGATTGGCAATGTCCTTTGGAAACTATAAATTGCCTTGGACCTTATTGATTGATGGTGCCCCTGGCTGACCTTGTGATGGCAAAAATAAAACTCAGCCCAAGGCTTGGGATTAGAAACGGAGCGTGAGGGAAGCAATGCCTTGGCAGGAGTGCCACATCCTTTGGAAACTAAAAATTTCCTTGGACCCTCTATTGAATCAAATCAATGTCTGACTTTGTGATTGCAGAAATAAAACTCAGCCCAAGGCTTGGGATTAGAAACGGAGCGTGAGGGAAGCAATGCCTTGGCAGGAGTGCCAGCGTCCTTTGGAAACTATAAATTGCTGTGGACCCTCTATTGAATCAAATCAATGGCTGACCTTGTGATTGTAGAAATAAAACTCAGCCTGAGGGCTTTGGATTAGAAACGGAGCGTGAGGGAAGCAATGCCTTGGCTGGAGTGCCCGCGTCCTTTGGAAACTATAAATTGCTGTGGACCCTCTATTGAATCAAATCAATGTCTGACTTTGTGATTGCAGAAATAAAACTCAGCCCAAGGCTTAGGATTAGAAACGGAGCAGACGCCAAGCAATGCCTTGGCAGGAATGCCCACGTCCTTTGGAAACTAAAAATTTCCTTGGACCCTCTATTGAATCAAATCAATGGCTGACCTTGTGATTGCAGAAATAAAACTCAGCCTGAGGGCTTTGGATTAGAAACGGAGCGTGAGGAAAGCAATGCCTTGGCAGGAGTGCCCACGTCCTTTGGAAACTATAAGCCCCAAGCCAATGCAATATTTATTACCCAAAAAATATACACAATCTCGAACCAGCAACAAAAGCCCAAACCCTTACCAGACCCAAGCCCCTCTGTCTCTCTACAGCCAGAACTTCACCCTTTCTCCCTCAATGCAGGCGGCTTGTTTGCTTGCGCAGCACACCACCCTCTCTGCTTGGAAACCCACCCAAGAATGGCTCACCAGGGCTATGGAGGGGGCTTTTATGACGATCTTCCACGTGGACGCAGAGGACGCTAGCCCCCACCTTTCCATCCATCGTGGAAGCGTCTGATTGGCCCAGGAGCGGCAGCCATTTTAGGCTGTGCTAGGCTCCCATTCAAGGTAGGTTGCAGAAGCAAAAAAGTTTTAAAAAATATTTTTAAAATATATTTTTAAATATATTTTTAAAAATTGGGGGGGAAAAAATTAACGAAACATTAAGACACATTTAGAGAATGGGCCAACGATGGTTCAAATTACATTGCCAGTTGCGCCCAGGGACAACGTCTCGGAACTCGATTCAAAAAGCGAGAACAATCTGAAATAATTCCGATATAAGAATCATAACGAATTTTTGGACAACCCTAGTAGACACACAACTCCACTGACATAGAAACCACCAACTGCCAAACTATTTACAATTTATCACATAGAGTTCAATATAACGTATTTGACTTCAAACAACTTCAAGAGAAGTTGCAATCTCTTCCTATTTATCTTAGAAGTAAATTTCACATTTGACTTGGCCACAGTTGCTGCTGTATATTGTCTTAGCTAGTGACATTTTATCTTGTGTGTGTGTGTGTGTGTGTGTGTAGCTTCAAGTCACCTGCCAATTTATGGCAACCCCATGAATTCTATAGGGTTTTCTTTGACGAGGAATACACAGAACCAGTTTTGCCAGTTTCTTTTCAAGAAATATAGTCTGTAGCGGCTGGTGTTCCAAGTGCTAACCAATGCTAATCCCATTGGTTGATGTGAAATTGCCATTTACGAATCAAGAAGAGGAATCATGGCTCACTGGTTTGCTCTGCTTAGCATGCACTTTGAAAATACCTCCTATTCCTTCAAGTGCTCTGCCAAAATCTGTTGTACAAACTACTTACTAACTTTGGAAGTTGTCACATGAAGAATTCAGGTTGTGATTATAATCTGCTAAACTTGACATGCTCTTAACACTCTCATCCCCCACCCCAGCATTTTTTGCAAACATGTAACGAAAGTGTAAAGGATATGCAATAGACTTTTTAAATCATGAGGGGAGAAATTGACTTTCCTAGGAGATCAGTCACTGCAAAACTCTCAGTGGTTTAATTGAGATAAAATTAGAGTCACCTTTCAGATTTTAATCTTATTTTGGAGATAAAAAGTGCTATCCATGACCTGTTACATGTTCAACCAATATATGTGGGGAATTGAAGCAATTCTTTGTTAATTTCATTATTGAATAAAAAGGATGAAGGAAGTCGTATTCCATGCTAACTACATGTGCAGGGTACTTTGAAAGCTGGCTTTGTTTTCTTTTCTCTGGACAGATTGTTATTTTTCTTCTCGTAATAGAGTGACTGACACCCAAGTAGAGACATTATTGCCCTCCCCCCCGGGGTAACTCAAATAATATTGGTTTCTATTAGTCCAGGCCTGGGCTGTGGCGCAGGCGGGAGAGCAGGCCAGCTGCAATTAACTGCAATGAATCACTCTGACCAGGAGGTCATGAGTTCGAGGCCCACTTGGAGCCTATATTTATCTTGTCTTTGTTCTGTGTTAAAAGGCATTGAATGTTTGCCTATATGTGTAATGTGATCCGCCCTGAGTCCCCTTCGGGGTGAGAAGGGCGGAATATAAATGCTGTAAATAAATAAATAAATAAATAAATAAATAAATAAATAAATAGTCTTTCCTCTTCTGGAACCAATTGTAGTTATTTCAAAATTGTTACTTTATTTTTGAATCAGTTGTCTTCTCTAGTGAAAAAACCAAATTAATCTAATCATAGAAATGTACAGAGAAAGTCATATAGTTTTAAAAGCATAGGTCCATCTATCTGATGAAATCTCATGCAGTATTTTCATTGAAAGCAAATTCTCTGTTTTAGATAGCTATGAAATGTATAAAAAAATAGAACAATCATGCGAAAGAGTATCAGGACAGTTACAGCAAATTACTGTGTGCTGATTTTGTTTTGTTTTTACAAGAAAAAGAAGCTGTGAAGAATATTAAAATGATATATTGCCTTTTTGTCAGTCAGTAGGATAGCCTTGCTCGAAGGAAGAAGGACTGACATTCTCATTAGAATCAGTAAAGATAAAAATGTCCACAAAACCACTCTCTAATCCTAGCCATCCTAATTCATTCCCAGATGAGTTACAAGAAGAACTAACCTTGGAAATAATGGAATCAGAAAATGCGATGCAAGCCTCTCAATACAGACATTTAAAAAAAATTCTGATGTCGGTAGTGGCCCAGTGACTCCATAGGGTTATAGAAATGTAGAATATCCAGATAGAGCATCCCCAGCAGGTAAATATCCAGCCTCTTTTTGACAGCATCTGGAGAAAGCAATCCCTCTACCTATAGGTAATTGGTTTTATTGCTGAACTGCTCTCACTGTCAAGACATTCCTTCTAATATTCAATCAAAATCGACTCTCTGTATCTTAAAACCATTAGACCTATCCTCTGAGACAGCAATGGACAAATGTGTATTCTCTTTGTGGCAGCTCTTGAGATATTTAAGGACTGCAGTCATGTCACTTATCAATCTTCTCTTCACCAACATGCCTCACTCCTATAACCTTTCCTTGTATGTTTTGTTCTTGATATCATGCTTGTTTCTCTTCTCTAAACTTGCTATAACTTATCTATATCCTTGTTAAACTGAAGCACACAAAACTGAACACAGTACTTCAAATGAATCTTCAATAATGCAGAATATAGGTGGACTCTTATTTTTTTGCCTTGAAAACTATGGTTCTATTAATGCAGACTAAGACAGAATTTGCCTTTTTTTGCTGCAGCATTAGACTGCTGACATATTAAATTCAGAATCAATAATAATCCCAAAATCCTTTCCATACATAATACAACTAAACCAAGAATAATTCTTCTTATACCTGTTCATTTGACTTTTGTGGTCAAAGGACGATCACATTAGAGGTTTGTATTTTCCTATTGTCCAGTTTGCTCTAGTAGAATTCTGGGAAATGTAGTTTTTTTTATCTAAATCATTGATTAAAAAACATTACAAAGTAGTTTTCAAGGGCTGGAACCACTTGAGACCACCTTCCAATTTGATGTACAGCCACTCTCTGAGCATCAATGGTGCTTCTGTCTATTCCATATTTAGTCATTTTGCTAATTAAATATATATATTGGGAGATCTTATCAAATTTTTTTGTGGAAATCCAGATAAATGATGTAAGATTAATTTGGTAGAAGGGGGTAAAAGCAGTTTTGGATGGCCTAGTCCCTTTCAGTGAATGGTTTTGGGAAGAATACCAAAAGTTAGTGTACATCTTGGCTAGTATTTGGTTAAAGGGTGGGGCTCTGGAGCAGCCTCTTTGGGTTCTGGGCCCTGGGAGCCGGGAAAGAACCTGTCATTTGGACAAACATGGGTTTTTGCAGTCCTTTTTTTTTTTTTTTAGTTCTGAAGCTTTCAGGGAGAAAGGAACCCAAATAAGCAACCCATCAGAGTGGATTGTTATTGGGACAAGTATTCTGACTGAAAGGGAGATGGGGGAGGTTTGTCACAGTTGGATATTTGCCTCAGCTAAGACCCCAACCAGATCACTCCCCTTTCCTCGAATGTTTTCCAAGTTTAAATCTTAAATAGTAGACCTTATTTAATCCAATTTTATGTCTAGACTCATTATTTCAGGGTTAGCCATCAATATGTACTATAGGAAAGTTCTAGATGGATGCCAAACTGGAATTTCAAAAATGCATGCTTTTGAAAAATGTGAGTGAACAGATTTCCTTACTCTTGCTATATAATTATTTTACTTTTTTCCTTTCAAATTTTTATTTAAATTGCATTGTGTGTGCAAATATGATATTGTCACAATATGTATATATGATAGTAAAATAACTCTTATTTAATCCACTCAAAAACCCATAGAGGTCAATGTGTGCTATTGTCAATGAACACCAGTATGTATCATATTTGTGTTTGAATATCCCAAATGTAAGTTTCAAGCAATAAGCTTCTATGTTTTCCTTCAAGACATTGAACCAGAGGCTAATTATTGCACTTGCTGTTTCCTTCCCTGCCACCTTTCAACTCCTTTGGGATTTGCAAGATAATTTTCTTTGGTTCAGTAGGTTCATTAGTTAATTCCCCCATGACTGTTAGTTTCATATCAAGCCAACTTGCTGATCTGCTGATTGTCAATTGTTTTTGAATATTCTCCCAACTACCCTGTAACAACAGAAAATGCCAAGAAAGTCTTCATTAATTCCTAATTACCTATACTTCTTATGTGTTTATTTTCATTTTTTTTAAAGAAAACTAACTTAGATAAGGTTGTTGTATGTTTTCCGGGCTGTATGACCATGTTCCAGAAGAATTATTTCCTGATGTTTCGCCCACATCTATGGCAGGCATCCTCTAAGGTTGTGAGGTATGGAGAAACTAAGCAAGGAAGGTTTATATATCTGTAGAAGTTCCTGGGTGGTGGGGAAGAACTCTTGTCTATTGGAGGCCAGTGTGAATGTTGTAATTAATCACCTTTGTTAACATTAAATGGCCTTCCCAGCCTCGCATCCTGGCCTGGGGGAATCCTTTGTTCAGAGTCGTAAGTCTGTCTGCAATTCTTCTGTTTTCAGAGTGCTGCTCCTTATTTACTGTTCTGATTTTGGAGTTTTTTTTAATACTGGTAGCCAGATTGTGTTCATTTTCATGGTTTCATCCTTTCTGTTGAAGTTGTCCACAGGCTTGTGGATTTCAATGGCTTCTCTGTGTAGTCTGACATGATAGTTGTTGGAGTGGTTGAGCATTTCTGTGTTCTCAAATAATATACTGTGTCCAGGTTGGTTCATCAAGTGCTCTGCTATGGCTGATTTCTCTGTTTGAGTTAGTCTGCAGTGCCTTTCATGTTCTTTGACTCGTGTTTGGGTGCTGCCTTTGGTGGTCCCTATGTAGACTTGGCCACAGCTGCATGGTATACGGTAGACTCCTGCAGAGGTGAGAGGATCCCTCTTGTCCTTTGCTGAACATAGCATTTGTTGGATTTTCTTAGTGGGTCTGTAGGTAGTTTGTAGGTTGTGTTTCTTCATCAGTTTGCCTATGATATAAGTGGTTCCTTTGATGTATGGTAAGAATACTTTTCCTCTGGGTGGATCTTTGTCTTTAGTCTCATGGCTTGTTCTTGGCCTTACAGCTCTTCTGAGTATCCATTGGCCTGTAGAGCCCAGTTTATGTGGTTTAGTTCACCTTGGAGGAGGTGCGGTTCACAGATTCTTTGTGCACGGTCTGTCAGAGCTTTGATTGTGCTTCTTTTTTTAACTTGGGTGATGGAAGGAGTTTTCATGAAGGTATATATCCGTGTGTGTAGGTTTTCTGTAAACTGTGTGACCCAATTGTTGATTGGATTTGTGGATGACTAGAATATCTAGAAATGGCAGTTTTCCTTCCTTTTCTTTTTCCATGGTGAATTGGATGTTTGGGTGGATGCTGTTAAGGTGGTCCAGGAACTTGCTGAGTTCTTCTTCCTCATGGCTCCAAATGTGTCAACATAGCTGTCAACATATCTGAACCATATAGTTGGCTTTTTTGGTTTATGGTTCAGATATGTTGATGACACCTTCACCATTTGGAGCCATTTGGGTCCCCCTGGGGCAGAAGTGTGGTATATAAATTAAATAAATAAATAAATGATAATAGTTTCTCCATAACTCATAACCTCTCCATACCTCATAACCTCTGAGGATGCCTGCCATGGATGTTGGCGAAACATCAGGAGAGAATACTTCTGGAACATGGCCATGCAGCCCAGAAAAAATACAACAACCCTGTGATCCCAGCCATGAAAGCCTTTGACAACACATTCGATAAAGTTGTCTAGCAGGGCTGTGCGAGCAATAAAAATGTTTCAAAAGACATTACAAACTTGGGGGCACTAGTGTTTCATTTCTAAAGTGTTCCTACAGAGTTGTTAGTGAAAATTTTATTACTATAACGAGAGTAACGAAATTTCATTACTTTTTCGTTATAGTAATTGTGCAAGTGGGGAAACTTCAGACTCCTCCCTCCCTCATTTTTTCAGCTATTGGGGTGACACTTAATACAGTGGTAGAACCCATGTACCAGTGTTAGCCCATCAAGTTTCAGAACATTTCACTTATCCATGGGTTTTTGGGGAATTCTCAAAGTTTTTATAAACAACATTTTAAAAACAAAACGACAAGAGCTATCTCCTTGAATTTTCTATACAATGACACAAGATAACATTGGATCATTCCACCCAACTTTCAGAAATCTGCATACTATTTTTTATAAAAAGCCACACAGCTATCTCATTGAATGTCTCTCGTGTTAACCAATAGAACTTCCATTTAGGGATTTCTTCCCAACCCAGCACAGGGATTTACTTACTAGAAGTATCAGTCAGTCCTCTTCTTTGCAGATCAGGCAATTTATTGGAACTCTGGCTGGCTGCTGCTATGGAGGGACAAATCTCTCCCCTAACCTGATTGGAACTTTCTGATGTTGAGCTGAATTCTGGGAAATGTCATTTAGAGCAGAGTCTTTTGAATTCTCTGCTGTAGGGCTCCTCCCCTTCTCAAACTTATGTAGCTACATAAAAACTATACTAACTAGAAATACTGCAGTGTTGTAGAACTTGTATGTACACAAAATGCAGCAATTAGTCAGTTTGCATATTTTTTTTGTTATGTACCCCCAAATGATGTCTTATGCATGCTGATCAACCAATTGCTTGTGCTAGTCCCAGTCTGCTCCATGACATCAAGCTATGGACTTACATATTCTTTTCCCATGTACAACTTACCCATACTCACATTTTGCAGATGTCTATGTGTTATGGGCATACATCAAGTTTGAATGGTGTGATTTTAGAAATAGAATTAATTAGCAATATCTTGGTTCCAGATCACCTAATAAATGTTATTAAGTGTCCAGTACCACTAAAATACTACATTGGGGAACACATATTTCTGTTGATATGGCAAGGAAACCTATATATTTGCCTATAACAGCATATTATCAGTCTACTCATAATGGTTTTAAAATGCAGATTTAATGCTAAAAACAAACAAAAAACAAAAACATTTCAGGCTTTTGCAAACACGGGAAAAAGCTTGCTCTCCAAATTAAATTGTTTCATTGCTGGAGCTGCAAAATCTACTGATGGTGTTCATCATATGACTAAGATTGAGTGTTGCAGTGCTCACAGTCAAAGAAAGTGATACTGAAGTCATTGGCATGTGATCACAAAAGCCTTAATAAGTTGATTAAAATGGGTGTACTCCTTCAATGGAAACACACTTTAAATGAAAGCAAATAAAGGACTCTAGTCAGGCAGAACCAGATGAAGATTTCATGTACTTTTTGTCTTTCCATTAAATTTTCGCTGAACTTTTTGATCAATGCTGAAAGCATTATCCCCAAGGAATATCTATTAGGGAAAGTACATAGGAACAGGGAGACATGATTTGCATGGAGTTTCAGATGTAGGTATATTGCATGTGTGGTATAAGAAGCTGTTCTCTGTTTTCCTCAAAACAATACTTCAAATAACTAGGTTTTTATGTTAGGAAGAGATAGGTTTCCATCTCAGATGAAAATATTTTCAGTGGAAAAATGGAAGCTGGCCATATGGTTGGACACCCTTTTTCTTCCTAATTAATCTGGGCAAATGATGCTTATGTATGTACTCATACACCTTCCACAAATTGAGTTTTCACATATGGCTCATTGATTTAGTGTTGTTTTCATTTTTCATACATATTAGATTAAGGTTATTGACATCTTGTTTATTCATGAAGAAACATATTTTGCATAATGTTTAGAATTTCAGAGATTACAGAAATTCAAGTCTTCTATATTAAATTATTTTCCTTTGAGATGAATGGGCTTGGAGAAGAGAATTAACCTCTGATTTATCTGGACTCATTTTAGCATGATTTTAGGTTAGGGTATGACACAGATTTTATATTAGGAGTCCTTGCTGACAAACTGTGCAGAATATATATGGGAAAGCACTATCCCGCTGATTTTCTAAGATTTCCTGGATCATAAAACATGATTGGACTGGCTCTATAGGATGGGAATAGGAGACATTGTGTTATGAAGATTCTTCTTCTATCTATATGATAGGTTCCGGAAAAGCATTGAATGATTCTTGTTCAGCACCATTGTTCTTAAACTGTTCAATTCTACAGGGTTCTACCTTATTTCCTATGTTGTGGGAATTAGGAGAAAATGCTGCTAGAACATGGCCATGCATCCTGAAAATCACATAACATCCCAGTGATTCTGGCCGTGAGATCCTTTGACAATATATTGAACACCTATTCCTCTTGTTCCCACAAATTTGCCTCTCAAGTTTGATTTGCCAATACTTTTTTGGTATGAAAGACCATCCATATATATTTGCTCCTTGTATTGGGAGTTTTGGAATGATGTTATCTTGCATCTGAAGTTTTTTTACAAAACCAAATGCATCAGGTTTATTTTGAATTTTTTTTTTCTGAAACATGCAAGTCCTTCAGTATTTTCCTACCTTTAAAATATTGGGAACTACATGTACATTGAAAGCAGGAACATTTGGGGGAGCAGACTGGAGCTTGCTACTTATTTATAATTTACTCTAACTACACAATTCAAACATTTGCTTACAGTTTATGTCTTCAAAAGCATGAAACCAGAATGAGCAGAAAAGTTCAAAAGAAGAGTGGAAAAGTGTTGCCATCACAGAAGACAGTTTCTGTCTTTGATCTTACAAACTCACAGCCTGCTTAAAATCATTTCTTAACAATTTTCATATATGAAAATGGAGGATGGATACATACGCACTGTTGAAGCCTCATTAAAACCACGTAAATTGTCCCCTGCCACTGTCAAGTACCACTTTTGTCTTGAAAAGAGCACAACTTCTATATCTAATAAAGCTGAGTTTCATATAGCTTACTCCTGCCACTCCCTTACTGTACATGCAGAAATACAGTTCACAAAAGGGCAAAAAGTTAAGACATTTGAAGTAGGAAACCACCTGGGCCAATTGCCAGAAATGTATCAATGCTGGATACAAAGAAAAATAACCCCTTTAAAGAAGAAGGGAGGATGCAGGTAGAAAGAGGAAAGGATGCATGGAGAGAAGGTGAAAAAAGAGCTAGGGGAACTAGCATGCTGAAACAAGTGAAATCTATCCAGTTATTTGAAGAACTGAAGCCTTTTTGTTTTTGTTATTTTTTGTTATTCTTGGATAAAAGAAACATGTAAAAACAGTGATTCTTTTAAAGCTGTGGAATACATCAAAAGTGTTTTGGTAACTTAGTTGCTCATTTTTTCTTTTCTTGTCTTCTGTCTGCAACATTAGCCTTAATAATCAGATCCATAAACTTTATTTTAGCAATTCTGGGAATAGACAGTAAAGTTGATTGGTATAAACAGTAAAGTTTTTTCTCTACCCTCTCCCTAAAAAACCCCCCTGTTTTTATTGTGATTTGCTTTCAAGCTGACTTTGGATTATGATGACCCTACAAACTAGAAGCCTCAATAACAATCTTATCCTGTGTTTATACTGTGTCAATTATAGTCCCCTCGGGTGAGAAGGGTGGGGTAGAAATTATAGAAATAAATTACTCTAGAGTATTTCTGCCCTGGAGCTGCCATGAATGCATCACAAACCTGCTTCAATACAGGTCAATGGCCAAACAGGTCAGCCTGTACTCAAACTGGGCCTCCCCCTTGTCCTACTGCTTCTTGCTGGCCACTGGGTTCCCTGTGAGTGCTTGGTCAATGTCTGACTGGTCATGCTGGGACCCCATTCTGATATCAGCAGACAAAGCAGGCAATGACCAAGCACCTGCAAGCAGTTCTGTGGCTTGCAAGGAGTGGTGGGGTGATGTGGAGATGATTCATCTCCTTCCCTGTGCTGATCAGGACTGAGAAAGGGTGATGGTGTGGCATTCATGTGGAGAAGTTGATTGGGTACAAACTGCCCTGGAGACTAGGACATGGAACAATGGTTTCATACTACAGGAAAGGAGATTCCACCTGAACATCAGGAAGAACTTCCTCACTGTGAGAGCTGTTCGGCAGTGGAACTCTCTCCCCCGGACTGTGGTGGAGGCTACTTCTTTGGAGGCTTTTAAGCAGAGGCTGGATGGGCATGTTGGGAGTGCTTTGAATGTGATTTCCTGCTTCTTGACAGGGGGTTGGACTGGATGGTCCATGAGGTCTCTTCCAACACTATTATTCTATGATTCTATGATCTATCGTTATATGAAACAGACATACTGATCCAGATGGCCATGAAGTCCCAGGATACTCTGGGTTTCTTCCAAACTTCTGTGTATTCCCTAACTTTGCTTAAAGCAAATCACTTAAAACTGTGCAAGTCTGAGTTAATCTGTGCAAGATTGGGGTTGGGCTTTAGCACAGCTGGTAAATACAAGCAGTAAAAAGATCTACCAACTGAAAGGTGGCCAGTTCAAAGCCTGGTCCAGGTGAGCACCCGACTTTCAAGCCCAGTTCACTGTTTACCTAGGAAGTTCAAAAACAGCTTAGAGTTGTAAGTAAAGAAATTAGATACCACTAATTAAGTGGGGGAGGTATTTTATGACTCCCTAAAAGAAAAA
This sequence comes from Anolis carolinensis, assembly GCF_035594765.1. Lineage (NCBI taxonomy): Eukaryota > Metazoa > Chordata > Lepidosauria > Squamata > Anolidae > Anolis > Anolis carolinensis. The sequence continues at coordinate 129,245,080 of NC_085843.1, forward strand.
GATTAGAAATGTGGGTGACTAAAAGGAAGGAGGAAGTCCTGATGGCTCTATGTCATAAAGAATGGACCAATAGCCCCCCCCCCCCCCCGGTGGCTGAATTTGAGCACAACCTCCAAGGCACCGAAGCTGGATTTTACAAAACATACCTCCTTTCTGTCTGCTTTGTCTCCCTGTCCAAATGATATTGAATGTTTGCCATGTATGTGTACTGTGATCTACCCTGAGTCCCCTTGGGGAGATAGGGAGGAACATAAATAAAATATATCCCCATGCATTGTGGGTCCAATCTTCACAGGTAAGTTAGAAACTTAAGAAGTTTCTATTGGTGGTGTCCAGTGAGTGAAGGAAAGTGAGAGGGTAAAAAAAGCCCCAAAGTCTTAAAGGATAAATAGCAGGAAAAGGATTAAATGTGTGTGAATAAGCACATTGATATTCTAAGCATGTTTGGCAAACAATAAATACAAATCTAACTTCAAAGTAACCAAAGAGAACACTATTAAATACATTTGACTTCTTTTTAGTATTTTCTCTAAATGCTAAGTATTATTCTAAATGCTAAAAGAATACTTCTTGCATTGCTATCAAACTAACTGATTATGATGAAACCCTAGATTACATTAATACTTAGTCATACTTACCACAGCCGTACTGAAGTCAGTTTAACATAAGGTAGATCTAACTAATTTAAATCCCATTGGTTGAGTCTAATAGAGTCTAAACTAATCTATGAAGCCACTAGCACAAAGAAGCTGTTACTGCTGTTGGTTTCTGCTGCTGCTATTATTTGAGTCCTATGTGGTTATTTCGCATTTTTGAGGAAATGATCTAGGACTCTTGAAAGGTAAGGCCTGATTTCAGCCAGTAAATATTTAGAAGAAGGGAAATGATGATGCTTTGCATTGGTTTGCTATTTTAGGAGGGTTAGGTTTTGGATTAAATATGAGCTGGCATTGGGAAATGTCAGTTCTCAGTGGCACAATATGCAGTACCTTGAGAAAGCTTGGTTTGGAACCTGCCAGGCCGAAAAGAGAGCTTGGGAATGTTGCATCATCGGATGTAACTATAATAGTGGAGCTTCATCATTATAATGATGTGGCTTTGTTTTATCTTGGACTTGAACCCCCAGCTATTTGTACCAACATGAACATAAGCTTGCAAACATATCCTATCAGTTTGTTACTGTTGTCAGGTCATAATATTCTTCCAGACTTTGATAGGAATGTGGAACTGTTAGAAAGTTTGCTAAATATGCTGACAAGCAAATTGTATGGGATAACTGGAGCAGAGAATCCTTTTTCATCCTTGCTTTGTATAGCTCTTTGTATAGCTCTTTGTATAGCACACACATCTCATTACAATTGAAGACCAAGCTATTATCATTATTAGCTTTTGATGCTAACCCAAGCTGTATAAAGTCATTAGCTGGAACTGGCTAAATATATTTCCCTGTTGAGTAGGCAAGAGCAAAAGGCCAAGCTTGTGTTATTTACCATCTCCAGCTTCTTGGGGTCCTTTAGATATAGTTTCATCCATAGGAAATGCAATAGCTGGGGCAAGAGGTAAGCCATTGCTATACTGCCTCTATTTTTCTCACATATAATCTTTAGAAACAACTATAGATTACACTTTTGCACCTGCTACAGAGGATTCTGCCTTGCATACTGTATGTCTTTCTAATGGAAACTTTACTTTAAAAATTTCCCTTTTCTAAATCTTCCCATGTTGAGATATAGTGGTCCTAATCTACAACTAGTCATTTCAGAAGTTCCCCTATCCCAGAATAACCTTTGCCAAACTGGGACTTTTAGTCCTCTATATTGTTAAATGAGACCTAACATAGTGGTTTGAGCCTTAGGCTATGAGTCTAGAGACTGGGGTTTAAATCAGCCCTGCTCAGCCATGGAAGCCATGGAAACCCACTGGGTGACTTTGGGCAAGTCACATTCTCTCTGTAAAGGAAAGCAAAGGAAAAAAAAACTCTGCACAAATCTTGCGAAGGAAATAAACATATAATAATAAACTTTATTTATATCCTGTTCTCTTCATAAGGATTCGGGGCAGCTCACAACAAAACCAATCACAATACGTACATAAACAAAAACCATAAGGACAAGACATAATATATAACCAATAATCATAAACAAAGTTTTTAAAAAACAGTGGCCACAATTCCTTCTGTGGGAGGATCGGAGCTGAGTTCATGAGTGTTTTTCTTACCCAGTCCACTTAGATGTGTTGAAGTGCATCGCCATGTCCAATTGGGATCAGTGCTGGATGATGGCAGGGCACAGAAAATGAGAACAAAGGGATGGAAAGCTAGAGCCACCATGAGAATGATCTGGTTTTCTTCCCAGGGCAGTATTTTTAAAGCCAGATTTGTTTCAATGTGTCATAAAGTGCTAAAGTGCTAGTAATATCCTGACAAGTGTCTGCAATTTTCCTCCCAGTTTGAGCCCTGCATAGGGTATACTCTAATCAGCTGCAGTTTATTTTGGGGCATATTCCAGACTTTCTGCTGAGGGTTTTTTTAATATGCTGTTTTGGGCTTAAGGCATATAGCATCATACATTGGGGATCTATGTTTTTTGGACACCTCATGCTTGAGTTGGTTTCAAGCTGCATTATATGGCATTAGAAATATTTATTATAAAATTACTAATAGATCTTAGTAATCAATTCTATCAAGAGTAATGTAATTCAGGATTAGATCTACACTGCCAAATAACCCAGTATCTAATTTCATATTATCTGCTGTGAACTGGAGTATATGAGTCTACATCTAGATAATCTGGGATCAGAAACCAGATTATATGTTAGTGTAGATCCAGCCTCAGGGGTGGGAATCATTGGACCATTCAGATGTTGCTGAGATGCAGCTTCCAACATTATTTATACTGGCTCGAATGGCTGGCAGTTGCAGTAAAACATAAACATGACCCCTATCCTCCTATGTTAAGTATCTCAGCAACCAGCCAGCAGTCTATCTGCAAGAAAATTGGCTGGTTAACCATTAACAGAACATGTTCCGCTGTCTCAGTATCACTATTCCAACCTATGGATTAAATTACTAATTCTTCAGTCCTGTATCCACTTAACTTGAAGTAAACAATGCTGCATTCAGTAGCCTTTGCTTCTGAACAAACACTCTTCTAAAGGTAAAGGTAAAGGTTTCCCCTGACGTTGAGTCCAGTCATGTCTGACTCTTGGGGTTGGTGCTCATCTCCATTTCTAAGCCGAAGAGCCAGCGTTGTCCGTAGACACCTCCAAGGTCATGTGGCCGGCATGACTGCATGGAGCACCGTTACCTTCCCGCCGGAGCGGTACCTACTCACATTGGCATGTTTTCGAACTGCTAGGTTGGCAGGAGCTGGAGCTAACAGCAGCCGCTCCCGCTGGTCCCAGTGTTTGAACCTGGGACCTTTCGGTCTCCAGCTCAGTGCTTTAACGCACTTCGCCACCGGGGCTCCTTAAACACTCTTCTATTAAGATGCAATTCTATACTCTGTTCTCTGGAAGTAAATTCCATTGAATTCAAGGGAGTCAAAACATACAAGATTATGTTGTAAAAACTTTAATGATTCAAGTGGTAATTTGTATACCAGTGACTCATGTTTGAAGAGAGGGTTCTATTGTCTAGAGGTGAAGAGAGCATTCACAAAAATGTTAAGGATGCTACATTTTTTTCAGAAATTCTTCCAGCCATCTTGAAAGGTTTGTAAAATAAAGTACTGAACCAAGCGATGACTAATAATTTCCACATTTAACAACATCGTAAAAAACAATTATTTTTACAATTGCATGGCCCACTTTCCCAGTGTTTATGAGTTCTGTGGGAACAGTGTAACTCAAAGAAAATTTCTGCTTTAGGTTTTTTTTAAAATAAAAAATAAAAAAGGTAAGCTACTGTGTTTAGACTTCAATAACCTTGTTTCTATCTAATGAACCTTACCCTACCTTTATGCAGATTTTGGATGGCTTGAAATGGAAGCAATCTGTTAGTTATTTACTTTTCTGCAATATATTTTGACTAAGCATAAGGAGAAGTGGTGGTCAGATTTTTTTTAACCTTCAAATGCCAAGTTGGCTTTGGGTATTATGAATCTGGCCTTGGAAGGCTTTGGTTTGACATCTGCAGCTCCATTTTCTGTAGTTAAAAATGCCTTGGTCTGGCCCTGCCCATATGTATTAGTGAAGTGCCACTAATTTAATGTTGAGGGACCTGGCATGCCTCAGAAGAGACCAGTAACCTCTTCTTTTCCTGATTACAGGCCACACAATGTTCAATGTTAACTGAAGATTGGTACATTTTGTTTTGATTTGGCAACTGATCCCTGTGCACCATCCAAAAGAACTATAGCTATGCTGACTCCCACCACACATGCCTTTAATCTACTCTAGCAACTGCTGCCAATTGCCAGTTTGCTGCTACTTGGCTCTGCTAATCGAACCTTCTAGTGAGTATGCTGAACCTGAAGCTGAAATGCGCTCTCCCCCTTCATGAATACAGAAAAAAGGGATCTGGCAGCAATTGCTCTGGATACATTTACTGTGTACTCTGCCCAAGAGCTGTTATCCTTGCTGGCAGGAGACTACTGGTGCAATAGCAGCCAAGGCAAAGCTTTTATCTATGAATATTTCCTTGAGACAAGACTATAGCCATTCTTCTCATTCCTTTGTTATCAAGAATATGCTAGAAGCAAAGAAGGGAAATATTAGAGACTTCCTAACCAAGGCTAACAACAGTTATAAAAACAGATCTAATAATTATGGATTAAGGCCATGCTAGCTTCTAATGAGCTTGGGTTATCATGTTTTCCAATTCACCTTTAATAAGGTTTCCTTGAATGTTCTCCAGTATTATTTTTATATGTAATCAAGAATACATTTATCTCAATTGTTAATCTTCCTGATATGCCCTCACAAAATCTAGTGCCAATTAACTTTTTACGTAAAAATGAAGGCTTTCAATGTCCGCAAATTCCTAAACAAGCGATTTTCACATCTGAACAGACAAGTTGATTCTGTCTGTTTCTCTCCCTCCCTCCCCCTGACTTAGCATGCATTTGTTTCTAAAAAGAATAGAACTATTTCATTAAATATCAAACATACATTAAGCAAGCTGATAGAAGCAATGTAAAGATCAGCATTACTACAGTTATTAGGCCTGTGCAATCAATGAATAAAATGTTTAAATAATCATTAGTAAATTAGGGGAGGGGCAGCGGCAAATCATTTCTAAAGCGTTTATAAAATATCATAAAGGATCCATATCATAACTATAATAATATAACATTTTAAAAAACTTTTTGTTAAGTAATTATGCCAATTGGGAAACTTCAGTGGCTCCTTTCTCCTTCATTGTTAGAGCTAATGGCATGAAACTTGCTACAATTGTAGAACACATTTACCACTGTTCCCCCCTCCCAACTTTCAGAACTTTCG